>NC_132918.1:90831986-91156562 GCF_047675955.1 Chlorocebus sabaeus
AATATAGAAATTAATCACATTTATTTCAAGATAAAATCCACTAGTATCACCCGAAATCAAAAGCCACATACGATGAACTTGGTTTCAATGGGTCAAAAGATTTCTAATTCGCCTCTGTAATGAGATAGAAATGAAGATGAGAAGCAAACTTAAGTCTACTGACAAATATAGAAAATGTTTCACGTCCTGAATGAGTGTGTCCGTGTTTTTCTGTTTCCATCTGGATCCTTTTCAGTGTGATTACTTATTTTTAGGTTGGCATTTTAGCAGGAAGATGAAATGGCTTCAGGAAATAATGTGAAAGGTTAAGAGGATGGGTGAGAAGTGTAAGTCGAGAGCTGTTATAAAGGAAAATATGGCCTCACAGTTTTATGTCCAGTGTATCTCTCAGAAAAACTAGATACCCATATTTCTGCTTAATTCCTATTGTTGAACCTTGTAAACTTGCGTAGCTATGCCGTAGTGCATTGTTTGAGAAAGGATTGTTAGAGAAAGTATGAAACTTGAAGACACGTAAGTATAGGAGAGGCAGTGTAACCAAATAATGAAGTGGAAAACAGGCCGTAAAATGGGATTGTGCTACTCTTTCTTTTTCTTTTTCTTTCTTTTTATTTTTTGGGAGACAGAATCTAGTTCTGTCACCCAGGCTGGAGTGCAGTGGAGCAATCTCAGCTCACTACTACCTCAGCCTCCCCTGGTTCAAGCGATTCTCCTGCCTCAGCCTCCCGAGTAGCTGGGATTACAGAAACTGGCCCCACGCCCAGCCTATTTTTGTATTTTTGGTAGAGACGGGGCTTCACTGTTTTGGTCAGGCTGGTCTCGAACTCCTGACCTCGTCATCCACCCACCTTGGCCTCCCAAAGCGCTGGGATTACAAGCATGAGCCACCGCACCCAGCCATGTGCTATTTTTTCTAAAAGCCTTTGGAGTCATATGGGAGAAGCAGGTATGAACTAGAACAAGCAGCAATTTGGTAATGTTATTCATGTTGAACCCAGGCAACCTACCAAAACTGAATGACATAATCTTCAAAATAGTGTTAAGGAAAGAAGCCCTTAGAATATGTATAAATACTCATTTTTTTTCTAACAGGTTGAGAAGTCCAAGCTATTTTAAAACACTTCATATTCTCCTCACTCCTTTATGTGGTGAGTAACCAATGAGGTAGTCAGCTCTGGCTGTGCCTTTAGGGTGGCCACCCAAGAGTGCACCAGAACAAATCAGAGCGATGACCGCCTCCTGCGCTGTTTAGATGCCCCACGCTCGTCTTTGATGCCAATCCTGGCCCCTTCTGACTCCTGATTTTAGGTTGCCCTCGGGTTTCACATCCAACTTCTGGACTGGGTTTGGTATTTGCTCACACTTGGCTGAATCAGGGCTGTCAGTCAAGATTTCAACTCATATTCATCCTTTAAAATCTTTCCACTACAAGGCCGGGCACAGTGGCTCATGCCTGTAATCTCAGCACTTTGGGCGGCCGAGGCAGGAGATTACCTGAGGTCAGGATTCAAGACCAGCCTGGCCAACACAGTGAAACCCCGTCTCTACTAAAAATACAAAAATCAGCTGGGCTTGGTGTAATGTAATCCCAGCTACTCAGGAGGCTGAGGCAAGAGAATCACTTGAACCCGGGAGGCGGAGGTTGCAGTGAGCCGAGATCGCACCATTGCACTCCAGCCTGGGCAACAAGAGCAAAACTCCCTCTCATAAAATAAATAAAATAAAATAAAATAAAATAAAATAAATAAAATAAAATAAAATAAAATAAAATAAAATAAAATAAAATCTTTCCACTACAGGCTGCATCAGCGACTCTTTCTGGACTCCATTCCCAGCCTAGCTCCTGCCTATGTAGATGCAGCCTCAGCCAGAAGTCCTTGCCGTGGTGAAAGGGAAGTCCAGCAAGAGTTCTTTTTTTTGTTGTTTTTTGTTTGTTTGTTTGTTTGAGACAGAGTCTTGCTTTGTCGTCCAGGCTAGAGTGCAGTGGCGCAATCTCGGCTCACTGCAACCCCCGCCTCCTGGGTTCAAGCAATTCTCCTGCCTCAGTCTCCTGAGTAGCTGGGATTACAGGCACACGCCACCACACCCAGCTTTGCATTTTTAGTAGAGACAGGGTTTCACCATGTTGACCAGGATGGTCTTGATCTCTTGACCTCTTGCTCCACCCGCCTCGGCCTCCCCAAGTGTTGGGATTATAGGCGTGAGCCACCGCGCCCTGTCGCAAGAGTTCTAACTCTCATTTTGTAAGGATGTAGAAGTGCACACAGTAGAACGTTTCCTTCCTTGCCCGCACTGCCTCCACTATGTGGAGCTGGTCCTGTACACTGATCTGTCATTAACTGAATGCACCCTTCCTGCACAGACACTAAAGAGGTCCTTTCCTGTTCTCCACCCTTATTTTTCCCTCCCTCCTGATTTTTCTTTCTTCCAAAAGCCTTTGCTGGACTCTTCCTATGAGCCAAAACCTATGTTAGGTGCTAGAATCATAAAGATACTGTCCCTGCCTTCTATAAACTCATATTCTAGTGGCTTCTGTCTTGAAGAAATAGGACCAATCAAGCACCACATATTCATAGACTTGTTCAACATTTTGGGGGTTTTGCCTTTGTTTAACATGGAGAGGAATATGAGTTCATTTGCTATTTGTTTCATACTGGCTACTTAATTAATTAAAGGCATTTAGGAAGAGCTTTGAGGAAAAAGTGTATCTTTAAGGAGCTGTTAACTTAACCAGCCCAACCCAAAGTCTCCAGCAAAACTTTTTATTCCCATACTGTAAGTTTATTAATTTCAAAAATTTAACTTAAAACATGATTTAAAATAATTATAGGCTCACAGAAACTTTCAAAAAGAGAGTCTATACGCTACAGGCGCGGTGGCTCACGCCTGTAATCCCAGCACTTTGGGAGGCCGAGGCAGGTGGATTACTTGAGGTCAGGAGTTCGAGATCAGCCTGGCCAATATGGTGAAACCCCGTCTCGAATACAAAAAAATTAGCCAGCCATGGTGGCATATGCCTGTAATCCAAGCTACTCAGGAGGCTGAGGCAAGAGAACCACCTGAACCTGGGAGGCGGGGGTGCAGTGAGCCAAGATCGCACCACTGCACCTCAGCCTGGGAGACAGAGTGAGACTCTGTCTCAAAAAGAGAAAAAAATAGAGTATAGTCTCTTGAATCCAACTTTCCCAAAGGTGACATCTTGTATGATTGCAGTACAATATGAAAACCGACACTGACATTGGTACAACACTAGTGAGTATACAACAGACCCTGTTTCACCAGTTTTTACATGAACTCATTTGTGTGTACGCATGTGTAAGTGTAGTTCTATGCAACTTGCAATTTAACCCTGTATATAGATTTTGTAACCATCACAACGATCAAGATACAAAACTATTCCATCACCAAAAAGGAACTCCCTCTTCTTTAGAATCACACCTCCCTAACCCATCCCGTTCCCTGACAACCACTAATCTACTCTCCATCTCTATAGTTTTGTCATTTGAGGGTGTTATGTAAATGAAATCATGTAGGATATAACTTTTTGAGATCACTTTTTATCACTACACACAATATCCTTATGATCCTTTCAAGTTGCATGTAGGAGGAGTTCGTTCCTTGTCATTGCTGAGTAGTATGCCATTGTAGGGGCGTACCAGCGTCTGTTCAACCATTTACCCACTGAAGGACATTTATGTTGTTTCCAGTTTTATGTTAATACAGATAAAGTTGCTATCAATGCCAATGTACGGTTTTTATGTGAATGTGTTAATTTCTCTAAGATAAATGCCCAAGACTGTAATTGTTCAGTATAATAAGTGCATGTTTATTTTGATAAGAAATAACCTGTTAGATAGGTTTTTTTGTTTTGTTTTGTTTTGTTTTTTGAGATGGAGCGTTGCTCTGTCACTCAGGCTTCAGTGCAGTGGCATGATCTCGGCTCACTGCAACCTCTGCTTCCTGGGTTCAAGTGATTCTCCAGTCTCAGCCTCCTGAGTAGCTGGGATTACAGGTGCACACCACTACGCCCAGGTAATTTTTGCATTTTTTATTAGAGACGGGGTTTCACCATGTTGGCCAGGCTGGTCTCAAACTCCTGACCTCGGGTGATCTGCGTGCCTCAGCCTCTCAAAATGCTGGGATTACAGGCATGACCCACGGTGCCTGGTCTTTTTTTAATTTTTGAGACAGGGTCTCACTCTGTTGCCCAAGCTGGAGTGCAGTGACTCAATCATGGCTCACTGTAGCCTCAACCTCCCAGGTTCAAGTGATCTTCCCACCTCAGCCTCCTGAGTAATTGGGACTACAGGAACGTGCCATTGCACTCGGCTACTTTTTTATTTTTTGTAGAGACAGGTCTTACTATGTTGCCAGGCTGGTCTCAAACTCCTGGGCTCAAGAGATCCTTCCTCCTGCCTTGGCCTCCCAAAGTGCCAGGAGATAGTTTTTAAAAACAGCTTTATAGAAATAAAATTGACATGCAATAAACTGCACATATTTAAATTGTACATTATAAGTCTTGGCAAAAGTATATGCCCTGAAACCATTACCACAATAAAGATAACAAACACATTATTCTTTACTCCCCAAAAGTTTTCTTATGGCCCCTTGTAATCTATTCTTCCTGCCCTCGCCTGCCCCCCACAACCCATCCCAAGGCAACACTGATCTGCTTTCTGTCACTATCGGTTAGTTTGCAGTTTCTAGAATTTGATATAAATGAGAGTTTGTTCTTTGATGGGGGCAGGATCTAGCTTCTTTCACTAGCGTAATTATTTTTGTATTCACCCATGTTGTCATGTGTATCAGTAACTAATTCATTTTTATTGCTGAGTGGTATTCCATTATATTGATGTTCCACGATTTGTTGATCCATTTATCTGTTGATGAACACTTGGGTTGTTTACAGTTTGGGGCCCTTGCCAAAAAAAAGCTGCTATGAACATGCCTAGTGGATGTCCTCAGAAGTAACCCAACTCCCTGGAGCCTGAGGCAAAGACAGAGAAAGAGAGAACAAGTAAGAAGGAGGGGCTCTGACTTCTGCCAGAGAAAAGTCCAGATTGTGCCAGAACAGAAGCACCAGCAATAGCTCCTTCATTTGTATGGTACTTTGACGTTCACAAAAAATGTTCACCTTCATTGTCTTCCATAACTTACGTAACATCCTTCCCTGGCAATTGGGACAGGTATTACTATCACCAATTGACAGATAAGAAAACTGGTGTTCAGACGTACTGAAGTGACTTGGCTATATAAGCACCGACTTCACATAAGCTCCGAAGTCTACGGGCATTATTAATGTTTCTTACTGTCCTATGACCTCTTCCATTCTGGTGTCTAGGAAAATAGCTCAGCTTCTCCACCTCAAGAAATCGTGGCACACACACAAACCTGATTGACTCTCCAGAGTTCTTTAATGTACCTGAGTCCCTTTGTTAAACTGTTTATGGAAAAATAAAAGATATTTGCTACTACTACCAGTTTCCCCTGGAGTACGAAAGACCCTGTGCTATGGGTTGGGAGGATTCAGTAGCCTTTTTCTTATGAATATACTGGCATTTATAAGCAGGAAGTCCACTGATCTATTATGATGATCCTGAGACACCTCCTCATTCTAAGAACCAAATGGTACTCTGTGGAGTGGGAATATACGATATCCGAAATGAAATGATTATGATTTTATGTGATTGACAGCAGATGAGACATTGTAAAATAAAAGAATCAATGCACTTAAAAACATAGTAATATAAACTTTCCAAACCAAAGCACAGAGAGGAAAAAAAAAATAAACCAAGGCTTAGTGACCTATTAGACACTATCAAGCTGTTTAACATACTTGTAATTAGAGTTCTAGAAGGGAAAGCAGAAAAAGTATTGAAGAAATAATAGCCAAATATATTTCGAATTTGATGAAAACTATAAACTCACAAATCTGAGAACTCGACAAGCCATGAGACATAATAAAGACAAAGAAAACTACATCAAGCCATATCTTAATTAAATTGCAGAAAACCAGTGAAAAAGAAAAAAATCTTATAAGACATATTATACAGTGGCTCACGCCTGTAATCCCAAAACTTTGGAAGGCCAAAGCAGGCAGATCACCTGAGGTCAGGAGTTCAAGACCAACCTGGTCAACATAGTGAAACCCCATCTCTACTAAAAATACAAAAATTAGCTGGGTGTGGTGGTGGGTACCCGTAACCCCAGCTACTCGGGAGGCTGGGGCAGGAGAATTGTTTGAACCCAGGAGGCACAGGTTGCAGTGAGCTGAGATTGCGTCACTGCACTCTAGCCTGAGTGACAAAGTAACACTCTGTCTCAAAAAAAAAAAAAAAAAAAAAAAGGACATATATACAAAGGCACAAAGATTTTTTAAAATATTGATGACTTCTCCTCAGAAATAATGCAAGCCAGAAGGCAATGGAAAGGCATTTCTAAATTGCTGAAAGAAAACAAAAATGGTGAACCTAGAATCCTAAAGCCTGTGGAAAAAATATCTCTTAAAAACAAAGGTAAAATAAAGACATTTTCAGATTTTAAAAAGCTGAGAGAAGTATCTGCCAGCAGATTTTTCACTACAATAAATGTTAAAAAGAATATCTTCAGGCTGAAGGAAAAGAAGCAGACAGAATCTCAGGCTTATCTAAGGAACGGAGAGTTCTGAAAATGGTAGATAGGTGGGTAAATATAAAAGATTTTTTCCGATTTTTAATTTATTTAAATTAAAATGACCTGTTCTAAGCAAAGCTGATAACGATGTATTGTGGATTGTGCAATAAATAGGAATCCTAAAATGTACAGTATTGATATGAAGGACCCAAGAAGGAAAATGGAAATATACTGATATAAAGTTTTTATACAATACTTGAGGTGGTAACATTATTTGAAAGTGGGTTTTGGTAAGTTAAAAATACATATTACAAGCCCTAGAGCAACCATTAAATCATAAAACAGATTATAGCTAGTAAGGCAATAGTGGAGATAAAATAGAATCCTAAGAAATAATCGCTTATGCTAAAAGAGATCAGGAAAAGAAGAGGTAAAGGAACAAAGAACAGATGAGTCAAACAGAAAAAAAAAATAAGTAGTAAGATTGTAGAGTTTCACCTAACTATATTATAGTATAGTATATTATATTAACTGATTTAATTATATTAAATATAATCAGTGTAATTATATTAAATGTAAATAGTCATAACATCCTGATTAAAAGGCAACATTCAACTAAACACTTTCTACACAAAAAGGAGTTTAAATATATGAAGACAAGTTGGTTAAAAGTAAAAAGGTGGAAAGAGATACACCACACACTGACTATAAGAAAGCCAGAGTGACAATATTAATATCAGACAAAATAGATTTCAGGACCAAGAGCATTACAATAATAAAGATGGATATTTCATAATGTAGACAAGTTAATTCAGCAAGATGTAACAATTCTAGATGGATGTGCAGTTAATCACAAAGCTTTAAAACACAGGAAACAAAAGCTAACAAAGTACAAAGGAAAATTAGAGGAATTCACATATAGTTAGAATTTTCCACAAAGTCCTATTTCAATAATTGATAGGCAAAGTAAATAGAAAAACAATAGCAATAGAAAACATGAACAAGTTACAAAAAACAAGTTATAGACAACATGAAGAATACTATCACCCAATTGTACTCATGACATTTTCTAGAACAATATTTCCCAAAACAGCAAAATACACATTCCTTTAAAGCACACATTGAACATTCACCATCTCTGATCACAACATAATTAAAATAGAAATTAATAACTGAAGATATCTGGAAATCCTCAACCATTTGGAGTTTAACAACATAACTACTAAATAACCCATTGGTAACAGAAGAAATAACTAGGGAGACTTAACAAATGTTTGAACCGAGTGGTATGAGCCTACAGTTTACTAGAGAAACCTCTAATTATCTACCTTCTTTAATCAGCCGAGGGATCAGAGAAGGCTATTTTCTCTCTTAATTTGTTCACTAGCCCCTTTCATGTACCCTTATCCCCAGGATAAAACAGAGGAGCAGTATTACTTGGGTCCTTAACACCTAGTAGTAAGAATTACTATGTATCAGGCAGTGAGCCTGAGCCAGGTACAGTGCTAATTGCTTTACTGACATTATCTCATCCAATCCTCACAACAATCCACAAGAGATGGGAGCTCTTGCTACACATTTTGCAGGTAAGGAAATGGAAGTGCAGAGAGGTTGACTTGTTCAGATTTCAAAACTAGTAGCATGGTGCCAACATTCCAGTCCAAGCAGGATGACCCCAGAGCCCACACATTTGACACCACTCCATACCAGCACCACGAAAGGCATTGCATGATTCTAGGGGGAAGAAGGAGTGCTATTTATCTTTTATATACTAGGTTTTGGCTACAGAATGGCCTCTTATTAAATCATATCTTTAGTTACTTTCCAAAAACCATGACTGCCTCTTTCTGGTTTGAAAAAGAAGCTTGGAAAAGTCTCTGCTATGCTTACTTACTATAAGATCTCAAGGACTGGTAAAAATGAGTCATCTGCAACTTGAAAAGCAGTGTGCTTGGAACTGGAAGCCACAGATTATCAGCTCTGTGGCCTCAGGCAAGTCACTTCTCTGGGCCTCAATTTCTTCGTGTGTAAACCAGGGAAAACAATAACTAACGATAAGGAATATGTAAGAAAACATAAGTGGAAGTGGTTTGTAATCTGAAAAATAATATATAAATTTGAGGGAACTTTTTATGTTTACTGAGGGAGGACCATTTAAAAATGGATTTGATATTACTTATATTAATTTAAAATGTAAGCGGCAAGATCTGATCATTCATTGTGTTTATTGTGAATGATGACTTATATAACACTTTCACTTCTGAATAAGAATTTTGGTGTAAAGCTTTATTTTCTTTGAGGGTAAAGTTTAAAAAGACTAGAGGGTACTTAAGCTGCCAGCCTTTGCCCTGCTTATACAGAGTGATGGCAACAGAGGATACTTCATAAAAATAAACCTTTAGAAGTCTGTACATGTACCGTGACACTATGCATCAACATTTCTTAAATGTATACCTCTTAATCCAGCAATTTCACTTCCAAGAATTCATCTTATGGGTAAACATTTGTTTATCTAGCATGGTTTTTCATAACAGAAAACTGGAAGCAACCAATTTAATAAGTATGGCCATTTGATAAAACACTCTATGGATAATAAAAAACTATTCTGTAAAATATTGGTTTCTTATTTACCTGAGAAATTATTAATTTGGGGAAAATAAGCACTAAAAAGCAACGTTTTAAAAGGAGGCTACAAAAATAGAATTACCATCAGCAATTGACCCAGCAATTTCACTTCTGGGTGTATATCCGAAAGAATTGAAGGTAGGGTCTTGAGGAGATAATTTGTCCACCCATGTTTATAGCAACCAACAAGTAAAAACAACCCAAGCATCTATCAACGCATGAATGGATGAACAAAATGTGGTACATACATAAAATGGAATTTAATTCAGCCTTATAAAGGAAGGAACTTCTGGCACACGCTACCACGTGGTTGGACCTCAAGAACATTATGCTAAGTGAAATAAGCCAACTACAAAAAGACAAATACTGCATTAGTCCACTTGCATGAGGTATCTAGAGTAGTGAAATTCCTAGAGATGCAAGGTAGAAAGATGATCGCTAGCAGTGGGGAGAGGGAGGAATTCAGAGCCGTTGTTTAATGTGTGTGCAGTTTCAGTTTTGCAAGATGAAAGAGTTCTGGGATTGGTTGCACAACAATGTGAATGTACACAACACCACTGAACTGTACATGTAAAGATGGGTAAGGCCAGGCGCGGTGGCTCACGCCTGTAATCTCAGCACTTTGGGAGGCCAACGTGGGTGGATCACGAGGTCAGGAGTTCAGGACTAGCCTGGCCAAGATGGTGAAACCCCATCTCTACTAAAAGTACAAAAATTAGCTGGGCACAGTGGCAGGCACCTGTAATCCCAACGACTCAGGAGGCTGAGGCAGGAGAATCTCTTGAACTCAGGGGGCGGAGGTTGCAATGAGCTGAGATCGCGCCAGTGCAGCACTCCAGCCAGGGTGACAGTGAGACTCCATCTCAAAAAAAAAAGATGGGTAAGATGATACATTTTGTATCTATTTTACTACAATTTAAATTTTTTTAATTTAAAAAGATAATGAAGAATTAATGAGGCAGATAGGAAGGAGTGTTTTAGGCCCCCCAAAAAATGATGTTAAAAAATGTGACAGCACAGAAGAGCATGGTACATCCTGGGAACTGGATATGAGTTTTTATGGCTGGAAGTGCCAGACAAGATTGGGACTTAATCTAGAGAAGCAGTATTGAGTTAATTTGCTTAAGGTCACTCATCAAGTTGTGGGCAGAACACCGACAGGATCACTCAGACCTGATTCCCAGCTTGAAAGGTGTATGTTTACATAGACATGTGATGTATGTTTAATAATCATCATAAATGAGAAACATCTAAATAAAACACTGGTATCACAATATTTAACATTTGACCCATTAACTGAATTGTAACATACATCTTCCAGGGGGTAAATATCCCTCATATAGATCCTTAATCTTCTGTCATTATCATGCACCAAGCCTTTTTGAAGCTGTAAAATAAATGTAAATTCCTTAAAAAAGGGAGACTACAAAATAACATGTATGATACTATTTTTGTAAGAAACATATATATATATATATGCATGGAAAATACTAGACATATCTACAGCAAATGTTAGTTGGCTGTTATCTTTGGGTTGTGTGAGTTCGGTTAATTTGTTTTTTCTTAGTGCTTTTCTGTTTTCTAATGTTTCTTCATTGAGCACTTAAACTACAAGAAAATGTTATTAAAGAAAAAGGGATTCTTAGGTGCACCCCATAAAATGGCAGATCTTTAAAGAATGCTTTGGTAATGGTGTCAATCATTTCTTTTGATTCCAAGAAGTAATAATCCTCATCTAGGTGAGCTTGAACCTGCAGAAGGAGCTGGGAATGTGAGACAGTGGCTATTAACCAGGAGATCCCCATTCCTACCACCTTCTTCCCTCTCTTTTTCTCTTCCTCACTGTGCCATCCATCCGTTTCAGTCTCCTTCTCAATTAGGGTGTCTTTCCAGTAACCCAACACTTGTTTGATGGAATCACTCCCCAGATAGCCTTATGCCAAGGTGTTTAAGCACCCTAGGAGCAGTATGCTGGGAACTGGAAGGTTTCTCATGAATGGGGCCATCTTAGAGACCTAAATTCAGCTTAGAATTCACTGTTTTACAAAATGAGGTCATTTTGCGTCACAGAAAAAAAAAAAAAAAAAAAAAAAAAAAAAAAAAAAAAAAAAAAAAAAAAAAAAAAACCTCATAGACTATTACCAATACTTCTATGCACACAAACCAGAAAACCTAAAAGAAATAGATAAATTCCTGGAAACATGCAACCTCCCAAGATTGAGTTAGGAAGACACTGAAACCCTGAACAGACCATAATAAGATCTGAAACTGAATCAGTAATAAAAAGCCTACCAACTGTAAAAAGCTCTGGACCAGATGGATTCACAGCCGAATTCTACCAGACATATAAAGAAGAGCTGGTACCAATCCTACTGAAACTATCCCAAAAAATTTAGGAGGAGGAACTCCTCCCTAATTCATTCTATGAGGCCAGTGTTACTCTGATACCAAAACCTGGCAGGGACACAACAAAAACAGAAAGCATCAAGTCAATATCCCTGATGAACAGAGATGCAAAAATCATCAACAAAATACTAGCAAACTGAATCCAGCAACACATCAAAAAGCTAATCTACCACAATCAAGTAGGCTTTACTCCTGGGATGCAAGGTTCATTCAACACATGTAAATCAATAAATGTGATTAGAACACAGAAATAAAGCTACACACCTACAACCATCTGATCTTTGACAAAGTCAACAAAAACAAGCAATGGGAAAAGGATTCTCTATTCAATAAATGGTGCTAGGGTAACTGCCTAGCCATATGCAGAAGATTGAAACTGGACTCTTTCCTTTCACCATATACAAAAATCAACTCAAGATAGATTAAAGACTTAAGTGTAGGCTGGGCGCGGTGGCTCATGCCTGTAATCCCAGCACTTTGGGAGGCCGAGACAGGTGGATCACGAGATCAGGAGATCGAGACCATCCTGGCTAACACGGTGAAACCCCGTCTCTACTAAAAATACAAAATAGTAGCCCGGCCTGGCGGCGGCGCCTGTAGTCCCCGCTACTCAGGAGGCTGAGGCAGGAGAATGGCGTGAACCCAGAAGGCAGAGCTTGCAGTGAGCCGAGATCGCGCTACTGCACTTCAGCCTGGGCAACAAAGCAAGATTCCATCTCAAAAAATATATATATATTTTTACAGAAATAATTTTAAGCAAAAAGAATAAAGCTAGAGGCATCACACTACCTCATCTCAAAATGTACTGTAAAGCTTTAGTAATTTAAACAGCATGGTACTGGCATAAAAACAGACATATTGACCAATGGAAGAGAATAGAGAGCCTGGAAATAACTTCATGTATTTACAGCCAATTGATCTTTGACAAAGTTGCCAAGAAGACAGTGTGGAAAGCACAGTCTCCTCAATAAATGGTGTTGGGAAAAGTGGATATTGACATACAGAAGAAAGAAATTGCACCCCTGTCTCATACAATATGTACAGACCAAATCAGAATGGATTGGACTGAAGAGCTGAAACTGGTAAAACTACTAGAAGAAAACATGGGGAAAAGCTCTATTATATTGATCTGAGCAATGACTTTTTTGGATATGACCCCCCAAACCATAGGCAGAGTAGAATGGTGGTTGCCAGGGGATATGGTGTGTGTAGGGAAAATGGGATAACATTGACCAAGGGATACAAAGTCACGTTTAGACAGGATGAACAAGTATTTTACAGCACAGTGACTATAGTTAATAATAACGTTGTGGGCCAGGCGTGGTGGCTCACACCTGTAATCCCAGCACTTTAGGAGGCTGAGGCAGGTGCATCACAAGGTCAGAAGTTCAAGACCAGCCTTACCAACATGGTGAAACCCCGTCTCTACCAAAAATACAAAAATTAGCCGGGCGTGGTGGCATGTGCCTATAATCCCAGCCACTTGGGAGGCTGAGGCAGGAGAATTGCTTGAACCCAGGAGGTGGAGGTTGCAGTGAGCCGAGATTGTACCACTGCACTCCAGCCTGGATGACAGAGCAAGACTCTGTCTCAAAAAATAAAAAAATAAATAATAACATTCTGTAGACTTGAAAATTGCTAAAAGAGTAGATTTTAAATGTTCTTGCCATCAAAAATTGATAAATATGGGAGGTTATGGATACTTTAATTAGCTGAAAGTAATTATTTCATAACTTGTAGAGCTATCAGGATATTACATTGTGAACTATAAATATACATAACTTATGTTTGCCAATTATACCTCAATAATCCTAAAAAATAAAATATAGGAGAAAAAAGTCACATTATGTTTCAAACGCTTATCCACATTGTTTAACGTAGCTCTGTGTCATCCTTTGTCAGTAATGTGACATTCCATTGTGCAAATATATATAATTTTTAAAATATTTTTTAAATGGGGTCATTTTGGTGAAGCCCAGGAGGAAGCAACAAAAAGGGAAGGAGAAACGTCAAATGATACGAGAACTTAAGGGGGGAAAGGGAAGGAAGAGAAAGATGAAGGCTAAACTCTTGTATAGGAAGACATAGTCACTGCCTCAGCAGGGACTTCAGTGAGATACTGAATACGGCTTCTGATGATAAAGGTCATGACACTATCACATGTAAATGGAGAGACAGACTCCTCATTTCAGAAACCAAAGAAATCGAGAATCCTAAATCTGTAATAGCAGGAAGAACCCTCACTGTAACTAGCTTTCCTCTGAGTTTCCCAGGCCTCATTGCTGCCTTTCATTCTCCTCTTCCCAGCCTGGAAACTTATTTCCACCCTTCTTCCTTTGACTACTTTATCATACCTTCAGGGCTCAGTCCAGGGCTTACTCTCTTGTTGCCCATCAAGTTAGACTTAAATTATGTCTATTGACCTCCGTCACTTAACTATAAGTTTCTTGAAGGCAAGAGCTGCACCATATTCATCTTTGTGTTCATTTGTGAATAGATGGTATTAAACATTGCTTGAACTGAACTAAACTGATTGAAGAATTGAACCTTTCTTGTTCTTAAGGTTTTCACATTTCCTACTTGAAAGCAAACAATTTTTTTTTTGAAGAGGTTCGCTCTTGTTGCCCAGCTGGAGTGTAGTGGTGCGCCAAGTTATCTTTTCATCGATAACTGAGCTTGGTGCATTGACCAATCTCTAGAGCCTCCAGGCTCCCTCTACAGCTACCAAGGACATTATCCATCAGCATTCTCCTCAATAGCATCCTATATGGACCCATTGGACAGGAGGGATTTCCTGGGGGCAGAGGGAATAACGCAGTAATGCTGCTGCTAACACTCGCTCTGGACTGGCTAAACGAGTTTGTTATTTCTGTAAAAAAATCTCTGATCTAATCACATCCCTAGAGAGCTCTCTTTTACATTAAAGAAGACTGGAGTCAAGGATTTTAAAGTGCCAGGCACGGTGGCTCATGCCTGTAATCCCAGCACTTTGGGAGGCCAAGGTGGGTGGATCTCCTGAGGTCAGGAGTCCGAGACCAGCCTGGCCAAAATGGCGAAAAATTAGCCGGGCGCGGTGATGGGCACCTGTAGTCCCAGCTAGCGGAGAGGCTGAGGCAGGAGAATTGCTTGGACCCAGGAGGTGGAGGTTGCAGTGAGCCAAGATCGCTCCCACTGCACTCCAGCCTGGGTGATGGAGTGAGACTCCATCTCAAAAAATAAAAAATAAATTTAAAAAAAGAATTTTAAAGCAATCTCCTCAAGAATGGTGATTTCTGGAGTAAAAACTTTCTCTGAATACGAGTTTCCCTTGCTCATTCCTGCACCAGCCTTCCCTACAGGTTATGTAGAGAATGCATAAGGCACTCAGTGAGACTGTGCTCAGAGCCCAGTTACAACACACAGTACAATTTTGCTGACCATGCCAAATACTTTGGCTCTGGAGAACAGATCTATTAACCCCTAGCAATCTGGTTGTGTTCCTTAAGCAATCCTAGCCTAAAAAAAGACATGGGAATAGCCTGACCTCAGAGTCAGCCTGGCCTGAGCTTGCCCTCAACCTGATCTGAACTTCCTGGTACTTGGGACCAGAACAATAGCAGTCACACCTGAGTTTCCAGTATAAGGTCACAATGCAAAGAAGAGAATCAAAAACACTGGTCCAAGAAGATCTTCCAAATCCCTTCCTAAATGAAGTGGTTAGATCAGAGATTTATGTTTGAGTTTTTATTCTCTCCTGATTTGTTCACAATTAACTTGCAAAGCTGTGTTAATAGACAGCTTCATGAACAGAGATCCCAGAGGTTAGAGACCAATAAGAATTGTACAGTATTGCATCATTTCCTTGGGAAATTCTTCAAATTAAGCCACTAGCTGCATTCTTTTCTGGCTCAATTTAGAGTCACCAAACCATAGAACAAGAATGATTCACCAAAGAAACTTTTGCTTTTCCTTTTCTGGTGCTTCATTTAACTGCTTTATGCCTCAGAGTAAAGCTATTATAATGGCATTATCCTTCTAATGAGGAACAGTGCAATGCTTTCCTGATGGTAATACGCAGAATTATGCAGTGTTTAAAAGGCACCATGATTTTAGGGAATACAAAGAATATTTATTGCTGAGGTGTTCTCTTCATCTACTCCTTCATGTTTAACCAAGGAACCTCGAGAAATTGGAAGTTGTTTGCCTGCTACAGACCATAAACAAAGACAGAAGATTTGAATCTTTAAGTCCCAAGGCTTCAGTTTTGCGATTTCCTTCTCAGACAAATTTTCCTAGAGAAATATAATTTGTTTTAGTTCCTGGCTCACAGTAGATACATAATACATATTAGTTGAGTGAATGACCTGATGAATAAGGCTTTTATTAAAGTAGTAGACTAAACAGTTTTTCTGTCTGTTTTTAGGGACTTTTTCTTGTCTGTGGAAGTAAGTGATGACCACCTGAATGAGAGCAGAGGCTATTTATACAGAGCTTGCTATCGCGAGGGAGTGAGCCACCGTCACTTGCATTTGGCAGAGGCTCAAAGGCAGGCAGGGGAGTAGGAAAGCTTTATAATTAGAAGAAGAAAAGGAGATCCTCAGGTATGGAAAAGCTGGAGGCAAGATAACTAGAAGCAGGGCATTTTGTATGATTGATTTGGGGAGAATATTTGGCTTTCTCTGATTGGTCTTGAGTTGAAAGGCGGCAAAAATTAGTGAAGTTGGCAGTCATTGACCAAGTTCTGATTATTTTAGGCCAATTGCTGCAGTGGTTGTTGTCTGATTTCCTGGGTTGCTTGCTGCAGAGGTTGTGGATCAGAGAGTTCTGTTGTCATATATGGTCTGGTGTGTATTCAGTCTTTCATCATATATAGCAATTTCTTGAATTACTTTCTCATCCCAATCCCCCTTGGCATTTCAAAATGTAGTGGCATGCAAAGTGACTTACCAACTTGTTAAAATCCACTCGGTTTGTTGTTTTTTTTTTTTTTTTTTGAGACAGAGTCTCGCTTTGTCGCCCAGGCTGGAGTGCAGTGGCATGATCTCAGCTCACTGCAACCTCTGCCTCCTGGGTTCAAGCAATTCTCATGCCTCAGCCTCCTGAGTAGCTGGGATTACAGGTGCCTGCCACCATGCCCGGTTCATTTTTATATTTTTAGTAGAGATAGGATTTCACCATGTTGCCCAGGCTCGTCTTGAACTCCTGACCTCAGGTGATCCACCTGCCCCAGTATCCCAAAATGCTGGGATTACAGGCGTAAGCCACTGTGCCCAGCCTAAATAGTGATTTTACTTGGAGTTTTGTCATTAGGAGGAGGAAGAAACTTGACTTTTTCACTCTGAGGATCTTCTATTTGTTTCTAGGAATTTTAGGGACTCACATACATACCAAATTTAGAAAGGTTCTGAGAAGTAATTTAAAAATTGTCTATAAGCAGACCCACATTTAAATCTTCCTAGTGAGGCTGGGCACAGTGGCTCATGCCTCCACATCCAGCTAATTTTTGTATTTTTAGTAGAGATGGGGTTTCACCATGTTGGTCAGGCTGGTCTTGAACTCCTGACCTGGGATTACAGGCATGAGCCACCATGTCCAACTTCATGATGAAAGCCTTCTCAGAATGTCTGGTGACCCTTGGTTGGCTCCTCCTGTTGAAAGTTGAGCTGATTGGAAGCTCTGTGTATATTTGAGATATTTGAGAGGCTCATTGTTTGGTCTGCATTTTTTTTTTTTTTTTTTTTTTGAGACGGATTCTCGCTCTGTCACCCAGGCTGGAGTGGAGTGGCTCAATCTCAGCTCACTACAATCTCTGCCTCCTGGGTTTAAGTAATTCTCCTGCCTCAGACTCCTGAGTAGCTGGGACTACAGGGGCCTGCCATGACGCCCAGCTCATTTTTGTATTTTTAGTAGAGGTGGGGTTTCACCATGTTGGACAGGCTGGTCTTGAACTCCTGACCTCGTGTGATCCACCCACCTCAGCCTCCCAAAAGTGCTGGAATTACAGGCCGTGCCTGGCCTGGTCTGCATTCTCAAAGGGCAATGAAATGACCAGCTTGACATTTTTTTTTAAGCAGCTACATTGAGATATAACTGATATACCATACAATTCACCCATTTAAACGGTACAGTTCAATGGCTTTTAGTATAGTCACAGAATTGTGCATCCAAAACCACTGTTAATTTTAGAGCATTTTTATTAAAATTAAAAAACCTCATTCCTTAGCCCTCACCTTCCAACCCCTTCCATCCCATGCTCCTCAACCCTAGGCAACAACTAATCCACTTTTTCTCTCTCCAGATTTGCCTTTTCTGGATATGTCACCCAAATGGAATTTGCAGTATGTGGTCTTTTGTAACTGGCTTCTTTTACTTAGCATGTTTTCAAGGTTCATTCATGTCGTAGCGTGTATCAGTACTTCGTTTCTTTATATTGCTGAATAATATTACATTACATGGACATACCGGTTTTATTTTTCCATTTACCAATTCATGGGTGTTTGTGTTGTTTCCACTTTCTGGCTATTATGAATAATGTTGTTATGAATATCTGTGTATAGACATGTGTTTTCAGTTGTCTTTGGTGTACACCTAGGAGTAGAATTGTCACATCATATGGAAATTGTATGTTCAATTGTTCAAAAACTCCCAGACTGTTTTCCAAAGTGGATGCACCATTTTACAGTCCCACCAGCAGCATATGGGGGTTCTGATTTCTCCACATCCTTTGCAGCACTTGGTATGATAATAACACCTACGTCTTTTTGATTAGAGCCATCCTTGTGGGTGTGACGTCTATCTCACTGTGGTTTTGATTTGCATTTTTCTGATGGCTTAGCCTTTTGTTGTAAGCCTTCCCACTGTAAGTATCTACTGATCTTTCGGAGGCAATTCCATTTTTCTCTCTGAAGGGTACTCCCAGCCGTGGCTAGCAGGAAGAAGGAGGTGGGCGTGAGGGAGTTATCTCCGTTCAATACGCAGATTTTCCCTTAGTTTCCTGTACTATAATGCACCACCATCTTCCTCTGTGTCTAGTAGTTCCAAATCTAAACCTTCTCTTATTCTCCAGTAAATCAAATTCTTACCTTTTGGAGGAGTGAGGGAAGATGGTCACTTGTCTGAATATCTGAATATGTGGGAACCTGAGCATCTAACTTCTTTTTTTTTCTTTTTTTTTTTTTTTAGATGGAGTCTTGCTCTGTCACCTAGGTTGGAGTGCAGTGGCACGATCTTGGCTCACTGCAATCTTCGCCTCCTGGGTTCATATGATTCTCCTGCCTCAGCCTCCTGAGTAGCTGGGATTACAGGCGAGCACCACCATGCCTGGCTAATTTTTGTGTTTTTAACAGAGATGGGGTTTCACCAAGTTGGTAAGGCTGGTCTCGAACTCCTGACCTCAAGCAATCCACCCACCTCGGCATCCCAAAGTGGTAGGATTACAGGTGTGAGCCACTGTGCCCAGCTACTCTTCTTTTTATTAAGGATGGAGGAACAAATTTCTCTTTGTTCTAATATTTTCGGAGTGTTTTTCCAAGAGAAAAAAAGAATAGAGATACAGCTTTATTCTGCTCTTTTGAACCCAAGCTTCTCCAAATTATTGTGGTAGCATTTCTTATCAAATATTTGCTTCTCTCTTATTGTTAAATCGCTTTATTCATCTTCATTAGTAATTGGTAATACCCCATCCCTTTTAAATTATTGACGTATTGTCTCCTACTCCCTTTGAGCTTGGCTTTGTTTATTCATGTGGTAATTTGCAAGTTGAAATGATATCCAACTTGGGAAAATTTTGCAGGATTTTTAAAAAGCATATTTGGAAAAGTTTCTTCAATTGTCACCCAAATTATTTATAAAAGGCAGAAGATGTTTTAATCACAAATATTTAATCTCAGTTGATAAAATTGTCTTGGGAAGAAATTAATTTAATCTAAAGAAAATTTAAATAGAAAGCAAGATTTAAATGATTCATTATCGTTACCATTCTTGTGAGTGTAAAATAGAAGAAAATAATAAAGGAATTTAGGGTTATACAACATGAGGAATAGGAAAATAACAGCCCTAGTGAGTGTCACTTCTCAAAAATGAAAGACTGGCACACAAGTCTTCGTTCTGGAAGGCTGTGGCAGTTTTCCATCCTAAATGAGATTGGTCACTGAACACAATCCACATATAATTATGAAGAATCTTCTGGCTTCTCCACTTACCAGAATTCTATCCAGGTCACATCTCAGAAATGGAATCCAAATGACTTCCTAAAATTCTAATAGCATTTCTTCAAATTCCAATTAAGTTTCCAAGTTGATATTCTCTACCTACATAAGGATAATCTGACTGAGGGGTCCTGGCCAAAGCCTTCTGTGAACAGACAACGGTAATTCTCTTGGAAGCGGGTGGGGTGAAGAGGTTGTTTCATGTAAGGAGATTTTAGTAGAATCCTGAGGATTTCCATATGGGATCCTATGGTTCTGTGAATACCACAAGTTCTTCAAAAGCAGGAAAGCAAATTTGGTTAAACTTAGAAGCATACCTCTGGAAAAGATGACTAATTTGTCCTTACCCCCAGCCCCTTCTCTCTAAAATAAAGATGGATTGTTCTGGAAATGTCAGTAGCTTTCTGCCATCAGGGAAAAGTCCTCTGACAACGGTGTGCTGGTGCTGTCTGGGAGCTCTTCTGGAGCTTACTTCACATGCTTCTCAAACATGGGGATGGGAGTTGATGGGATCTAAGGGCACTTCCAGTTTGGATGTCCTGTGCATCTAGAAAACCTCTTTCATACTCAAGGACATGAAATGAAGGAGGGAAGGAAACTACAGGGTATTTTAAATATATACCTTTGCATTAAAAAAAAAAAAAACAAAACTCCAAAACAAAAAACCAACTCGTTTAGTCATAACATATCACCAGGGTGTGGATATGTATTTCTTCAAGGTCCTATTTCCATCAAAATTATGTGCACTGTTAAAAGCATTCAAATATATGACAAGTATACTGTATAACAAACTAGCCCATTACTTGTGCCTTATTTTATCTGAATCTTGCTCAGCCTCTTTTCTCTTTCACTTAGTCTTTCTCTTTCTCTCTCTCTCTGTCTCTCTCTCTCACACACATATACACCACTCTGCACCCAGTTTTTTTGTTTTGTTTTGTTTAATTTAGAAAAGGAGCCAAGTAGAGAAAAAGCAGCATAGATTAATTGAAGAAACAGTGAACTAATGTTCAGCCCAGCTGCAGCCAGCTGTGGTGTCCTAAACTGAGTTATCTCAGTTTCTTCTTCCTCTGTGCCCTCCTTTGCAAAGTGGGAGATCATAACTAATGAGTTTATCTTATAGGTTGCTGTGGACCTGCAGTGAGTTAAATCTGTCTTTGAACACTCTATGAGGGGCTATACCATTGTCAGGATAGACCAGTTTACATGGGAGGCGGTTATTAGTCCTATACTGATGTAGTAATCCACTATACCATAATCCAGGAATTTTAGGGTGGCCCTTCCATTAAAAAGCATTAGTTCAGTGCATAACTACCCATCATGGAGATGGCCAACTATCCACATTTTAAAGGGAATTGGTTTCAACGTGTAGACTTTATTCTGTTAAGAATTGTCTATGAGAAAGAGATCAGTCTTGGTACCACTAAAACTGGGTAGAATGAATTCTTGATGTAGACTAAAGGGTGCTAATACCATTTCAGTATTCAGCAGGGACTGAGGTTTCAACAGCTTAGAACTGTGGTCTCAGAGGTCACCTAGTTTAACCTTGTGTCCTGGATATCTACCACCCTCTAATGCAGAATCCTTGCTGACTTCATTCAGCACCTTCCTGATAAAAACAAAACAAAACAAAAACAAACGAACAAACAAAAACAAAAAAAACCTTCCACTACCTTGAGGCAGCTCTTTGGAATTTTGGACAGTTTCTGACAACTCATGTTAAGAAAGAACTTCCTGTGTTTGTCCATTGGTTGAATTTTCATCCATTGACTGTACTTGCCCACTGGGTACACAGAATAAGCCTGTTTGATGACTGAAGCTCCCTGGAGACTTCTCTTTTTCCAATGAAATGTCCCTAGATTCTACAATTGTTTCCTGATTGCTGTGGTTACTCTCTCCTTTCCAGATGCTGGTTTGTTTAGATTCCTTTAAAAGTGTGCTGCTAAGCAATGCCCCCTAGGCTATCATGGAGGTCTGACCAATATGGCCGCTTTCGTCATACTTGACACTGTTCCTCTTCTTGCAGCCTAAGCTGGCATAAGCTTTTTTTCTGACAGCATTAAATTCTTTCCTTTTAGTGATTGCCTTGGCACAGGCAGCATGCTGCTACTCTGCTGGAGTGAAAGCAAAAGATGCAGTAGAGTCTGGCAGGACCTGGGCACCTTTATAGATTTATAGGCTGGGGCCTGGATGGAGGAGAAGACAAAAACAGAGATGTGAAGCTGCAAAGGTGGCTTGGGCAGGATGTCTGGGAAGCAAAGGGCTGGAACTTAGAGACAGTATCTTTGACATTGACTCGCTAACATTTCATAAAAGAATGGGAAATCTGAGCCTTTCCCTGTGGTCATGTGACTCCTAAGCCTTTTAAACTCTTCAAAAGGCAAGTTAACTTGGAGCTGGAAAGTGAACAGCTTTACCTGCTAGTATTTTGTTGAAGTAACTTCTTCTATTCATCTATCGATCTATCGATAGACAAACAGAGAGGATAAATAGATAGATAGATGGATAGATAGATAGATATAGTGTGTGCGTGTGTGTGTGTGTATATATATATATTTAATGAAAAAGTTGGAAAATTAGATCCAATATTGTGTCCTATTCAATGGCAGCTGCTCGCTGCACAAAGTAAGGAAGACTTTGAGGAAATAAAAGTTGCTTAGAAAAATCCAGACGTTGAGGCCAGGTGTGGTGGCTCACGCCTGTAATCCCAGCCTTTGGGAGGCCAAGGTGGGTGGATCACGAGGTCAGGAGTTTGAGACCAGCCTGGTCAACATGGTGAAACCCCATTCCTACTAAAATACAAAACATTAGCCAGGCGTGGTGGCACGTGCCTGCAATTCCAGCTACTCAGGAGGCTGAGGTAGGAGAACTGCTTGAACCCGGGAGGCAGAGGTTGCAGTGAGTCGAGATGATGCCACTGCACTCCAGCCTGGCAACAGAGTGAGACTGCATCTAAAAAAAAAAAGAAAAGAAAAATCCAGATGTCATTGCTTTGTGCATTGTGATGATGTGGTAGCCAGCTCAAAGAAGATGGCCTCCAGCGAGTCTTACTTTCTGGTTATCATATCCTTGAGGCTGATCTAAGTAACTGATAGGATATTATGGAAATGATGGAGTGTGCTATGGTCTGAATGTTTCTGTCCTTCTTAAATTAATATGTTTAAATCTTCACCTTCAAAGTGATCATATTAAGAGATGAGGCCTTTGGGAGGTGATTAGGTCTTGAAAGTGGAGCTCTTCTAAATGAGATTAGAGCCTTTATAAAAGATGCCTGATAGAGCTTGTTAGTCCCTTACACCATGGGAAGATGCAGCAAGAAAGCTCCATTCATGAGGAATGAGGCTCTTACCAGACACTGAATCTCTTGGTGTTTGTTTGTTTGGTTTTTTTTTAGACAGAGTCTTGCTCTGTCACCCAGGCTGGAGTGCAGTGGCATGATCTCGGCTCACTGCAACCTCCGCCTCCCGGGTTCAAGCAATTCTCTGCCTCATCCTCCTGAATAGCTGATTATAGGCACCTGCCACCATGCCCGGCTAATTTTTTTATTTTTAGAAGAGACGGGGTTTCATGATCTTGGCCAGGCTGGTCTTGAACTCCTGACCTCGTGATCCACCCACCTCGACCTCCCAAAGTGCTGGGATTATAGGCATGAGCCACCACACCTGGCCAGTTTTTTCTTTTTTAAAAATTTTTTATTCTCATTACTGTTAGATCACATCTGATGGTGTTTTGATCTTGGACTTCTTAGCTTCTAGAACTGTGAGTAATACATTTCTGTCGTTTACAAATCACTCAGTCTAAGGTATTTTGTTATAGCAGCCCAAACAGACTATGACAGAGTATCACTTTTGAGACTAAGTGATGAAAGGCACTGTGGCTTATTCTGTCTTGCCCTCTTGAATCACTTGGTCTGTTGGACGTCAGCCACTATGTCATGAAGACACTCAAGCAGCCCTATAGAAAGGTCTTCATGGTGGGAAACTGAAGCCTCCTCCCGATAGCCAGCATCCGCTTACTAGCGGTGTGAATGATCCATGTTGAAAGTGCCTCCCTTAGTCCCACTGAAGCTTTCAGATGACTGCAGCCCTGGTAGGTTTCTTGACTGCAACATCATAACGCCCTGAGCCAGAACCATCCAACTATGCTGCTCCTGAATTCCTGACATGCAGAAACTGAGATAATATTTATCGCCGTTTAAGTTACTAAGCGAATACGTTTTAAACTCTTAAGGTTTAAGGAATTTTTTTATCCAGCAATAAGTAACTAATAAAGATGGGTAGAAAGGAGGAATGAAGAGTAAAGAACCTTCATTCATTGCTCATATATGTTCATTTGCTAGGCACTTGCTACCGGCACCTTAGGCTAGCAGGTAGAACAAGTGCTAGGTTCACTGCTGCTTTTGGACACCGCTGACAACCAAACAGGGCTGTCGCACAGAATGACAAGAAAAAAGGACATGTCCTCTTTCCTCCTCTTCCTCCTTTTTGCTTTTAGGGGAAGGCTAGGATGACATTGAGAACTCACACAAATTTTGTTTTTGACTCCTCAGTGTCCCCTGGGAAAACATGCATTGGCCTTTGTGCACTTGCTACGAGGCTGTGTATACTTGAGAGCAGGACTTAGATCTTATTTATTTCTATCCCCGTTTCCTAGCAAGTGAACATATATGAACAATAAATGTCATCAAGGGAGAGGGCAAATTTCCCTCCCTCTTTCTCCTGAATCCTGAAGCGATTCCATTCTTAGAACGGTTTCTTATTGCAACCATTCCATTCACAGTCCATCAACGAAGTCGAGAGTATCATGCATGCCATGAGCCATTTTCACTATTAAATAACTTCCATCCCTCTGTTAAGTTCCTGGCTTTTAGGACACCTCTGCTTTCAGGACTGTTTGACCCTTCTATCCCATCTTCTCTACGCAATGTTGCTTTAACTGTTGTTCACGATCCCAGGATGCTTGATCAGGGAAAGCACAGAGGTCTGCTGCCAACATACCAACATACCTCTCTGTCAAGTTGTCCAAAATCACAATAGAAAGAGCCCTGGACTAGAGCTAGGAGACCTAAGTTCTGGGCTGCTCTGTTACGGATTAGCTTCTACGTCCTTGGACGAGTTGCTTCCCTTTTCTGGACCTGGGTTCCTTGTCCTAGATAGGTTCTAAAGTCGGTGGGTCCTTACAATAAGTTAGGATTCTAAGGTGCAATCCAAAATTCAACCAGTGGTCAGTATACCTGCGAGTAGCTTTAAGGTTACAATACGAGGTTCCTCGGCCTTCCCTTTAGTGGCCAATGGATATGGCCTCAGAGGCCGTCAGGCTTACTGGGAAGAGCCTTCCGGTTTTGAAAGACAGGATCTCCGGGTTTCCAGTTCTGTCACTCACTCGGGGTAACTTTGGGCAAGTTCTCTCTGGACCTCCGAATAGGGAGGTCCTTGTCACCCAGAGGAGGTTCGAAGACCTGGGCAGTGACTTGGAGAGCTTCCCGAGATTCCCCTTCTATAATCTGGGTGGCTCAGCCCGGGAGCGGGGTCCCAGCCGGCCCGTGGTTCCGCTCACAGGTGCGCTGGAAACTTAAACCTGCAGCGCTGGCCGCGAGGGCGGCTCAGCTTCGGAGGGCGCGACTCCAGGTGAGTTCTTAAAGGGACCGTCAGCGTTTGGGTAACACCTGCGATGCTGACCGGGCTGGGACGCAGGCTTGGGGGAATGAATGAATGAATGAATGAATGAACGAATGAATGAACAAACCTTCTCTCCCCACCCTGAAGTATACCATACTTGGAATTTATCACTTAGGCTTAAAAATCTTGTAGTATAACCCTCAAACTCTTGCCAAATTACCCAGTGTCTCTATTTTACATGTCCTTCTTTAATGAACCCCCTCCCGCCAAGCCTATTACTAAGGGACGAATAGGAACTTAACAAGCAGCCTGGAGTGGAAGGCAATCAGAGTTGGCACCCCTCCCCGAACTCCTCCCTCTCCCTCTCCCAGGCCCCGCCCTCCCCGCCCCCTGGGAGGTGCAGTTGGCTCCTCCTTAAGGCGGCTTTTCCCTGGTGGGATCTACCCCTGGGGTCGCCAGGCGCTGTCTCCGCAGCGGAGTTGGAAACGGCACGTGTTGAATGAGGTTAAGGGGTGTCTCGGAATGTGCGCCTTGGATCTGGTGTAGGCGAGGTCACGCCTCTCTTCAGACGGCCCGAGCCTTCCCGGCCTGGCGCGTTTAGCTCGGAACCGCGGGACACGCCGGTGGGCTGGGGCAAGGTAAAGGCGGGCTCCTCCAGGGCCACCCCGGGCCACCTGTGGAGTCCGCATGTTAACTCCTTTGTTCTCAGAGCCACTTCAGCGGCCGCCCTTTTAAGCGAGGAGGTTCCCTCAGGATGCTCCCCGGGTCCCCCTTTCGCTCCCCAGCCCTCTCCCGACCCGCCTCCCCCTTCCAACCCGAAGGTAGCAGCGCGGGGAGCCCGGGGCTCGGCGCGAGCCGCCTCCTCACTTCCCATTGGCTGAGAGCGCCGGGAAGGCGGTCACGTGGGAGCGCGGCAGGCCAGCTCGGGGGCCGCCATCTTGGCGGAAAGTTTAGGGGGAGAGCGGTTGGGGGCGCGGAAGGAGGCGAGGTTCCGGGGGTGGGGCGGGCAGGCGGCAACTGGGCGAGCGGGCCGGTGGGCCGCGGCGAGCGGGGAGGCGGCGTGACCTAGAAGGAGGAAGAGGCCGCGGGGGTGCGGCGGCCCAAGGGAGCTCCTCCCCCGTCCCTTCACCCCCTCCGCTCGCCTCCTCGGGCCCCGGGCGGGGCGGGGGTACGTGGAGCGGGGCCGGGCCGGGGAGCTGCTCCGAGTCTGGCCGGAGCGCACCCCAGTTCCGAGCGCACGCCGCTCGCGGGAACTTTGTGGCGGCGCCGCAGGTGTGGGGGCCCGCGGAGGTGTGCATGCGGGGCGCGAGGGCGTCGCGGAGAGCGGCCGCTGCCCTGTCCGGCCCCCGCTGGAGCAGCCCGGAGGCAGCGAGCAAGGAGAAAGGCAAGCGGAGGAGGGGGCCCGGGCAGGGCGGGCGGCCAGTCCCGCCGGTCCCTTCTCAGCGCTCTGCGGCCGCTGCTGGCTCAGGGGCCAAGGGTCGGAGCGCTTCACCGGCCCGTCCCCAGTAGCAGGTGGGGAGCGTGGATACTTGTGCCGGGGGAAGAGGCGGCCTCAGGTCTACGCTCTTTGGGGAGGGGGACGCTGTCGAGGAGAGTTTGAACACCGACTTCTCTCTGTTCTTAATTTGGAGGGGTACCCACTCCAAGGAAAAGCTTTCCACATTGACAGACAACTGCTGCGTTTTGAGACTCTTTCTTTGACTTGGTAAAACTTTGGAACGTGGGGTTTTCCAATAGGGCTGCGAGGGTTTTCTATTTCGATAGGGGGAAACGCTAGTTTAACATGATTCTATCCTTTTTCCTTTCTGTTGTGTGTTTTTAAAGGTGTGTGCCCTCTTCCTGATTCTGGAGAAAAATGCCGGTCCGGAAGCAAGGTGAGAGTTTATTCCCTAACTCTGTTGATGTCACTTGCTTTTCCGTATGTCAGTTTTTTGATTGCTGTTTTAGAATAGTTTGTGTAACTTTGATGAGGCAGCACGGTCCTAGCTTTATTGGTTAGGGAATGTAAGTCTCACATCATTTCAGAAGATGGAAACACGAAAATGTTTGTTAAACTTTCTTAACATTTCTCTGGTGATTAAGAGAGGCAATTAACCCCGCCCCCCGCACAGATGTCCTTAAAAACTCTGCATTGGTGTTTTAATATTTCACTTCATCATTCTTACTAAGCACTATTCTGTGAGCAACCGTGGGATACTAAGAATTTGTATTTTGAAATGTTAAAAATTTGGATTTTAATGACAAATTGTAGATTATCTGCTTTTGCATATCAGGTAATCTGAAACTGTTGCTAATACTTTGATCTTTTACTTTGGCAAACTACCAGTACATATTTATTCCAAACTGCTCACTCTCCTCCGTTTTCTAATGTGATATATGTGTAAATTTTTCTTGTCTTTAATTTTTTTTTATTTTTTGGTCATTCTAAGGAATATGTGTACATGAACATAGTGACATCAGTTGACCTGAAGGGTTTGGGGAACTGTTTAGGTGTCATGCAGAATTATTTGCACTAGTGTGTGATACTTTTTTTGTAAATAGAGAGTTTTAATCAGGCTCTGCTTTTTCTTCTCAGATACCCAGAGAGCATTGCACCTTTTGGAAGAATATCGTTCAAAACTAAGCCAAACTGAAGACAGACAGCTCAGAAGTTCCATAGAACGGGTTATTAACATATTTCAGAGCAACCTTTTTCAGGCTTTAATAGGTGGGAATTAAAACTTTATAACTATTATGCCAGCTAGGCTTTATGCTCCTCTTGATTCAGTTATTTTAAACTTAAGAAAATGATGTACTTAATTCTCTATGAGGCATTTGGTAACTTGAACATCTTCAGTGCGTGTGTTTTTCATAGGCCAGTATCCTTTCCTAAAATACCTAGTAACCAAAACACTTTCAGTATTATTTCAGTGGCTTTTGAGAACATTGCTTCACGTCTTAATAGCATTAACTGTTAAAAGATGTTGCAAAAATGTTTCAGGACCTAAAAGGTATGACTGAGTTACTGTTAGCTTGCTTCTGTGTTTGACTCGCATGTCTCTGAAGTCATTGAAAGTGTGTGAAGGATTCTGCTGTGTGTAAGAACATTCAGTCCCTTAATATAGACTTCTGTTTAAACTTGGCATTCATGGAATCAGAATTTTAGACCTGGAAAATGATCTTAGAGGTGATCTTGTCTAATAACCGTATTTTACAGGCAAGAAAATGGAAAGTTTTATTTTGTAACTTAATTTGAAGTGGTGCATTGTTTGAAAGGAGAATTGGACAAATAATCAAGAGTCCTGAGTTCTTTCGCCACTAATTGAGTGATATTATAAAAGTCATTTAATCTTTTCTGCGCCACCATATTAGCTGTAGGATGTAGCTGGTGAAATGGCAAAATGGGTTTAAAGCCTTTTTTAAGTGGATAAATCATTTTTAAAAGCATCGTCTATTATTTTGTGTGTAATCTCCTATGTATAAAACAAGGTGACTTGTCTGGCTGTTTTGTCCAGGTACCTCAAAAAGCTTGCAAACTACTTAACTAGAAAGTTTGTCTCTTCCAATTCTAAGAATGAAGTTTTTTTGTTTTGTTTTAGTTATCAACTATATAGCATTTTAACATAAGAAGACATATACTTAATTGTATTACGTTTATTTTTTCAGTAACTTCCAGGCAGATACGGCCTTACATCTGTCTGTTGATAGAGTAATTGGTGATGTGATTTGAAGACTACCTTCAAGTCAATGTGTCCTGTCAAATATATTATTGGTAAATGGATACTCTCTACTGTTTTAGAATGAAAGATTTTCATAAAGACCACTTTATGCACCTGAACAATTTTTTAAAATTTAACATTTTAGTAGACTTTTAAAAACATAAGAATACAGAGCACAGTGTAATAAACTGCCTTTTAACTTTACCTAGCACCCGAAATTATTAGGATTTTGCCATTTTTGTCTACATTGATGGACATTTTTTACACATTTGAATTTCTGAGGTTCAAGGTCGAAATGGATGATCAAATTGGATTCCTCTGGAAAAACAGCAAAAAGCATTTTTTAGTTATTTGTTTTCTAAATCAACACTGAGCCTAGTAATTCGGTGCGGTTACTGTTGTGGAAAACATACATGTTTTTATATACAGTGTGTATATATGTATATAGAGAGAGATATATGAATAGATAGATATGGATAGATAGATGGACTCCAGACTTTTCTTTGTGTGAAGGCAGCAACTTAAGAAAATTAAATCGTTAGTGGAATAACAGAATCTACATTTATATTTCTGTCTAGATTGGGGATGGGTTTGCTATATTCAGAGACATTTTTGACCTATTCTGCCTTGCCTGTTTTGAATGTGTATATTCTTATCATAGAGTTTTGTTTTGTTTTGTTTTGTTTTTGAGATGAGTCTCGCTCTGTCACCCAGGCAGTAGTGCAGTGGTGCAATCTCTGTTCTCTGCAAGCTCCACCTCCTGGGTTCATGCCATTCTCCTGCCTCAGCCTCCCGAGTAGCTGGGACCACAGGCGCCCACCACCACGTCTGGCTAATTTTTTTTTGTATTTTTAGTAGAGATGGGGTTTCACTGTGTTAGCCAGGATGGTCTTGATCTGACCTCGTGATCCACCTGCCTCGGCTTCCCAAAGTGCTGGGATTATAGGCGTGAGCCACTGCATCTAGCCTAAAATTAGCTTTCTAATTACTAAGTTTATATTTGTGAATCTTCTGCATGATTTCATTGGTTGTGAATTTACTTTGACATTAAGATTTACTTATATTTAATGTTTTATAGGATGTGGTGCTATATCAGATTTTGGTGTAAGAAAAGTAATATATTTTAGGAGGTTTGAAATAGATACATTTAATAGAGGTTCTGTGTGTTTCTGTTCTATAATTCATTGTTGATATTACTGAATTATAAATGCATTCTCTCGTGTTTCCTGAGTAACTTTCAATACTTAGTCTGAAAATGTTTAGTCTGATAAGATTTTCTTTGTATTTTACAACTCTACCATTGTTTTGAAACAGTGTCATAAATGTACTGTAAGTTTGTAAATTGTCCTAAGCTAAACCAGTTCATCGTGTCCATAATGTTTGCAGAAAAATCCTACTCAGAAGACAGAGTGCCACTTACTGAAAGGTTTTTTCTCTCAGTAAGTGGCACTCTGTCTTCTGAGTTGGTACCTGTGGACCACTGGATTAAAGGAGAACAGGGGTCTTGACAGCCTGAGCTGTTTGAAAGTCATTTAGTGCTTAGAGTTTTGACTTCCTTGGTTTGGAAGTCACTTGATTAGGCTGTAGTGAGTTATCTAGTTATCTGTTTGGGATGCCGAGTGTCTTTGAATTTGCAATCTGCATTGATCATTTATTGATTGATTCTTTGAACTGGTAGTTTATATTGACTTTTCGTTCATTTTAAAAAGTTCGAGTGAGTCTCCAGGGGTTTTGGTGTTTCCCCCTGTAGTTCATATATAGATTAGGTTCCTGTACTTTTGGATTATTCAGAGAGACAAGCATGTACATACTGTATTATATTTGTTCTAAAATACCAATATTTTAATATTTCAATGTCTGGTGTATGTCATTTTTAATTGACAGTGTTTTGTGTTCTGACACATGAAGTAGTGCATTTTATAATTGATACTTGCAATTTAAATATAGAAATCATTGTTCTCGTGTTGATAGATTCTTGATAGTATCTTTGAAGGATGGCTTAAAGATTTAAAAATTATTGAAAACAGAGAAGTTTTTATTAACTTTTGAGTTTCAGCTGATATAGTTTCTTTAGAGCTGAGTATTTAAAGTTATATCTTAACAAAAGTCCATGAACTGCACATTTGTTTAAAATGTACTCCCAAAACATACCTGCTGATTATTTTTGTACAAAGGAAGATAAAGTCTGCTTAACTTCATTCTGTGATTTAGGTGAGAACAATTTGAAAATTTGCTTTTGTATTCCAATTTTTTTGTACTTAAGTTTGAAAATTTTGTGAGTAGACAGGGTATGGTTTGATTATAATCAGAGCCCAGGTGTTCAGGTCCATAGTGATTTCATTTCTTTCATGATTCTAAGGTGTCTGGGATCTGAGGTGACACTGGTAGTCCCTAGAGACTTCATACCAGTCTAAACCCCTGCAGTTATTTCTTACAGGATCAGAGAACTCATCTGCTTTCCTTGTGCACGAGAAAAATCAGTGTCCAAGATTAGACTGGCTTTAGAGACTTGAGTAAGTTGCGTCCTGTGATTTGCATATTTTGTCTGCAGTAAATAAACTTGTATTAACACAGTGTTTTATTTCTGCAGATACTTCAAAATGAAAGTGGATTATGTAATAATACTTTCCATTTATGAGTTTTTTAGTTACCAGTTCATTTGTTGCTACTCTGTTAAACTCTAATAGTTTCATTAGCCCTTATAAAAGGACCTTGCCCTATCTTTATTTGTGGATACTAGGTTTCAAAATATGATCCCTTTACCATCTTAACCATCTTTAAATGTACAGTTCAGGAGCATGAAATGTATTCATATTCTTGTGAAACAAGTCTTCAGAAGTTTTTCGTCTTGCAAAACTGAAATCCTGTACCGATTAAACAACTGCTCCCCTTTCCTCTCACTTCCTAGCCTCTTGTGGCCACCGTGCTACTTTCTGTTTCAGTGAATTTGATCATGTTAGAAACCTCATAGAAGTATTTGTCTTTTTGCGACTGGCTTATTTCACTTAGTGTAGAGTCGGCAAGGTTCATTCACGTTGCAGCTGTTGACACGATTTTTTTTCCTTTTTGAGGCTGAATAATATTCTGTTGTGTGTATATACTGCATTTTATCTAGCCGTCCATTGACAGCTGTTGACAGGATTTTCTTCCTTTTTGAGGTTGAATGATATTCGGTTGTGTGTATATACCACATTTTATCCAGCCGTCCATTGATGGACAGTTGAGTTACTTCCTCCTCCTGGCTGTTGTGAATAATGCTGTTAGGAATATGAGTGTGCAGTTATTTCTTCAAGACCCTGCTTTCAGTTCTTTTGGATATTTGCCCAGAAGTAGGATTGTGGGATCATATGGCAGTTATATTTTTAATTTTTTGATGACCCGCCATAATGTTTTCCATAGTGATTGTACCATTTTACAATCTCACCAACAGTACACAGGTGTCCAGTTTCTCCACATCCTTGCCAATACTTCATTTTTTTCTTTCCTTTTTTTGATAATAGCCATCCTAATAAGTGTGAGTATGTGACTCCTCTTCAAGTGTATGTAAAACATACTAACATTTATTGAGCACTTTCTGCGTGCTAATAGAAGTATATCATTTAGTCATTGTAATCCTATGAGGTGTACATTCACCTATTTGAGGTGTTTGTACTGTTTTATAGATTGGAAAACTGAAGCACTGAGAAATGACCAATCTTGCCCTTGGACCCTCAGATAGTAAATTGTGGAGCCAGAAATTGAACTCAACTAATCTGAATCCATAGATACTTCTCACCGTCAACCATTAGGATCTTCTTTATCATTGTTTTTCAGAACCAAGCATTTTAATCTGATAAAGAATACTAAATGACAAGCATGTTTAAGACAGATAGTGATCTTTAGGGTTAGTAGTCTTTAAATAATTGTCACTCGGAAAGAAAATATTTATAATGGTGAAATGATGTTGATGATGGAGTTCACACATTTTGAAAGAAGTGTGTTTAGTAATGAGGGTTTGAGGTCTTCCAGCAATAGTGGTAAAATGTCAATATTTCTTAGATTTCTTTTGCTTTGTTTTGGTCCCACTGTTACATTTTAGTCTCTTGCTAACTGTGTGTCTGTGTGTGTGTGTGTAACTTTGCAGACTAGATCTGAGTAAGGAAAACAGGATATGGATCACATCGTTGGCTAAAACTTTATGAGATTGAAGGAGAATTTTATTAACTTTTCACTTGGTGTTGATTTAATTAGATTGAGTTATTTCTTTGCTAATAGTTTGCTTACTATTATTCTGAAGCAGTGTTTTGATTATGTTGAATCTGGTTGAATTCTCTTTAGAACCTTGGAATCAAGAGTTGTAAAAGCATCTAAATATTTCTTCTAAGCCGTTTCCTCTCTGTAGGGTCATATTTTTCCTCTGTACAGAATTCAGACTTGGACCAGATACTATTGTTAATTGTCATGTCTCTTTACTCTGCTTAGGGCACATTTTCACAGCTTTTCTTTATCTTTTGTGAGACTGACTTTTTTTTTTGGAGACAGGGTCTCACTCTGCCACCCAGGCTGGAGTGCAGTGGTGGCTCTCTGCAACCTCTGCTTCCCAGGCTCAAGCCGTCCTCCTGCCTCAGCCTCCTGAGTAGCTGGGACTACAGATGTGACTCACCATGCCTGGCTAATTTTTTGTAGAGATGGGTGTTGCCCAGGCTGGTCTTGAACTTCTGAGCTCAAAGCAATCTGCCTGCCTCAGCCTCCCAAAGTTCTGGGATTACAGGCGTGAGCCACTGTGCCCAGCTGAGATCGATGATTTTGAAAAACGCAGTTCCTTCCACTCTTATTTTTTTAATATAATTTCCTCATTTTGGTTGATCTGATGTTTGCTTGTGATTAGATTCAGGTTATATACCTGGCTTAGGATTCTGCACATCCAGAGGTACACAGAATCATCTGCTCTTCATTGATGATACAGATTTTGATTACCTAGTTGGGTGTTGTCTGAATTCTCTATCCTATATGATTGTTTTTTACCCCTGTGGCTTATAGGCAATATGCGGGGGAGACACTTGAACACCATGTGCATATCCTGCTCCTTAGCGAAATGTCCACCCATGTGTAGCATCCATTGATGACTCTTATGTGCACCAGTTTATAATATGGTTGTTGAAAAATAAGATTTCTAACAGTAACACTCCTCTAGGTTTACCAGTTAACACTTTGCATTTTATTCTAATCAAGAGCCTTCCTTCTTTTCTTTTTTTTTTTTCCATGTGTATCTTTCATGAACTTGCAGATACCTGTTTTTTTCAATGGCTTATCATTTATTACCATCCTTAATAATATTTGTGCTCTGAGTGATCCATTGGGGGCCCTTTCAAGCTTGCGTCCTTGTGGCATGCCCTCATCGTTTTTTGGAGCTCTTCCTTAATTTTTGGCATAACAAGATGTTCCACGTTTATCTTGTACCTTTCCTGCCCCAGCCCTGGAATCAGCCATTTCTCTGAGAAGCTCTGATTCCTTTTAGTACACACCTTGTTTTACGGAATATGCTTGTGAGTACTGTATGATTGTTAGTCTAATAGTATCTAAAGTGTTGAAATAATTTATTTTTGCCTACTAGCTTGATATCTTTCCTTTTTTTAGTGTGTTTTGAAACAATAACACAAACTTATAAATTTTATAGGATATTCTTTCTTCTGAGGATCAAAAATGACTTTTTAAATGAACATTGGTTTAGAAGAAAGAATATTTGTGCTTGAGTAGATTTGATGATTGTAGTATATATTAGTATGTCATCTACCCTTCTTTGATGATACTAATTTTGATTACTCAGTTGAGTATTGTGTGACTAATCATACTTGCTTTTAGTCAATGAACTGATAGAATTTTTTTCCCCTGAAATGGTAGGGTTATATTTCAATGTTCTTCAGCTTTCTAGTTGCCTTTCCTGCAACCCTACAAAATAAATTTATTATAACAATGATGCATGTTCTATATGAAACCTTTGAGATCAGATTATTATATGTAAAATGCCATAAACAAGAAAATCCTCACACCTGAGGTTACCTCCTGCTTCATCCATGGGGTGAATATCCTAGAGTGTTATTTGTATGTGTGTGTGTGGATGTGTGTGTGTGTGTGTGTGTGTGTGTACACACATATACCTACCTTCATTTTGCAAAACAAACTTCCTAAGTAAAACAGCTGTTTCCTGCGTGAGAATTGATATTTAAAATCAGCATGTAAGGTGAAAAATCTCATGTAGTTAAGATTATCCCTGAAAATCCTTCAGAAATTTAACGCTTGTTAATTACAGCACAATTTTTTTTTCCCTCTAGTGGAAAGGAATGATTTCTTCACTTGAGCTCTAGATGAAGCCATTGGCTTGTTTGATTTCTTGTACTAAAAACACGTAATTATAGAATCACACTCAGCACAGTGAGATATGGCATGATGCTCACATTTTGAGAGGCACATGAAAACTTAGACTACCTAAAGGAAGAATCTTCTTCCTTTTCATTTCTTTGTTTGTGGCTGTCACTTAATGGGTAGACAGAGTTGCCCTTTTTTGTGGGGGAGGTATACTGGAGTTGTATAAGTGTGAATAGTATGATTTCTGTGACTGTTTTTATCCTCCAAAGTTTATCAACAAATGTCTTTCTATGTCAGTGGATTTGTACCATTTTATGTATGTATGTATGTATGTATGTATTATTATTATTATTATTTGAGACGGAGTTTTGTTCTTGCTGCCCAAGCTGGAGTGCAGTGGTGTGATCTCGGCTCACCACAATCTCCGCCTGCCAGGTTCAAGTGATTCTCCTGCCTCAGCCTCCTATAGCTGGCATTACAGGCATGTGTCACCACAACTGGCTAATTTTGTATTTTTAATAGAGACGGGGTTTCTTTATGTTGGTCAGGCTGGTCTTGAACTCCTGACCTCAGGTGATCTGCCCACCTCAGCCTCTTGAGGTGCTGGGATTACATGCGTGAACCACTTTGCCCAGACAGATTTGTACTATTTTAAATGACTTTATATAGATTTTCTTCTTTTCTCTTCTTTTTCTTTTTTTTTTTTTTGAGATGGAGTCTCGATCTGTCACCAGGCTGGAGTGCAGTGGCACAATCTCGGCTCACTGCAACCTCTGCCTCCTGGATTCAAGTGATTCTCCCGCCTCAGCCTCCTGAGTAACTGGGATTACAGGCGTGTGCCACCATGCCCAGCTAGTTTTTGCATTTTTAGTAGAGACGGAGTTTCACCATATTGGCCAGGATGGTCTCAATCTCTTGACCTCATGATCTGCCTGCCTCAGGCTCCCAAAGTGCTGCGATTACAGGTGTGAGCCACCGCACCCAGCCTATATAGAGTTTCTGTAGTTTTTTAATGGTTTCCTGGGAGCTTTTAGGTTTGTAATTTTTGTGAATTATAAATATCGTATTTGCATATGCATTTTTGTTTCAATTCTTTACTGTATCTGTAGGACAGACTCCTAGAAATGAATTGTTTGGTCAAAGGGAGTGTGCATTGTAAGGCTATTGATGTAATTTGTTAAATACTCTTAGGAATGTTGTATTTATTTTTTAGGAAGTATGTGGAAGAATGACTAATTCACCATACCTTAAACAATAGAGTATTATCCGTCTTTTAAATATTTTCTACTCTGATATGTGGTATATACCTTTAGTCATTTTTATGTTTTATTGTGCATTTTGTTGATTAAAGAAATAACCAAAGATGTAAGAAAGTCTTTAATTATTTTAATTTCTTTTGTAAATTATCTGTTTAATTTGTGCCCCTTCCTCCTCCTTTTTCCTTTTTCTTAGAGTTATAAAATCTACATTAGGCATATCAACTCTCCCATGTAAATTGCAAATAACTTCCATTGTTATTTGCTTTTAAACTTGGATTTTAAAGAAAACATGTATCTGTATACACATATGTGGTTAGATTTATCAGTATTTTTCTTTATCAGTATAGTGCTTTCTGCCCTTAATAACACGTTTGGAGACATCGCCGATACTCTAGGCCCCAAGACGATTATAATCTATTCCCGAGGTTATAAAAACATTCACCTGTATTCAGATTCTTTCAAGACTTTTTTTAACATTGTAATTTTTAATACATTTGGAAATTATCTTGATGAAGAGTATGAGATTACCTTTTAATATAAATTTGCTATTTATCCCTCATGCAGCTTAAAACATTAATAGATTTTTTCAGCAGTTTTGAGTTTACAGAATAATTGAGTGGAAAGTACAGTTCCCATATCCGGAACCCCCACTTCCCTTTTCCATCTTGCAGGCCATGTGTGGTGGCTCATGCATGTAATCCCAGCACTTTGGGATACCAGGGCAGGAGGATCCTTGAGCCCAGGAGTTTGAGACCAGCCTGAGCAACGTAGTAAGACCCTGTCTTAAAAAAAAAAAAATTTAACCAGGCATGGTGGCATGCATCTGTCTTCCCAGCTACTTGGGAGCCTGAGGTGGGAGGATTCGTTGAGCCCAGGTCAAGGCGCTACTGTACTCCAGCTTGGGTGACAGAGTGAGACTCTGTCTCTAAAAAAAAAAAAAAAAAAAGACTGGGCTTAGGTGGCTCATAATCCCAGCACTTTAGGAGGCCAAGATGAGAGAATTGCTCGAGCCCAGGAGATGACAGCTGCAATGGGCATGATCTTACCATTGCATTCCAGCCTGAGTGACCCATCTCAAAAACAAAAAGAAACCTTGCATTAATGTGATATATTTGAAAAAACTGAGAAGCCAGTGTTATTATATTGTTACTAGCTAAGGTCTGTACTTTACATTAGTAGTCACGCTTTGCATTGTACATTGACAAATCTGTGTGCATGTTTGTTGCTTTGACACATGTATCCACTATTGCAGTATTATACAGCGGGGGTCCCTGTTTCCTAGGTTTTCTTCTAGCGTTTTATAGTTTTAGGTTTTACGCTTGTGTGTTTTTTTTTTTTTTTTTTTTGAGACGGAGTCGCCCAGGCTGGAGTGCAATGGTGCGATCTCTGCTCACTGGAAGCTCCACCTCCCAGCTTCACACCATTCACCTGCCTCAACCTCACGAGTAGCTGGGTGGGACTACAGGCGCCCGCCACCACGCCCGGCTAATGTTTTGTATTTTTAGTAGAGATGAGGTTTCACTGTGTTAGCCAGGATGGTTTCGATCTCCTGATCATGGATCTCGCAATCCACCCGCCTCAGCCTCCCAAAGTGCTGGGATTACAGGCAGGAGCCGTCGTGCCCAACCCGAGGGATGTGACTTTTGAAGCATTGTTTTGCTATAGTTGGATTTTGTTTTACATAGTGTGATGTAGGTGTGTGCGTGTGTGTATAGTGCGTCGTGTGTGTGTGCGTATGTGTATATATAATATCTTTAACAGCCCGTAAGGTAGGTTAATATTATCCTCACTGTACAAGCATTAGTTTTTACCAGCCCTTTACTTGGAAGTTTTGCGATTCCACTGGTTATTAAAACTGAAAGGGGGCTGGGTGCAGTGGCTCAGGCTTGTAATCCCAGGCTTTGGGAGCCTGAGGCAGGCAGATCACCTGAGGTCAGGAGTTTGAGAACAGCCTGGCCAACATGGTGAAACCCTGTCTCTACTAAAAATACAAAAATTAGCCAGGCATGGTGGCGCGTGCCTGAAGTCCCAGCTACTCAGAGGCTGAGGCAGGAGAATTGCATGAACCTGGGAGGTGGAGGTTGCAGTGAGCCGAGATCACACCACTGCACTCCAGCCTGGGCGACAGAGCAAGCCTCTGTCTCAAAAAAAAAAAAAACAAAAAAACCAGAAACACACACACACACACACACACACACACACACACAACTGAAAAGGGAGTTAAGTTTGTCTCTATTTTGTGAAGTTTGTTTTTTAAAAGGACTAATGCTTTCAAAATAATGAGAAGTATAAGCTGTCTAAATGTTGTTTACAGTTATTATGAATTATTCTATACAGGATAATGCCCACTTTTACTGTTCCCTTCCCTTTAAAAAAAATTCAAAATTTTACAAGTTGGTGAATAAGGAACTGAGTGTGGTGAATCTAAGTATTATATAATTGCTACTTATAGCTTTGGAATAGCGTGAATAATTAGTGTTAATATATTAAGTTCTTATAATTCTAGCTGTTTGCAAAGTCATTTGATCTTTTAAAAATCCTAGGCTATTATAAATAAATTTATCATTTATTTTAGAGTTTTGTCATGACTTTTACTGTTTCTAAAGAATAAAATATTTAATTTACTGTTACAAAATATTCAGACTAGAGGATATCCGAAAGCCCTTCTGGTTCTTTGATTTTAATTTCCTCTTTTTTTGGCTTTGGCTTTGGCTAGAAGGGCAATTAAAACCACTTGAGGGATTTACATTCCCAGCTTAAATATTGGTGGTGAACAGTAATAACTCATATTTGTAGAATTCACAATAATGATATTAGCTCTACCATCTGTTAGGAGCCTATTCGGTGCTATAGTGGTAGGCATTTTATATATATTATACTCAATCCTTGAAACAATTCACAGTGGTAAGAGGCAAGTTACCAGAGGTTAAGTAGTTTGCCTGAACTTGTAGCTGGTTGGTGATGGAGTTGGGATTTGAACCAAGCACTGACTTTAAAGTGTAAAAAGCCTGTGAATTTTATACTGTGCCCTGCAGGTTCTGATATGATTGTGATGTAATGAAATAATATACACTGTTTAAGTACATTATACGATGGGAATTAATTTATGAATCTAGAGTAAAAATTGTGCTTTTGAGTTATGTTAAAGCGTTGCATAATTTAGTTAGAAAATATAAATACTTATGAATTTTTATTTTCCTTCTTCTAGATATTCAAGAATTTTATGAAGTGACCTTACTGGATAATCCAAAATGTATAGATCGTTCTAAGCTGTCCGAACCAATTCAGCCTGTGAATACTTGGGAAATTTCCAGCCTCCCAAGCTCTACTGTGACTTCAGAAACACTGCCCAGCAGCCTTAGCCCTAGTGTGGAGGTAAGATGGAAAATCTGTTCTGAAGCTGTTTGTTAGTGATCAGTTTATTTGTACTACTGTGTTTCTTCATTTTATTACAATAATATTTTATACAAGTGGATTTTTTTGTGGAAGTATTATTTATAATAAAGAGAATGGGGTTAAAATATTTTTGAAAAGCAAAGCTCAGATTCTCTGTTGCCCCTGTTTTAAAATGTTATGAATGTTTGAGGTCTGAAATACTTGATTTAGACTATTAAAAAGTTATTTGCATGATAGACCTCAACAAGGCTTCATCTGTGTGATAATTAAAATGGAAATGGAAATGGTACTTTGAAAAGATGGTTTTGCTCTGGTATTCTTTCCTAGAAATAGGATATAGTTTTGTGGTCTGGGCTGCTAAGTTGTACCCATTTATCTCAAGGAATCTCTGTTTATTGGCTTGAAGGATGGCATTCAAACTCACTACAGACTGAAGAGTAAACCTGAGCGTCAGCCTTGGTTTCTACATTTTCCGCAGTTAAAGCTATTTCTTTGAGTATTCATAACTGTCTCAGCAATACTTGTTTTTGTGTGTTATACTGTTGCCCAGTTGGATATGATATAGCGGAGGTATGAAGCATTTTGTAATGAAGATTCTGCCCAAGAAGCACCAGTCATTTGAAAGTGGTTATCTGTCTGAATTTGAATCTAGTCCTTTCTAGTTGGTGTAAGATAGTGGCAGTGCCTGGAAAATGCAGTGTTTCTGTTTGGTGAGTTATCAGTCAGGGAAAAGTGGTGGTAGGCCACAGCCAGATAGCTAGCACTTTGGTAAAGAAACTAGATGGTTTCTCAGTTTTAAGTAACATAGAACTATAGAATTTTAGAGCAGGAAGAATCAGAGCACATCTGACCCCTTGTCTTCATTTTAAAGATGAGGAAACTGAGATCCAGAATAAAACGACTTAACCCACTTTATTTAGCTGGTTTGGGCAATTCTACCTTTGAATTTCAGGCCTCTTAACACCCAGCTCACAGTTCTCTTTATTAATCCTAGACCTTGTATGTTTCTTTTTGATTAGAGAGTATAATGTTTATTGTGTATATCCTTATTTTCTTTATGCTTTTTTTTCCTTATCACTTTTTCCAGGATAATTGCCATTTCCATGGGTTAATACATCACTTGCTTTTATAATAGTTCATTTCTGAGGTCTGTTGCAAATAGATTTTTAAAATGTCTTCAATCAGTTATTGCTATGGTTTGAATGTGTCCCCTCCAAAATTCAGGTGTTGCCAGTGTGAAAATAATGAGAGGTGGGCCTGTAGGAGGAGGTGATTAGGCCATGAGGACTCCTTCATCCTTCTTGGGATTAAGGCCCTTATAAAAGAGGCTCCACAGCCTGGGCACGGTGGCTCATGCCTATAATCCCAGCACTTTGGGAGGCTGAGGCAGGTGGATTGCTTGAGGTCAGGAGTTTGAGACCAGCCTGGCCAACATGGTGAAACCCCGTGTCATGTCTAAAATACAAAAATTAGCTGAACGTGGTGTCATGCGCCTGTAATCCCAGCTACCAGGGAGGCTGAGGCAGGAGAATTGCTTGAACCCAGGAGGTGGAGGTTGCAGTGAGCTGAGATCATACCACTGCACTCCAGCCTGGGCGACAGAGCGAGACTCCATCTCAAAAAAAAAGCCTCCACAAAAAGTTTAGCATTTTAGCTTATCTTTTTGCTTTCTGCCGTGTTGAGATGCAACAAGAAGGCCCTTACCAGATCAAATGCCTGGATCTTGGACTTCCCAGCCTCCAGAATTGTGAGAAATTATTTTTTGTTTTTCATAAATTACCCAGTCTCAGGTATGCAGCTGTAGCAACACAAAATGGACTAAGACAGTTATTTCACATTTATTTTCTTAGTTCTCAGTTAGAAAATTGCTTATGTAAAAAACATGTTAAACTTTAAGAGAATTGACTTATTTATTTGTTTACTAGTGTTTTTTATTGTTTGATTTACGATACCTTTGATTATAAAGCCCAGAATTCTTATACTCGATTTATTTATTTTTATAGGAGATTGTTTAAGTAATGGCTGAATCAGTGTAATCATTGACAGTAAATATTTGACATTATTGGTGGGAATGTAAATTACTACAGCTATTATGGAAAACAGTATGCAGGTTTCTCAAAAAAAACTAAAACTAGAACTGCCCACCAGCAATCCCAATAGTGGGTATCTGTCCAGAAGAAAGGATATCAGAATAGCAAAGGGATACCTGCACCCGCATGTTTATTACAGCACTATTCACAGTGGCTGAGATATGGAATCAGTCTCAATATTCATCAACAGATGAATGGATAAAGTGTGCTACATATATATATATATGTACACACACACAATGGACTACTAATCAGCCATAAAAAGAATGAAATCCTGTCATTTTCAGCAACATGGATGGAACTGGAGGTCATTATGTGAAATTAAGTAAGCCAGGCACAGAAAGATAAATATCACGTGTTCTCATGTGGGAGCTAAAAATGTTGATCTCATGGAGGTAAAGAGTAGAATGATAGTTACCAGAGACTGGGAAGGGTGGGAGAGGGAAAAGATGAAGAGAGGATGGTTAATGAGTTCAAAAATAGTTAGAGGGAATACATTCTACTGTTCAGTAGCACAGTAGGGTGACTATAGTTAACAATTTATTGTATATTTCAAAATGGTTTAGAAGATTTGAAATGTCCCCAACACAAAGAAATGATAAATGTTTGAGATGATGAATATTCTAAATACCCTGATTTGACCGTTATACATTGTATGCATGTATCGAAATATCACATGTACCCTGTAAATACATACAATTATATATCAATAATAATATTTTTAACTGTAAATATTCATTAAGGTTGAATACTTGGACAGTTTTGTAAGCTTAAAGTTTTTTTCCATATAGATTTCATTCAGGAAGATCAGTAGTGCATTGAATTTCATCAGCAGTGACATCGGTAACACTTCAATTTTTATAAAATTACGAGGCACTCATGTCTAGAATGCTATTTACAGCTCTGGTTTCTGTACTTCCTGAAAGATATATTATGAACATGTTAAAACACCTCAAATGAATAGGAGAATAAGAACTTTCATATTATGAGTGTCAGATCTTACTGGTTTGGAAAGTAGATGAGAAGAGAATATGGTCACAGGATGTTGTTTAGTGCATGGCACATGGAAATTGCTGTAGTAATGTTGGAAATCTGTTCCTATTCATGAATAGACTCTAAGGGAAACATTGGGATATGTCCATCAAGTCCTAGATTTTTAAAAAGTAGCAAAAAACTGTGTATATCAAACTTGAATGAGCAAGGTCAATGAGTAGGAAGTACCGTCTTACAGAGATGCCAGAAAATCCTAACAAATGTTTGTCTGAAAATGTAAATAGTTTGGAAACACACTAATGGATGATATTTATAACGGTGTTTTTTTAAAACCTGGAATGTTTGGGGATTTAATTTCTACTTTTTGAGGGTGCTATGATAGAAGGTAAGCATATTCCTGTTCACCCATCCACTCGTGCTTCATTTGGAAAACTTGGCGAAGTGATCATCTGATCCCTTGTTTCATTTGCTACTTTAGACTCTTGAGGCATGACGTTTAGGACTAAAAAGGGAACAAATAACTTAAAACTTAAAGTTTATTGTACTATAACTTGAAAAATTTGAAAATCATAAAACTTTTTTGTCTTAAAGAGAATTTAGGTTATACTTGTGTACTAATTCTTGGATATAATAATCTTTTCCAACAAAATTGCATGCGACATGCCTCTTTGACTTCATGTTTGCTTTTGCAGAACTAAAAGAGGGTTATTTTTGCTAAAAGTATTTAAGATTACTCAATTTCCACAAAGGCTTGACTTATTCTCTTAAAATGCAAATCTTCATCTTTAAAGCATCTATCAGGTTTTCTTTGTCTTTCTTTCTTTCTTTTTTTTTTTTTAAATAACAGTTAACTGATCTAACTCTTGCCGGGTCATTTTCAGTTACTTTGTGACCTTATAACTTTGTTTCTTCTATGTCTTCTGAAGTAGTAAATATAAAGTGACAGGATTAGTATCCCATTTTCTTAAAATTTTTTTTTTGTGTGTATATTATCTTTTACTTTGAGCATATGTCTAGTGAGATGTTTGGAATAATGTTTGTATAATATTTAATGATTATTTCAAAGTAATATGGATTTTTTTCTTTTTTGCACTTTTCTATATTAGTTTTTTTGTTTTTTTAGAAACTGTGTCTCACTCTGTCGCCCAGGCTGGAGTGCAGTGGTGCCATCATAGCTCACTGTATCCTCAAACTTCTGGGCTCCAGGGATCATCCTGCCTCAGCCTACTGAGTAGCTCGGCCTACATGTGTGCACCACCACACCCAGCTAAAATTATTTCCTTTTTTTTTTTGGAGACAGAGTCTTGCTCTGCCACCCAGGCTAGAGTACAATGGTACGATCTCGGCTCACTGCAACCTCCACCTCCCAGGTTCAGGTGGTTCTTCCACCTCAGCCTCCTGAGTAGCTGGGATTACAGGCACCCACCATCACACGTGGCTAATTTTTGTGTTTTTTGTAGAGATGGGGTTTCACCATGTTGGCCAGGCTGATCTTGAACTCCTGACCTCGGGTGATCCGCCTGCCTTGGCCTCCCAGAGTGCTGGAATTACAGGTATGAGTCATCACACCCAACCCTAAAACCATTTCTTTAAACGGTTTTTTGAAGACTGGGTCTCACTATGTTGCCTAGGCTAGTCTCAGACTCCTGGTGGTGGTCTCCAGCAGTCCTGCCACCTCAGCCTCCAGAGTAGCTGGGATTACAGGTGTAAGGCACCACACCCAGCTCTCTCTATTAATTTTTAAAAATAACATGTCATTTTTATAAGAATAATTCTGTTCTAAAATAAGAGTGAATTACTTTTAGAGATTATAATGAAGGATATATGGCTTTCGAAAAAAGCAAGATTAAAGAGTAGGAGGAATTGCCTGATTTAATGGGATATTTCAGTAGAAAAGGGTTGATTTATAAGGAAGGATAGGTGACTCTCTTAAGAAGATGAAACCAGGCGTGGTGGTTCACACCTGTAATTCTAGCACTTTTGAAGGCCCTGGCAGGCGAATCACCTGAGGTCAGGAGTTCAAGACCAGCCTGGGCAACATGGCGAAACCCTGTCTTTACTAAAAATACAAAAATTAGCCAGGTGTGGTGGTTCGTGCCTGTGGTCCCAGCTACTTGGGAGGCAGAGGCATGAGAATCGCCTGAACCCAGGAAGCGGAGGTTGACAAGGAACCCGGGTAGCCAGAATCATACCACTGCACTCCAGCTGGGTGACAGGGTGAGACTCCTTCTCAAAAAAAAAAAAAAAAAAAAAGCAAGATGAAAGAGTAGGAGGAATTGCCTGATTTAATGGGACATTTCAGTAGAAAAGTATGCACCCTACTCCTAACATCACAATACATTTTAACTAGAGCAGAGATTCAAAGGTTAAAAAAAAAAAAAAAGAAACCATTAAAGTAAGATTTTGGGGCTGGGCCCAGTGGCTCATGCCTGTAATTCCAGCAATTTGGGAGGCCAAGGTGGGCAGATCGCTTAAGCTCAGAAGTTTGAAACCAACCTGGGCAACATGGCGAAACTCCATCCGTACAAAAAATACAAAAATTACTTGAGCATAGTGGCTCCCTCCTGTGGTCCCAGCTACTCAGAAGGCTGAGGCGGGAAGATCACTTGAGTCCTGTAGCTTAAGGCTGGAGTGAGCCAAGATCGCACCACCCTACTCAAGCCTGGGCGACAGAGTGAGACCCTGTCTCCAAACAAAAAAAAAGTTTAAAATTAAAAAAATATAAAAATTTTGAATTTTAATAGGGAAGGCTTTTCTAACCATGACCAAAAAACACCACAAAAATTAAAAGGTTAAGGATGCTGCTGACTTTATAGAATTTCTTTGTGGACTTTGACTTCAAATTTTGATTGTGGAACTTCTGAATCTTGAAAGATAGAATACGAAGATAAATGATACACTAGGATGAAAATTTGTCACATATATGAAAAAGGACTAATCTTAATTTCCAATCCTTACAACCTAAGAAACCTCTTACCGATATTGAGAAAAAGACCCATATTCAGTAGGAAACTGACTCAACAATGTGAGTATTGTAGTTTGGAGAAAAAGAAATATATGTGGGCCAATAATCCTATGAAGAAATACTCAACCACACTTAAAAATGCAAATTACATTGACAGCAAGGATATTTTTAACAAATTTGATTGTCAGAGATTAGATAAATAGGAGGAAACAGAAGCTCCTATACAGTTAGTAAAAGGGAGAATGCAGTAGTGCAACTAATTTGAAAGACAACTTGATAGTATATATTTGTATCCTTTGATCCAGCATATGCTACAGATTTACTCACAAGTTGTTGAAGATATTTGTACAGGGATGCGCATTGCAGCCTTATATTAGTAAAAATCGACAGGGAATATAAAAGATTATCAGTAAGAAATCGGATAAACACATTATGGTAGAGCCATTTAATGCAAGATAAAGTAGCAGGCATAATATATTCTGTATATCCACTACGTGTTATTAAATGAGTGAAAGCAGGTTATATATCAGGAGGCACAGTATGACTTAGTGTAAAAAGAAAAGAAAACCATGAGGTTAGGCATATCTGGAAGAATATACACACAGTCTGCTTTCAATAGTATTATTTTAAAATTGATAAATAATTATACATATTTATATGGTACATGTGATATTTTGATACATGCATACCATGTGTAATGATCAAATCAGGGTAATTGGGATATCCATCATCTGAAGCATTTATCATTTCTTTGTATTGAGAATATTCCACATTTTCTCTTGTAGCTATTTTAAAATATACAATAAATTGTTGTTACCTGTAGTCACCTGCTGTGCTATTGAACACTTGTAATTGTGTTTTTGTACCTATTAACCAACCTGTCTTCATCCCCTCCTTCACTCTACCCTTCTCAGCCTCTGATAAACTACTGTTCTATTCTCCAACTCCATGAGGTCAGCTTTTTAGCTTCCATATGTGAGTGGCAACATGTGATATTTGCCTTTCTTTGCCTGGCTTATTTTTCATAAGATACCCTTCAGGCTCATCCATGATGCTGCAGATGACAGGACTTCATGCTTTGTTATGGCTGAATAATATTCTGTTGTCTATATACGCTACATTTTATTTATTCATCTGTTGATGGACACTTAGGCTAATTCCATATTGTGGCAATTGGGAGTAGTGGTGCGATAAACATGGGCATGTAGAGATCTCTTTGATATACTGGTTTCTTTTCTTTTGGGTATATAACTCGCAGTGAGAGTGCTGGATTAAATGGTGGTTGAGAAATGACCATGCTGTCTTCCACAGTAGCTGTACTAATTTGTATTCCCATCAACAGTGTACCAGAGTGTCCCTTTCTCTACATCTGTAGCCAGCATCTGTTATTTGTGGTCTTTTTGATAATAGCCATTTTAACTGAGGTAAGAGAATATCTTTTTTCTTTTTTATTTTTGAGACAGAGTCTTGCTCTGTCGCCCAGGCTGGAGTGCAGTGGTGTGGTCTCAGCCCACTGCAACCTCCACCTCCCAGGTTCAAGCGATTCTCCTGCCTCAGCCTCCTGATAGCTGGGACTACAGGTGTGCTCTGCCATGCCTGGCTAATTTTTTGAGTATTTTTAGTAGAGACAGGGTTTCACTATGCTGGCTTGTCTGGTCTCGAAGTCCTGACCTCGTGATCCGCCCGCCTCGGCCTCCCAAAGTGCTGGGATTACAGGCGTGAGCCACTGCGCCTGACTTACGGTTTTGATTTCCATTTCCCTGAATATTAGTAATGTTGAACATTTTTTCATATACCATTTAACCATTTGTATGTCTTTTGAGAAATGTGTAATCAGATCGTTTGTGCATTTCAAAATCAGATACTTGCTTTTTTGTTGCTCCTTATATATTCTGGTAATTAATCCTTGTCAGATAAATTGCCAATATTTTCTCCCATTCTGTGAGTTGTTTCATCACTCTGTTGGTCATTTCCTTTGCTGTACAGGATCTTGTTAGCTTCATGTTATCTCATTTACCTATTTTTGCTTTTGTTGCCTGTGCTTTTGAAGTCTTACCTAAAAAACCTTTGCCTTGACCAAACGTCCTGAAGCATTTCCCCATTGTTTTCCTGTCATATCGTATCGTATCCTATCATTTCGTGTCATATTGATCGTATCTTTTCAGGTTTTAGATTTAAGTCTTTAATCTGTTTTGGTTTGTTTCTATGTTTTCATATTGTGAGTGATGGGAGTCTAGATTCATTCTACATATGGATATCCAGTTTTTCCCAGCATCATTTATTGAAGAGACTATCCTTTTCCCATTGTATATTTTTGGCTGCTTTTTCAAAAATGAGTTGGCTTTAAATGTGTGGATTTATTTCTGCATTCTCTGTTCTGTTCCATTGGTCTGCATGTGTGTTTTTAGATCAGTGCCATGCTTACTTGGTTACTGTAGCTTTGTAGTAGGTCAGGTAATGTGATGCCTCCAGTTTTATTATTTCTGCTCAGGATTGTTCTGGGTATTCGGGGTGTTTTATGATTGTATATGAATTTTAGCCTTGTTTTTTCTATTTCAATGAAAAATGTCTTTGGTATTTTATTAGAGATTGTATTGAATCTGTATATTGCTTTGGGTAGTATGGATATTCTAACAATATTAGTTTTTCCAATCTATGAACATGGGATATCTTTCCATTTTTTTTGTGTCCTCTTCAGTTTGTCTTAGCAGTGTTCTATAGTTTTCATTGCTGAGATCTTTTACTACTTTGGTTAAATGTATTCCTAGGGTTTTTTTTTTTTTTTTTGGTGGCTATTATAAATGTGATTGTTTTCTTGATTTCTTTTTTAGATTGTTTGGTGTTAGTCTATAGAAATACTATTGATTTTTTTTGTATGTTGATTTTTGCATACAGCTTTTTAAAAGTTGGGCCTATTATTTACAAGTCCCCCTTTTCAGTCCTTCAGTGTTTATCTTATTGGGAGGGGAGTTTGCTGACTGAATGGTGTTGAGGGATACTTTTCCCTTTCTCTGACCTTGTGTTTTAATATTTTAAAATAAGCCATCTGCTTTAATTTGAGTAGAGTTTTAGGAGGCAGTAGAGTTAAAAGTATATATTCAGCCGGGTGTGGTGGCTCGCGCTTGTAATCTCAGCACTTTAGGAGGCTGAGGTGGGCAGATCACTTGAGGTCAGGAGTTCAAGACCAGCCTGACCAACAAGGTGAAACCCCGTCTCTACTAAAAATATAAAAATTAGCCGGTTGTTGTGGCACGAACCTGTAATCCCAGCTACTTGGGAGGCTGAGGCAGTATGCGTGGAGGCAGAGGTTGCAGTGAGCCAAGATTGCATCACTGTCTTCCAGCCTGGGTGACAGAGTAAGACCCTGTCTCAAAAAAAAAATTAAATAAATAAAATAAATTTTAAAAATATACACACACATATTTATATATTCAGTGTACCAAGTTTAATCTGAAGTTCTCTAAACATTAACAAAAAATTTACTGAAATACTGTATAATATTCTTACATAAAGGTAAACAAATCATAAAGGAATAGGTTGATTAATTACTGCATTGTGAATATACCAGGTCAAGAAAAAGAGCATGGAATGACTGCTAACAGGTTCTGGAATTAGATAGTGATGGTAGTTGTACAAGTCTATGAAAATATAAAATATCACTGAATTGTACACTTCAAAATTTGGTGAATTTTATAGCATGTCCATTTTATCTCAGTTTAAAAAAGAAAAATACCAGCACCCCAGAAGTCTTTCGTGTACTCTTCCTATTTACTACCTGTCCCCTCTTCCTCAGAGGACCATCCCAGTCTCCAACATCATAGATTAGTTTTGTGTTCTTTTAAATTGCATATAAACAGAATTACACGGTGTATATACCCCACTGTGTGTAGCTTTTTTTCTTTTATTTGGCATTTCATCTATGTAGTTAAAATTTTTCATCCTTACTGTTGTATGATATTCCATTGTGTGACGTACCAAAATATATTTACACATTCTGCTATTGACGGTCATGTGGGTTGTTTCCAGTTTTGGTTAGTGTTGCATTGAACATTCTTTTACATTCAGGTCTGCTGTAACACAACAGAACTTTCCTAAAAATCACTACACTATGAAAAATGGCACAATGAAAACCACAGGCGTTATTTGAAAAATGAGGGTAGGGGCCAAACACTTAAAACTTTGTGAGTGACGTATTAAAAGAGATTAAAACCTAATAAAAATGACAGCACAGTTTTACACTTTTTTTCCCCCCCTTAGAGGAAGTCTTGCTTTGTTCGTCAGGCTAGTGTGAGGTGGTGTGATCATAGCTGACTGCACCCTTGAACTAATGGGCTCAGGCTACCCTCTGCCTCAGCCTCCCAAGTAGCTGAGATAATAGGCGTGAGCCACTGTGCCCAGTTTATGCATGTTAAGTGGTGAATACATATGTGAATACTACAGTCAACACAGCATTTTACCTTGGAAAAAAAACTCAGCTTTGCTTGTAGGAGTGTGTTGCAAAGAGTTGCAGCTTGTGAGTTCCCGTGACATGCTAGCTGGGGGAGTTACCTGAAATTGGATAAAAAGTTATAGCACCAGTTGTAGATGAGTGTGGGTCATAAAACTCCCATGAACCCAAGCAGCTGGTAGATGTCTGAGGCGTGTGTATTTTCTGTGTTGTTATGTGGTTCATACAGTCCGGGCGCAGCGTTTCGCCTTCACCTGGTCTTTCTCACAGACGAGAGTGTGCCTAAGCAAACATGAAGCTTATTTTGTGTTCATATTGTTCCCTAATACATCAGTCCTAGTAGAACAAGTGTGTGTTTTCAAAATGAATTATAGCAGAACTGACTGTCATTTTTTTAGGGGGCACCTATATACTCATTTTTGTTGCATGTATACCCAAGCATGAAAATTGAATGCGTATGTTTAGTTTTAGTACTTAATGCCAACAGTTTCGCAAAATGATTATGCCTGTTTTCATAATTTTGACCAGCATATGCAATATTTATTTGCTTCACATCTTTGCCAACACTAGTTAATAATTTTAACCATCCCAGTAGGTATGTTAGATGTACTTTATATTGTTTTATTTGCATTTTCCCTGTCATTAACAAGATTAATAAGCACCTTTTCATATGTTTGTTGTTCATTTTGCTTTTCTTGTGAAGTGTCTGTTCAAGTTTCTTGTTTACTTTTTTTTTTTTTTTTTTTTTTTTTTTAAAGACAGAGTCTTGCTCTGTCGCCCAGGCTGGAGTGCAGTGGCGCCATCTTGGCTCACTGCAAGCTCTGCCTCCTGGGTTCGCACCATTCTCCTACCTCAGCCTCCAGAGTAGCTGGGACTACAGGCACCCGCCACCATGCCCAGCTAATTTTTTTATATTTTAGTAGAGATGGGGTTTCACCGTGTTAGCCAGGATGGTCTCTATCTCCTGACCTTGTGATCCGCCGCCTCGGCTTCCCAAAGTGTTGGGATTACAGGTGTGAGCCACTGCGACGGGCCCTCTTGTTTACTTTTTAATCTGTCTTTTGTCTTATTGATTTGCAGGAGTTCTTTATCTGCATATGATTCCTTTGTTAAATATATATATTGTAAAATATTTCCATTCTGAGAAATTATTTTCCTTATGATATCTTTTAAAGATGAAGATTTCTTAAAGTTAAAATAATCCAGTTTATGGTTAATATGCTTTGTGCCTACCGAAGTGTTTTCCAACTCTAAGGTCTTTAAGCTTGTCTAGTATTTGTCAGAAGCTTGCATTTTACTTTTTCACCCTCACCTCTGTAATCGATGCTGCAATTTGTAAAATTTCACCTGAATCAGCATTTCAGTCCATCTCCATCCTTGTCATTTAATCTAAACCATCCTCATTTTTTGACTAGGTTATTGGAATAGCCCCTTTAATTGCCCTATCTGCATTCACTCTTGCCTCTTTCAAATTTATCACCGCTTTGCCTCCATGTGACATTATCTTTTATTTATTTATTAATTTTTTTTGAGACAGAGTCTCTGTTGCCCAGGCTGGAGTGCAGTGGTGCGATCTCTGCTCGCTGCGACCTCCGCCTACTGGGTTCAAGTGATTCTCCTGCCTCAACCTCCTGAGTAACTGGGATTACAGGCACGCCCTACCACACCTGGCTAATTTTTGTATTTTTAGTAGAGATGGGGTTTCACCATGTTGGACAGGCTGGTCTCGAACTCCTGACCTCAAGTGATTCACCTGCCTCGGCCTCCCAAAGTGCTGGGATTATAGGCGTGAGCCACCACTCCTGGCCCATGTAATGTTATGTTCATAAAATGCAAATTATGTCATTACTCTTTAGTGGGTTTCCATTTCTCTTAGAATGAAGTAGGAAATTCCTAGTGAGATCCCCAATTCCTAAATTATTTCACCACTGCCTGTTTTTTCCACCGTCTTCTTTTATAACTTTTTTTTTTCTTGACCTCTGTTTCCTCTTGCCTCAGGGTCTCCACATAATGTTCTTTCTGCATAGAAGTCTGTTTCTACTTCTTTTGCCAATTCCTCATTTTTAGCACCTCAGTTTAAATGTCAGTTCATCCAGCCATTCGTTTTTTTCAGCAAATGCATGTTGAGCACCTGGTATGTACCATGCAGTGAACAAAGCACTTAAACAAAGCAAGCATTTCTGTCCTCACGGAGCTTACATTCGAGCCGGCAGTAAACAATAAATTAGTAGATTGTCTGGTATATTAGAAGGGGAGAAGTGATGTAGGAGAGGAAAAAGCAGATAAAGAGGGCTCAGGAATGCCAGATTGTGGGGACACTTTGCAATTTTAAATAGGTTATTCACTGTAGACTTCAATGAGAGGTAACATTTGTGTGAAGCGCTGGGAGATGCTGCAGCTTTCTGAGGGATAGCCAGTGCAGAGACTCTCAGGCAGGAGTGAGGCTGGAATAGATGAGAAATAGCTAGATGGCCAGTATGACTGGAGCAGAGTGAGTAAGGGAAAGCGCAGTGCGAGGTGAGGTCAGTGGGTAAGACAGGTGCAGATCAGGCGAAACCATTGCAGGATTTTGGAGCAGAAGGGGAATGTTATTTGACTTAACAAAAGGATCACTCAGGCTGTTGTGTTGAAAATACAGTAGGGAAAAGGGTAGAAGTGAGGGACCTGTTGGGGGGCTGTTTTAGTAATCCAGTTAAGGGTGAATGTTGGCTTATCAACCAAAATGGTGACAGTGGAGGTGCTAAATGACTGAATTATGGATATTTTGAATGCAGAGCATGAGGATTTGAGGACAGATTGGAAACAGGTTATGAAAGTAAGACTTGAGTCAAAAAATCACTACAAGAGAGTCAAGGATCGCTGCAAGGCCACTTTCTGATGGAAGCTTTCCTTTACCTCTCAGATTCAGTCAGTCTTTGTTGTAGCACTTTGTACCTCTGCTTAATTATATTCATCACTGTTGTAGTTAAATATTATATATTATTTTGTGTGTATTTGGATCTCCACTAGACTGTAACTTCTCTGAGGCTAGGAACCATCTTCTTCTTCTTCTTCTTTTTATTTTTTATTTTTTTATTTTTTGGAGACAGGGTCTTACTCTAGCGCTCAGGCAAGAGTGCAGTGGTGCCATCTCAGCTCACTGCAGTCTCTGCCTGCTGGGCTCAAGCAATCCTCCTGCCTCAGCATCTCGAGTAGCTGGGATTGCAGGCACATGCTAGCATACCTGGACAATTTTCGTATTTTTTTATAGAGATGGGGTCTCACTATATTGCCCAGACTGGTCTTGAACTGAGCTCAAGCAATCCACTCGCCTTGGCCTCCCAAAGGGCTGGATTATAGGTGTGAGCCACCACACCTGCTAAACTGTCTTTCTTATTCACTGAAATATGTGTAATACTTGCAGTAGTTGTTCTGTAAATATTTTTTGAATGAAGTGAGAGCTGTGGGTCTTACTGTAATTAAAGAATGGGCCAAAGGTGATTATGTTTCTTCTAAGTTTTTATTATACAGAATTTTAAAGATACAGTAAAATTGAGAGAGTAGTATAACAAACATCCATATAGATTCAATAGTTGCTAACATTTTGTCATATTTGCTTTTCCTGTATGCGTGTATTTTTTGGAACTATTTGAAAATCAGTTGTAGACATCATGCACTTAAACTATTAAAGCTTCAGCACACATCTCCTAAGAGTAAGAATAGTTAGATATTCTGTGTAATCTTAGTACGATTACCACATCTGAGAAAATTAGCAATAATTGTTCAATTTTCTCTCCAGTCTCTTCAAAACTGTCCCCAATCTATTTTATGGGACTTTAAAAAAATCAGGTTAATCAGTACACATACCATTTATGCATTTGATTGTTAGGTGTCTGGTTTTAACTGGGTTTTCCTAAAATCAAAACCTGAGGCGGAGGGCTTAGGTGCTACTAATTTATTTAGAATTCATTCCTAGAGAACAGAAGTGAGGGAAAGGGGGAAGAGATTATAGGAAGGGGAAAAATTAATACAAGGATGCTTCCTGCCACTAAGTGTGACTGATTTTTGTATCCTTGGTATTGCATCCCTGAGAAGCCATGTATACTGCATGTTAGGACTCTGCAAAGAAAGAGAAAGAATTTATCTACTGGCTTCTAGTAGGCGGCAGTTCCCCCACACTTTAGGGTTGTGGATTTGTCAATGTAGGTGATAGTAGTGTCCAGTGTTGTGGTTATCAGGAAAGCCCCAAGGGAGGAGGGTGAGAGGAGGAGATGTGGACTGGGGGCCGCAGGCACAAAGTGTTGCTGAGGCTGCTCAGGATGAAAGATAAGTGTGAAGATCTGGGGGCGACTATTGGAATGGGTTCGGAATACACATACCACATCTGATGCAGTGTCTCTAGTCTTTTGTCATCTAGTAGAATCGTCTTCCTTATCTTCTTTTCCCCCGCTTTAAATGACTTTACCTTTTTGAAGAGACCATGCCAGTTGTTTTATAGACTGTCACACATTCTTTATTTGTCTAATTTGTTTCCTCGTGTTATTTAACTCATTCCCCTAAGTCTCGTATCTCTGGTAAGAGGAAGTTAGGTGTAAAGGTTGATTAGACTCGCTTTTGGTAAGCAGACTTCATAGTGATACGCAGTGTTGTGTTTCGTATTGCATCACCAGGAGGCACACAGTGTTGGGTTGTTGCTCTTGTGGTGTCGAGTTGGATTGCTTAAAGGTGGGGACCTCCAGATCTTCCACAGGAAAGGTACGTTTTTCTTGTTGATACTGTGAAGTGTGTGTGGGGTTGTACTTTGGCACCTTGTAGTGAGTCAGTTTCCACCCATTGCTGATCATTGCCAAATCACTACATTTAAGGTTTCAAAATGTGATTTTTCTCCCCAATTTTATCATTCCATTTGTATTTATTAGTTGACATTCTTCTATAACACTCTTTTTCTTCATCAACTAGGGATGAACGTCTGTTCCTTCTAAAAAGACAGGCTAAAGTTTATGTTACTTTCTTTGAATGATCAGTTATTTGAGTAGTTTATGTGATAATCCCCTCCAGAGATTGCGAAGTTTGCCCTTTTTCTTGATCTCTCTCTTTACAGAGTTATCACCGTATACAGAGAAATTTTTATTGACTAAATGTTTACATAATTTAAGTTTGGATGCTCATATTAGTTCGTATTTGACTAGACGAATCACTTGAAGGGGTATCTGTGTTTTCTTCGGATATGCTCTGCTAGTCAAGCATGTCCTTGCCTTCCAGCAATTTTCCCGAGTTTATTTTGAGTTTTCACTGCCCCTGAACTAGAATCCACGCACGCGATGGTTTCCATTTTTCTAATCCTAGGGGTTGCTTTTTCTTTGAGGTGTTATTTTTGAGAGGTAAGAAAGTGGACAGGCAGGTGACACATTCTTCCAACTTTAGCCTTTTGCCCCAGAACTGGTAAAATAAAATTTGAGAAATACTGTGTGAGAAGAAAGCACATATTGTATTGATTTTAAAATATTAATATTGTAAAATATTAATACAATATTTTGCATTAATATTTTTAAATGAATACATTTTGTTTTCCTTTCTTAGACTCATGTGTTCCACAGGAATGGATTAAAATAATAACCATATCATTTTTCAAATAGCATAGTTTTAAAAGGCATATCACATACATTGCAGTAATTTGGGATGTCAGAGGAGCATGAATTCATTCTTGCTATAGCCTCCTAACATACATGAGGTGAGCCAGATTTTGGTTCTTAATACATGGAGCTTATACTGTGTTTACTTTAGAATTTATCAAACTGTCATTCAGGGATGTTGGTACTGCCCAACCTTGTGGTATTACCCTATAGAAAAACTGATTAGAATTTGGAACTTCAGGCTTCAAGACAGATGTTTCTGTTTTTGTTTAATAACTTTCTTGGCAGTTGTACTTACTACCTAGACAAAGGAAAATATTGCAATAAAGTTAAAATAAAGAGAGAAAGAACTAATTTTAATAGAGATAGAAATGTAATAGGCAAGTTTATTTTTTAAAAAAAGCTGTAGAAATACAGTAATATGTGGTATGATGATGTGTTGGCCAGTCACAGACCATGTGAAGTAGGATCCCTTCAGGTTATTATCCAGCTGAGAGGTGTGTGTCTCCTAGTGACTTCATCACTGTCATAGCATTGTCGTCCGGCGCATGTCAGGTGTTTGTGGTGATGCTGGTGTAAAGAAACCTGTTCCGCCAGTCATGTAAAAGCAGAGCACTTATAATTAGGTACAGTACATAATACTTGATAAATATTAACAATTATGTTACTAGTTTATGTACTATACTTTTAATAGTTGTTTTATAGAGTGTACTTCTACTTATTTTAGAAAAAAGTTAACTGTAAAACGGCCTCAGGCAGGTACTTCTGGAGGTATTCCAGGAGAAGACATTTATTACTGAAGAAAGAAAAACATGTTTCTGTAAATTTACTATAGATCAGCCTGGGCAGCATAGGGAGACCCCATCCCTACCAAAAAAAAAAAAGGTGTGGTTGGTGGCTCATGCCTGTAGTCCCAGCTACTTGGGAGTATGAAATGGGAGAATTGCTTGAGCCCAGGAGGTCAAGGCTGCAGTGAGCTTTGATCAGTCCGTTGCATTTCCAGCCTGGGCAACAGAGCAAGACCCTGTCTCCAAAAAAAGAAATGTTATAAGAGAAGGGGAACAACTGTCACATTATGCCAAAAAGAAGAGAAAGCTATTAATCTAGGAGAAAACTCAGCAAAACATTACACAGTTACTGAGAAAATAAAAGTCTGTGTGAAAGCTTAAGTACGTCACATTGGTTAGATCTATGTGTTCCAAGAAGACACCCCCAATTAGTTTTGAATTACGTGTTTTGATTATGTGACATTTTCAGTAACTCATCATTTAAATAATCTTGATTGCTCTATATCTGTATCTGCGCTTATGACTATTTTTAGTGTTAGAACAGTGATATGTGCTCCTAAACCTCCTCCCCACTCCTGTTTTTTGGATTTCCAAAGTGATGTGTGTTTATTGCCAAATTTCCTAACTTTATATGTTTTCAATTGTGTGAAAGTCATATCAGAGAACAAATACTAACAGCTTCTGTTATGCTCTTAATCCCTTTTTCTTTTAGAATCTCATTCTTTTTCATTATGGAATATTTATAACCTCTTTCTCTGTCTTGGGCCTCTGTTCCCCTCTTTATTTTATCCTGTAAATATAGTCAAAGATTTCATTAGAAAAACAGACAAAAAGAAAAAAGTACTTCTCAGTAGGACCCTAAGTGATAATAAACATATAGGATTAGCTGAACAAATACATACAAATGGTTAAAAGAGTTTATCTTGGGAAAATAATACAAAAGAGACTTTCAACATTATTCATCTGTCTTTATAAGTGTGTTTAAGGTGTGCCTGAATTATCTGTGTAGTTAGATAATTTTTTTAAAGTAAATAAAGGGAAAAAGAGAACAGTTAATGTGGAGAAGGAGGGTCAGAAGCTAGGTTACAGAATATTGGGAATGAGAAGAAAAGGAAGAAGAAAAGGCAAACTACGTTTTCAAGAAGATTAGCTAAGAGAAGGAATGCTGTAGGGTCTTACGAAGAAGTCCTTTTTTCTCCCTGTCTTTTTCCTGATGGCATCTTTGAACATATTATATTTATAAGATAAAGAAGGGAACAGAGGCCCAAGATAGAAAAAGAGATTATAGACATTGTATGAAAGGAGAATGAGATTCCAAAAGAGAAAAGGATCAAGGGCATAACAGAAGATGTTCGCGTATGTTATCTGATTTTTTTGGTGGCATTTGCTACTGTCTACTCTCTGCTTTGGAAAATTTTTTATCTTCTTGGCAACTGTTTGCCCTGTTGGTTTTCCTTCATTTTGTGTGTGTGTGTGTTTTGTTTTTTTTTTTTTTAAAAGATTTTAATCATGGAGAAATTGTAGTGAATATTATAAATATCCATGTATTTACTAGTACCTTAAGAAGATAAAATAGTGTAAGTATAGTTGAAGTATCTTGTGTTTTCCACTGTAATGATGTTCTCCTGCCTTGTTCCCCAGAATTAACCTTTGTCTTGAATTTGGTGCTTGTCACTCACGTGTACTGTTTATCGTTACAGTTTTCTTTACCTTTCTTGTGCTTGGGATTCATTGAGTTTCTTGAATCTGTGGGTTTATAGTTTTTACCTAGTTTTTAGACGTTTTTCACTAATTATTTCTACAAATATTTTTTCTCTTCCCTCCCCTTTGCTTTCAGGGATTCCAATTACATGTATATTGGTTTGATTGACTTTGTCTACAGTTCACTGATGTGATTAATCTTTTTTCAGTCTTTTTCGTTGGTATGTTAAATTTTAGACAATTTCCGTTACTGAGTCTTCAAGTTCATTAATCTTCTGAAGTATCTAGTCTACTGTTAAGTCTCAGTCAGTTTTTCATTTCAGACAGTTTAGCCCTAGAAGCTTGATTTAGTTTCTCTTCTCTTCTCCTCTCCCTGTCCCTCTTTTTGGAGACAAGGTCTCGCTGCATCACCAGGCTGCAGTGCAGTAATGGAGTCATGGCCCACTGCATCCTCAGCCTCCTGGGTTCGAGCAGTCCTACTGCCTCGGCCTCCCAAGTACCTGGGGCTACACATGTTTACCACCAGACTGGGTCTCAATAGTTTCATTTTTGTCTCATTAACACACTCAAGCTTTTCTCTATCTTCATAAACATAAGGGACAGAGTTAAAGTAACTTTTAAAATGTTTTTGTCTGCTGATTTCTATTATGTATCATTTCTGGGTCAGTTTTTATTGATTGATTTTTTTCCCCCTCTTCTCTGGGTTGTGTTTCCTTGCTTCTTTACGTGCTTGGCAATTTTGATGGATTTGGCAGAAAGGTCCCAAGTGCAGGAGCTTCTATCCTGGTAAAGTTGGAGTTCTCAGCCTTCCCAGCATGCCTTTGCCAACCCAAAAGCGCATCCCACGTTGTTAAGAGTTTTTATAGAGCTTGATCTGCAACCCCCCAACCCCTGCCCCTCCGGAGGTTGGTGGGTGGAGCTGAAAGTCCCCACCCCTCTGATCCTGTGGTCTTTCCTTATCCTGAGGCTTTCTAGGGGTCTCACTTTAAGTGACCTCATGAGCATTAGCTGTTATCCAAAGGGCTTGTCATGAATAAAAAAAGACCTTCCCATTACTAGGAATTTCCAAGAGTTTTAGGCACTCTGTGACAGAAACAAAGACTGAATATATTTCGTATTATACCACAATAGATATATAGCTGTAGCTGGCATTTATTGAGCACTGTTGCCGTATTTATTGCCACTATTGACTTAACATGTCAGCATTATTCTGAGTGCCCTGTGTATATTATTTAATCCTCACATAACAGCCCCATTAGATAGAGTAAGGTAAGGTCCCATTGGGCCTGTCTCAAGTATATCCTGTTAGGCTTTAAATAAAAGACTGATCTGATACATACTAATAATAGTAATAACAACATTGATAATGCTTACTATTTGATGGGTTCTACCAAATGGTATATATGTATTAACTCCTTTTCATAACCCTTACAGTGAAATGTGGTTTAGTCTGTAAGTTGTTGGTGCAGTCCCTGTGTATTTGAAATGTTAGGAGGAGGAATAGGGTATGAGGCAAGTAGGAACAGTTCAGTTGTTTGAACTTGAGGTCATTCATAACATCTGTAAACTATGAGGAAACTTTGTGGACAAAAATTGCAAATGATAGTATGCATTGAAAATTTTTTAGAAATTTTTTTGGATTTTAAAGTTTTTTACAGACAGGGGTCTTGCTCTGTTGCCCAGGCTGGAGTGCAGTGGTGCAGTTACCGCCTCACTGCATCCTCAAACTCCTGGGCTCAAGCCATTGTCCAGTTTCAGCCTCCCAAGTAGCTAGGACTATGGGCACAGGCCACCACATGTAGCTAACCTTCCTATGGCATTTGTGTAGTGGAGTGTGGCTGGAAGCTTGTGATACTGAAGGCCAGTTGCATATCCCTCTGCCGTGTCCCCTGTTCGCCTGTCTAGCTCCGGTCCTAATGATCTTGGAGACAGGACATGAATTCACAAAGTTAGTTGACTTAAAAATGAAGACTTCTTGAGTTTGAAAGGTTACATAGTTCTAACTGTCTTTTTGTGGTGGTTTTTTTGGTGTGTGGGGGATCAGTGAAATGGATTTAGTAAGGCAATAAAGTTAAAATTTGCCTTTGTTGGTAAAATGTTATTTATTCACTTTTTTAGCAAAGAAAAAAAAGGCAAGATTTAGAGATAATATTTTAAATTACTGTGTTTTGTTTTTCCTGCTCCCCTTCTCAAAAAAACCACATGGAATATTCCATTCATTACTGCTCGAGAAAGTCATTACTTTGCAGGCTGCAGTTGCTGAAATGGTTTAGTGGAAGAAATGTTTGCCTGCATATTTTTAGTGATTTTTTTTTTTTTTTGGTAGTTGTCATTTGAGTATCCAAACTGTAGCTAACAAGGAGAAGCAGATTTAAATTTATATCAGGGAAACCTCTTTGTGGAGCATTTCATCAGATGACTTCCTGTCAACCTCATATCTTGAAAAGAGGGATTAATGAAACAGCCTCTGAAGAAGCAGTGGACTCTTGTGGAATAAACCCTGACATCTTCCACAGTGTTTTGTGGGATAATTTCAAGTTCTTCAGATACAGATTACATAAAGAAGATTGTAGGGCACGTGACAGACTCTGGTTTCTTGTATTTTAGAGAGTAGAAAAATTGCTGTCTCTAAGAATGGATCCTGGAGAGATGTAGTTACAGTTATAACTTTTTCATTTATGATTTTATCTTACAACTTTATTTTTATTTACATTTTTTGTTCAACTAGGCAACTTAACATAGTTTTGCTTTTTGTATAAAATATTGTAATGGTAGAGTAATGGATTGCCTGTGCATTGTCACCACAAAGGTAAGATATAATATGCTTTTCTTTATTTCGTTGTTAGTGACAGATGTGAGAGACCCTTTGTTCAGTGTATTTTAAAAATAAGGTGTAACCATTGTCATACATTTGAAAATAGATATGTGAATCCCTGTGATGCTTAGTTTATATCCTTTAGAAAAGGCAATCTTTTGAAATGTGTTTTAGATAGCTAAAATGTGTTACACAGATATTTTTTCCCTGAGATTTTCAGGAAGCCTTTCTCCCAACAGCAAAGGTCTGTAAAGCCTTGATTATATTTAAATCTTCTAAATATATTCTCAGAGTTATTCTCCTCCTCTTTATTTTGTGTCCCAACATGCCATGCTAGTTGAAAGTGTAACTCATCTTGAGAACATTTTCTGGACTCTTCCATCTATTATTATTACAGTTAATTTTTTGTATTTTTAAGAAGAGGAAAATAGTCAGGTGCTGATTGTGTTGCCTTTAGAAAGATGTTGATTTGGATTTAAAATGATTATACTTGTACAAGCACTCTTTCAGAGTACTTGTTTTGAAGTCTGTTTTGCTCATTGTCTTCAAAGTGCAGCATGCTTCACTTAATCTCTAAGTTTGGCTTCTTTTATTTTTGAGCACCAGTTTGCAGACATTGTGTGATGGTGTTATTATACATTCAGTGTGCTTACATTTAAAATTTATCCATTGGTTTTTAAAATATGGAATAATTTGCCTTTTTTATTTCTATGCACTTAACAATGTCTCATAGTGATTGCTAGACAAACTTGTTGAGATTTTAAAATTATGTTCAGTAATAAAAGAGTAGGTAAATTTGTAAATTCTAAAAATAGGCTATTACTCTTCCTGTATAGTGAATTATTTTTCATAAGAGGAAAAGCAGGAAAATTGATGGAAATTAGTTTTCTTTTCTTGTTGCTCACAGAGTTCTAGTTCGAACAGTAGTTTCTGATCGGATACAGACATGCCCATTGTCTGTTTCCATCCCGTTTATAAGGAGATGTCTTCTCTGTGCCTCTAGGTAATTGTCTTGTTGAAATATTCTTACTGAATGTTTAAAGGGCACAGAAGCCTGGAAAACAGGGTTGTTGCTGCTTTTTCCCTCTCTAGATTTTTTTCGTGGTTGTCTATGTTGGTTCTCCCCTGTGATTTACCTTTCATCATTTCATTCACTTTGGTTTTATTTCCAATATTATGGCAAGGTTATTTGAAATGATCTATCTCCTCTCTCTGCTCCATCTTCCTTGATAGACTTAGACTTTTTTTGCATTGACCCTTTTTTAGCAAAAGAGGGTCTATTTTGCTTAAAAAAATTAGATGTAATCATTATCCTAAAGTATTTATAAATTTTTATTATGTAACTGTTAAAAGCAAGAATAGAGAAGAATGTAGGTTGGAAATTAGAAGCCTAAAACATTGTTTGTAGTTGCTTTTGAAAAAGCTAAATTAAAATAATTTATTCTGTTATTAGAAATAAACCCTTTGAACATATTTAACCAATGGTTCTAGCAGGAAGAGCAAAATTCTTGATTTTCTTTTCAACTAAAGGCTGCAGTGTGTACCCCATCCCTTGTTCTTCTCTCCCTTTTCTGGTCTTACAGAGCTTTGTGGTTTTATATGTGTTTTAAAAGTCTGACAGTGTAGTTGATGTAATTTTATCATGTTAATACTAAAACACCTTTCCAAGTGAAATTTTTTTCATCATCCGCCTCCCCTCTCTCCCACTTGTGTAGGCACGGTGAACTAGGTAGGCACGCTGCATCATTGCTACCATGGATACCCTTAAGTACAGGCATGTGGGTTGAGCTAAAGCAATGATGATTAGTTTTTTGGTTGTTCCCCCCCCCTCCCCGTAACTATATGTTCTTCACAATGAAGACTCTTATTTTAAAACGTTTGCAAATGACAAGGTTGTGAGATGTGATGACTAAATCATCACTGCTACTGAACTGCCAAGTCTTGGTCTCCATTTACTAATTTAAGACATGTCATAAATAGCTCTACATTCCTTTTCTGATTAATATGTTTTAAACCCAAGTGTAATGTTTGTTTTGTTTTGCCTTTTAGTGAAAATGAAAATGTACTTCTCTTTGAATTAAAAAATAATAATAATCTTCTAGATTTAGATATTTTGTAGGACAAAAAGATGCTAGTGAGCATTTCTACCATGGCAGCATTTCTGATTATTGTTCGTACACTTACATACATTGTTATGTACTTTAATCAGCTTGGATACAGTATTTTGTGCTTTTCCACATAGTGTCTAAGAGAGATTTATTTTTGTGTTTGTAAGTTCTTGTGTTCTTAGCTAGCTGCTTTGCAAACATGTCCGTTGAGGTGGAGTTAATATTGTTAGAGGCCAGGCAGAGAAGTGTCATTTTCGTCAGGCTTGTAATCACTGTAGGAAAATTAACTCAGAGCATAAAAGGCCCAACAAGAGTGATTTAGGATTATTGTTATATATGGCATATTTTCTTATGTTAGCAATAAAGCACTCTGCTTAAACTGCAGCTGAGGGCATTTGTGTTCTTTAGCATGGAGGATTCCCAGCTGTCAAGTAACTTCTGAGAGTTGCATAACTTTAGTACCAGAATTTCTTGTAGTAGGGTCATATCTTTCTCCGTCTTTTGTTATGCTGCTTGCTGATCAGCTGAACAGAAAAGGGATGTTCTCTGTCTCTCTTCATTTTAGGGTTGTTTAGTAGTTTAGGTAGCAGGAGAAAAACCTGAAAAGAAAAAAATTTTTCGTGTATGTCCTTAATTAAGAAAAGAGAAAATAAACATTCATATTTCAGGAGATTCTCTTACACTCAGTGCCAGCTGTTAAATTTTTTTATTATTGAACTTGTTTTCCAAAACCATGGAGTCCATGTTAAGTGCCATTAGGGCAGTGTTTGAGGTATGTACAGTCTTGAGCATCTCTCCCAATTAAGGAATTGGCAATCCATATATTTTAGAAGCTGCAGACCAGGTTTTCATTATTTTTGTTAACAGAACTTTTTTTAGGTCTTGTGAGGTGTTTCCTTCGCTTTGAGTTTGAGATCTTTCCCACCTCAGACAGGGTCTTGCTCTGTCACCCAGGCTGGAGTGCAGTGGTATGATCTTGGCTCACTGCAGCCTCCGCTTCCTGGGCTCAAGTAATCCTCCCTCTTCAGCCTCCGAGATGCTTTGAGATCTTTAGGCAGAATAGTTTCCTCTCTCTGGAAGCTTTTTAGGCCAAATCTTACCCTTCAGATTCCAGTTTGTAGACTGCTTCCTCAGGGAGACCCTGTGATCCCCGTTACGTTAGGTTCCTCTGCTTCTGTAAGTGTGCACTTTCTCCTTCCTTCATGCCGCACAGCGTGCCGCTTATTTGTGCGATCCTTCAGTAATGTATGTCTCTCTCATTGGCCCGTAAGTGTTAGAAAAAAGTAAAGCTTTTGTTCTCCGTGATATCCCTGGTGACTGACCACGTGCCTGATACATAGTAGATACTTAGTAAGTTCACTAATTGTTAAAAGAATGAAGCTTTGGAGCAGATGGTAGAAATTTATGGATTAAAAAGTATTTTAGTTTTTAATGCATTTAAAGTCCCATTTTGAATATAGTTATAGATTGACATCCTGGAATATCATCATTAAAATTTATGTATTATTCTGTATTTATAATGCATTCAAACAGATCAAGAAAGTGGCTCGTCCTCTTATTGTTTTTCCATGTATTTCCTAGTTTATGGTGGAAAGGTAGTATGTCATCATGTCTCGACACATAAATATTTGACTGATATTTGACCGAATTCGACTGATATTTAACTTAAATATTTGGTTGATTTGTTGACTTTGTTGTATATTTGTTTCTGGCTTATATGGGAGACTCTGAATCCTTTTTCATTTTATCGGGTGTGCTTCTGTCTGTAGACTCAACTTTAACACTGTCCAGTAGAACTTCATACAGTGATGGAAATGTTGTCTATCTTTGCTGTCCTGTCCACTGGCACTTGAAACGGAGTGGCTAGTTTGACAGAGAAGCTGAATTTTAACTTTAATTAATTTAAATAGACTTAAGTTATTAGTCTATAACAGCCATTCCCACACACCAGCCAACTCTTCACTTATATTTTAAACAATTTTTGAGTAGATAATAAACTCACATAATTTAAAAATCAAAACTATCATATGAAAGTTTATGTCGATATGCCTCACTTCTATATCTTCCCCCCAACTCCTATAGGAAACTATTCTTTGTTAGTTTCTATTTATCTTTCTAGTATTTATACAAATACAAGTAAATAAGAATGCTTTTATTTCTGTCTTTCCTTACACAATAAGTAATGTGTTTTATATAATATTTTGCCTGTTGGTGGCTTTACTTGCAGTATCCTGAAGGTCTCTCCATTTTAATACATAGAGCTTTTCCTCATCCATTTTTACAGAAATATATTTGATCATGTGGATGTACCATAGTTTATTAACCATTTTAAATAAATGACCTGGCTGGGCACAGTGGGTCACATTTGTAATCCTAGCACTTTGGGAGGCTGAGGCAGGCAGATCACCTGAGGTTAGGAGTTTGAGACTAGCCTGGCCAACATGATGAAACCTTGTCTCCACTAAAAATAGAAAAACTAGCCGGGCGTGGTGGCGCATGCCTGTAATCCCAGCTACTCAGGAGGCTGAGGCACAAGAATCACTTGAACCCAGGAGGCAGAAGTTGCAGCCAGCCAAGATCACGCCACTGCACTCCAGCCTGGGTGACATAGTGAGACTCCATCTCCAAATAAATAAATAACTGACTGACCTGTAACAACCAGTTCTATTGGAAAAAGATGAAAGTTGGATCCATACCTAATACTGTATATCAGGAAAAAAAAAAGCTCAAAATGTTCGAAAGATATATGCTATGGTGTGAATGATGGTGTCCCCTCCAAAATTCATGTTGAAACTTAATCCCCAGTGCGACAGTGTTGAGATGTTGTGGACGTCGAGAGATGATTAAGTCACGAGTAGGATTAGTGCCCTTACGAAAAGGGCTTGAGGCAGAAGGGAGGGCTCTTCCACCCTTTGCTGTGTGAGGAAATGAGTGTTCTTCTCTGGAGGGTGCAGCAGCAAAGTGCCATTTTGGAAGCAGAAGCAGCCCTCGCCAGACGCTAGTCTTGCCAGTGTCTTGGTCTTGGTCTTCACTGCCTCCAGAAACCTGAGAAATAAATTGTTATTGTTTATGAATTACCTAGTCTGTGGTATTTTGTTATAGTAGCACAAATAGACTAAGACAATATAAATGTGTTTTTGCTGGACAGTAAATTTCTTTCTCATCTTTTACACTTATAAGCTACTTCAGTAAACAACTTTGTATGTATGCCATTTTATATTTTTGCAGGCGTATCTGTATGATATGGGATTACTGGTTCACAGAGTATATGCAGATGTAATTTTGTTACCTGTTGTCAGATTCCCCTCCATAGGAGTTGTGCCATTTTGTATTTCCACTAGCCGTGTTTGAGAATCTTTCCTTGCAACTTTATCGACAGAATGTGTTTTCAAATTTTATGTTTTTGCTAATTTGCTTAATGAGAAATGGCATATAAGTATAGTTTTAATTTTCATTTCTTCTACATATTTAAACATGGTTTATTACATATTTTTTTCTATTGGGATGTTGGTCTTTTTCATCTCAGTTTCTGGGAGCTCAGTATCTGTCAGGGAGATTAGCTTTTGTCTCTGATGTCAGTTGCAGTTCTTTTAATCCCACACTTTGTCATTTTTTTATTTATGGTGTTATCAGTGCTTTCTTCTCTTCCCCTCCTCTTTCTCTCCCCTCTCATCTTCTCCCCTGTTTTTTCTTTCCCCTCTTGGCTGGCTTCTGCATTTGGGTCATAGTAAGACCTTACACATTCCAGAATTAAAAAGAAATCACCCAGGTTTTCTTTTGGTTACTATATGTAGGATTTCACTTTTAAATCTCTGGACCATTTTTCAGTGTATCCTGATGCACAGTGTTAGTTGTGTAACCAGTGTAATATTTTTCCAGATAGGTACCCATTGTTCCAATGTCTTTTTTTTTTTTTTTTTTTCTTTTTTGAGACGGAGTCTCGCTCTGTCGCCCAGGCTGGAGTGTGGTGGCGCCATCTCAGCTCACTGCAACCTCTGCCTCCCAGGTTCACGCCATTCTCCTGCTTCAGCCTCCTGAGTAGCTGGGACTACAGGCGCCCGCCACCACGCCCGGCTAATTTTTTGTACTTTTAGTAGAGATGGGGTTTCACCATGTTAGCCAGGATGGTCTCGATCTCCTGACCCTGTGATCCACCCACCTCAGCCTCCCAAAGTGCTGGGTTTACAGGCGTGAGCCACGATGCCCGGCCCCAATGACATTTTATTAAGAAGTCTGTATTTATTTTCCTCCTCTGAATTGAGATGCTACCTTTTGACAAATAATAAGTTCTCGTGTGTATTTGGGTATATTTCTGGATATTTGATTCTGTGTTTCACTAGTCTGTCTGTTCATGAACCAGATTGACAGTTCTTTACTTACTGAAGCTTTATATAGTATACTTTAACATCTAATAGGGTTATCCTCTATCATTGCTTCTCTTAGAGCTTTTCTTAAAAAAAAAAAAAAAAACAACAAGATTCTTGTTTATTTTTCTGTATACACTTTAGAATCAATTTATCTAGTCCAAGAAAAAAGCATTTGGGCTTTAGGGACACCCTCTAAATTTAAAGTAGTACACAATGAGGAATGTTTCCACCCAGTAGAGCGAGGCAGGAAAGCTGGTTAAGTTTATCTCATACACCTTCCCTGCTGCTAGTGTGACTCACCACTGGAGACTAGGCAGTAGTCTTCTGGATTCCCTATCCTGGGAGGCAGAGTTCTAAATTATTTCCTGTGGTCCTTACCAGTGGGTTTTTGTTAATAGGAGAAGGTAAGAGAGAGGAATCAAAGACTTATTTTAACTGATTTCGTTAGTTTTCCTGGCCCTTTGCTCCATGACTAACCGTTGTCTGAGTCAGACCTACCTTTTGACTAAATCAGATGGGTTTATTTCTGATGCCAACTCTGGTTGATGTTGGATGCCCAGAGATCTGTGTTGAGAATTCCAACAGCAGGTTACAGGAAAGGGTGTGCTGTGATCCATTAGTAGTCTTTGCCATGGCTGAGATTGGAGATAGGCGGGAGACTTGGCAGAAGATGAGATCATTTGTATTTAATATATTTTGAAAATCCTTAGCATATCATTGAATGTTTTCCTATAGCTTTTATAATGACTTCTTGATTTGAATATTTAATCAGTTAACATTTGGATTATTTATATTTTTTTCCTCTTAAAATGATATGCTGGATGCTTAATCTCTAGGTATAACCATGATTCTTTAGGTGAGGAATCTCTAATATTAAAGATGTAAAAATTTCTAATATTTTGATAAATACTGTGAACATTTCCACAAGTTAATCACCTTCGGACTATTTTTCCAGTTAAAATATCTTACTTTATTTTAAATATATATATATATATATATATATATATATATATTTTTTTTTTTTTTTTAGACGGAGTCTTGCTCTGTCACCCAGGATGGAGTGCAGTGGCGCGATCTCGGCTCACTGCAAGCTCTGCCTTCTGGGTTCATGCCATTCTCCTGCCTCAGCCTCCCGTGTAGCTGGGACTATAGGTGCCCACCACTGCGTCTGGCTAATTTTTTGTATTTTTAGTAGAGACGGGGTTTCACCATGTTAGCCAGGGTGGTCTCGATCTCCCGATCTCGTGATTCACCCGCCTCGGCCTCCCAAAGTGCTGGAATTACAGGCGTGAGCCACTGTGCCCAGCCTAAATATATTTTAATAAAATTGTCTCTCTATTTCTGTTTAGAAAGGGCTTATTATAGCTCCTAGTCTTATCCACAGTGATTGGGTTTCTTTGAAATTTCCATAGTATATTGTTTTATTTATTTATTTTTTTTGTCTTGTGACTGAATCTTGCTCTGTCGCCCAGGCTGGAGTGCAATGGTGTGATCTCAGCTCAGTGCAACCTCCGCCTCCCAGGTTCAAGCGATTCTCCTGCCTCAGCCTCCTGAGTAGCTGGTATTACAGGCATCTGCCACCATGCCCGGCTCATTTTTGTGTTATTGGTAGAGACTGGGTTTCACTATGTTGGCCAGGCTGGTCTTGAACTCCTGACCTCAGGTGATCTGCCCACCTTGGCCTGCCACAGTGTTGGGAATACAGGTGTGAGTCACCACGCCTGGCCTGTTGTTTGAATCCTAACTATTGTACCCTTTTCTTAATTTTTATTATCCTGTCAATATTCATCTGGTGTTCACCTGACTGGGGACCTGCTGAGTTGAAATATTAGGGGTTGCTTTCAAGTGCTACCCTGTTTTTTGCTCACCCTTGTGCAGTCAGACAGAGGATAACCGAGGCTTTCACTTTCCATAGTTTGTCACTCACTTTTTAAATTCCCCGTATTGTGATTTCTGTGGCATTCACTCAACTGAAGTTGTTCCACTTAGAATGAGCAGAATAAAGAATAATAGGCAAAAGCTCAGGCTCTGGAGATTGTCGAGATTGTCGTCCCAATACTTGCTTGGGACTAGTTGCTTTTTATTTCAAAACTAATAATAAAAGTAGATTATAGAGCTGTGCTAATTCCTGGTCTTCTGAGACAGTTCCCTGAAACTTTGGTTGACCAAAGTTTATGACTAATAGCTATGCTACTTATTTTGGTGATTGGACAGATTGCTTAATATTCCTTCTAGGCTTCAGTTTCTTCATCTCTAACGTGGGGGAAAATAATGGTATCTATATACAGCGATGTTAAAGATTACTTGAGCTAATAATAATGCCTGTCAAGTATGTGAAACGATGACCAACACATAGTAAGGCTTCACTAATTGTTAGCAGATCTTTTTAATAATTTTTATTAAATAGTAAAATATAGCTTCCTGGCTGTACGGAACAGTCTTTTCTGAATGTCCTACTCTTTTCTCTCTTTTAGAGTTCTTCTTCTTTGCCTCTTATGACTAGTGTTATAGTTTTCTTTATTAGAGGTGTGGGTGGTTTTACGTTCAGGTATTTCATTAAGGCAAGCTGGAGATAGGAATAAAAGGATTATGAAAGAGGAGGAGCTTGAAAGATGCTTTTACCCACACCTGTTTCTGCTTTATCAGCCTCTTTTTGCTGCCTTTATTTTAGATTTTAGAGTGATGCTTTGCCTTGTCTTCTGAAACAGTTCCCTGAATCTGTAGTTGCCAAAAGTTCATGATTCTTTTGGTGATTCTTTATATGGGTAAAGAAAATATATGCCCATATGTGGGGGTGTTTGTCATTCCAGCTGGTGCCCAGCAAATAATTGTTTTAACTCTATAACTGATAGAATTTTAGGGATTAAGTCACCAGAGAACTGTTGAATTGTTTTGGTTTATCAGTTTGGGAATTATGAATACAAAATTTGACTCTTTTGGGTAAAACAGCTATCTTTTATTTAAATATTCATATTTATATTAGGGCAATTTTACTTGTAGGTTGTATTAAAATTGTATGTTAGAAGCTTTGAAAGGAGTATTAAGTATTTTAAAAGAAAGTCTCAGTGCAGATATTTCAGGGTTTTTAGATTTTTTTAAGACTTCAAAATTTTTAAGTTTAATTTTAATAGTGAATAGAAATACTGCCCTCTACTGTTGGCTGATTGTTTGACTGCCAGGTAAAAATGTTTAGTAACCTGTAATAGAATTTTTTAGTGTATATCATATTAACTACGTTGCAGTATAATTATGTAAACCGTTTTCCTTATAATTTAGTTATTAAGTTATAATCAAGTGTTTCCTAATAGTGCTAACTACTATTAAATATATTCATCGCCATTTTGGCTTTTAGAAAAACTTGAGTCCTGGAGAAACTTTCGTTTAGTCTTAGCTCCTCATTTTAGATGGTGAGGTTTTAGTACTTCCTAGATTGATCCCTTATGGTTATGTGACTCAAAGTTTGTCTTGATAACTTATAACCAAACTGTAGGTAAAGATACATTTTTCTAAAATAATTATTTTTAGTTTATGCTATGTAAAATGTCTGAAAATTTGAAACTTATGTTTTACATGCAAAAAAATTTGGAATTTAAATCACTTAAAAGTCTGCATGTTTATTAAAATGAGGCACTGCTTTTTTTTTTTTTTTTTTTGGAGACAGAGTTTAGCTCTTATTGCCCAGGCTGGAGTACAATGGCACGATCTCAGCTCACTGCAACCTCCATCTCCCAGGTTCAAGCCAATCTCCTGCCTCAGCCTCCCTAGTAGCTGGGATTACAGACATGTGCCACCATGCCCGGCTAATTTTGTATTTTTAGTAGAGACAGGGTTTCTCCATGTTGGTCAGGCTGGTCTCAAACTCCTGACCTCAGGTGAGCCGCCCGCCTCAGCCTCCCAAAGTGCTGGGATTACGGACATGAGCCACTATGCCTGGCGAGGCACTGCTTTAAACAGTGGTACTGTTGAGCAAATTTTAACCTCTGATTCATGTTTTTCGCCGTGAGTGGAGGGATTAGAAGAGATGGTTTTAAAGATTCCTTTTAGCTTTGCTTTGCTGATGATTTTTCTAACCATTTTTAAGTGTATAGTAAAATGGTATTAAATACATTTGTGAGATGCAGCCACTACCACTGTCCATCTACAGACTCTATTCTAATCTTGCAAAACTGAAACGAGGACAATTATCCTAACCATTTTAAGTATACAGTTAAATGGTATTAAATACATTCGTGAGATGCAGCCACTACCACTATCCATCTACAGACTCTATTCTAATCTTGCAAAACTGAAATTCCATAGTCATCAGACAGTAACTCCTCATTCCCTCATCAGACAATAACTCCTCATTCCCTCAGCCATCATTCTACTTTGTTTCTCTGATTTTAACTGCCGTAAGTACCACATATAAGTGAAGTCAGACAGGATTTGTTGTCTTGTGACTGGCTTGGTTCACTCAGCATCATGTCCTCAAGTTTCAGCCATGTTATAGTATATGTCAGAATTTCCTACCCTTTTAAAGCTGAATAGTATTCTATTGTATGTCTATACCACATTTTTCATATTCATTATTTCATTAATGGACATGTGGTTTCCATATTTTAGCTATTGTGAATAATATTGCTATGAACACAGTATAATCTCTCTGAGACCCTGCTTTTAAAATCCAAAGTAAAAGCAGCAAAAGAAGAGGTTTATAAAGTAGAAAAAAAACGGGTAGAAGCATCTTTAAATCTCCTCCCTTTCATATTCCTTTTATTCCTACCTCCAGCTTGTCTTGATGATAGACCTGTACTTAAACCATCCACCACCTCTAATAAGGAGAGACAACTAGCACACTAGTCATAAAAGGCAAGGAACAAGAACTATAAAAGAGGGAAAAGAGAAAGAATGATTCAGAAAAGACTGTTCTGTACAGCCAGGAAGCTACGTATTTTACTGTTTCATAAAAATTATTAAAAAGATCTTCTAACAATTAGTGAATCTTACCATATGCTGGTCATCGTTTCCCACACTTGACAGGTCTATTGAGAAATGTGTGTTCAGATCATATGCCCATTTTAAATTTGCCCATTTTAAAATCTGATGATTTGTTTTTTTGCTATTAAATTGTTTAAGCTCTTAATATGTCCTGGTTATTAATCCCTTGTCAGATGGGTAGTTTGCAAATATTTTCTCCCATTCTGTGGGTTTTCTCATTTTATTTATTGTTTTTTTTTTGTTTTGTTTTTTTTGTTTTTTTTTTGCTGCACAGAAGCTTTTTAGCTTGATGTAATCCCATTTGTCTGTTTTAGCTTTGGTTGCCTGTGGTTTTGAGGTCTTACCTCAAAAAATCATTCATTCATTCATTCATTATGCATCTGGATATCCAGTGTTCCCAGCACCGTTTATTAAAGAGACTGTCCTTTCCCCATTATATGTTCTTGGCATCTTTGTTGAAGATGAGTTGGCATAAATTTATACCTGGATTCTTTTTTCTGTTCTGTGTGTCTGTTTTTATTCCAGTACCATGCTTATTTGGTTACTGTAGCTTTGTAGTAAATTTGAAGTCAGAGGAGCATGATGCCTCGGACTTTGTTCTTTCCCTTGGCCATTTGGGGTCTTTGGTGGTTCCATAAAATTTTTAGGATTTTTTTTTCTATTTCTGTGAAGAATGTCATTGATAATTTAATAGGCATTGCGTTGAGTCTGTATTTTATTTATTTGTTTGTTTGTTTGTTTGTTTTTGTGGAGACTGGGTTTTGCCATATTGTCCAGGCTGTAGTCAAGCAATCCACCCACCTTGGCCTCCCAAATGCTGGGGTTATAGGCATGAGCCACCATGCCTGTCCCTGAATCTGTAGATTACTTTGTTTAGTATTGTTATTTTTACAGTATTCTTCCAGTTCATAAGCATGGAATAGCTTTCCATTTTGGGGGTCCTATTCAGTTTCCTTTTTTTTGTTTGTTTTTTTGACAGAGTCTTGCTCTGTTGCCCAGGCTGGAGTGCAGTGGTGTGATCTTGGCTCACCGCAACCTTTACCTCCCCGGTTCTCCTCCCACAGCCTCCCGAGTAGTTGAGATTATAGGCACCCGCCACTGCGCCTGGCTAATTTTTGTATTTTTAGTGAGATAGGGTTTCACTATGTTGTCCAGACTGGTCTTGATCTCCTGACTTCAAGGGATCTGCTCACCTCGGCCTCCCAGAGTGCTGGGATTACACGCATGAGTTTGTTTTCTTTAGTTAGTGTTTTATAGTTTTCCTCGTATAGATCTTTAACTTCTTTGGTTCAGTTGATTCCTATACAGTTTATATTCTTTGGTGCTATTATAAATGTGATTGCTTTTAAAATTTTCTTTCTTTCTTTTTTTTTTTTTTGAGACAGAGTCTCACTCTTTTGCCAGCGCTGGAGTGCAGTGGCACAATCTCAGCTCATTGCAACGTCTGCCTCCCAGGTTCAGTCAATTCTCCTGCCTCAGCCTCCCAAGTAGCTGGGATTACAGGTGCTTGCCACCACGCCCAGTTAATTTTTTGTATTTTTAGTAGAGCTGGGGTTTCACCATGTTGACCAGGCTGGTCTCAAACTCCTGACCTCGTGATTCACCTGCCTCGGCCTCCCAAAGTGCTGGAATTACAGACATGAACCATTGTGCCTGACGCTTTTTAAATTTCTTTTTCAGGTTGTTCACTGTTGGCATATATAATACTATTGATTTTTCATGCTGATTTTGGATCCTGCAACTTTACTAAGCATATGTATCAGTTCTTGCCGTTTTTTTGATGAAGTCTTTAGGTTTTTCTAGGTATGAGATCATGCCATCTGTAAACAAGGCTAATTTGACTTCTTCCTTTTCAATTTTGGTGCCCTTTATTTCTTTCTTTTACTTCATTACTCTGGCTAGGACTTCCAGTACTGTATGAAATAAAAGCAGTGAAAGTAGGCATTTTTGTCTTGATCTAGATCTTCAAGGAAAGACCTTCAATTTTTCCCCATTCAGTATGATGTTAGCTGTGGGTTTCTTATATATGGCCCTTTTAATTTTGAGCTGTTTCATCTGTAACAGTTTGTTATGGGTTTTTATCACAAAGGTATATTGAATTTTATCGAATGCTTTTTTGGCATCTATTGAAATAATCATAGTTTTTGTTTTCGGTTCTGTTAATGTGATGTATCATGTTTATTGGTTTGTGTATGTCACACCATCCTTGCATTCCTGAGATGAATCCCACTTGATTATGATGAATGATCCTTTTAATATGTTGTTGAATCTGGTTTGCTAGTATTTTGTTGAGGATTTTGCATCTATATTCATAATCAGTGGTATTGGCCTGTAGTTTTCTTTTTTTGTTGTGCCCATGTCTGGTTTTGGAATCACAGTGATGCTGGCCTTGTAGAATGAGTTCCAAAACATTCAATTTTTATTTTAAAAGAGTTTGAGTAGAACTGGTAGAACTTAATAGTGAAGCCATTAGGTCCTGGGCTTTTCTTTGGTGGGAGACTTAATTTTTTGTTTTATGTTTAAAAATTTTAATATTTAGTGAAATGGGAGACTTTATTATGGCTTCAGTCTTGTTACTTGTTATCAGCTTATTGAGGTTTTCTTCATGGTTCAATCTTGAAAGTTATTATGTATCCAAGTATTTATCCATTTCTTCTAGTTTTTAAATTTGTTGGCATATAGTTGTTCATAATATTCTCTAATGATTTTTTTTTTATTTCTGTGGTCTCAGTTATGTTTTCTTTTTCATTTCTGATTTTATTTATTTGAGACATCTTTTTTTAGCCTAGCTAAAAGGTAGTTGATATTATCTTTTCAAAAAACCAACTGTTTGTTTTGTTGATTATCTGTATTTTGTTTTATTCTCAATTTTATTTATTACTATGATCTTTATTATTTCTTTTCTTCTACCAATTTTAGATTTGGTTTGTTCTTTTCTGGTTCCTTCAGGTGCATTGTGATTTCTTTGAAGTCTTTCTGATTTTTTTATTTTTTGGGACAGAGTCTTGCTCTGTAGCCTAGACCAGAGTGCAGTGGAGTGATCATACCTCACTCTTGTCTTGAACTCCTGGGCACAACTGTTAGGTACAAACAGTTTCTCTGCAAAGGGTTTCACTCTCCTTGTCCTTTGTTCTATTATATAAGTAATCTTTCCTGCCTTTAACACGCCCAGGCATGCTTCCATCCACTAAGCTTGTAGCCGGCCCATGCCACCTTACTTTAAGTTGTTAGGTACAAACAATAAACTTCCTGGTTCTTTGTCCTATTCTAAATGGTAAATCTAGTCAATCGAGATCAGTTTAGATTGTGTGGTCTGACCCCAAATAACAAGGGGAGGAAACAGAAACAGGAATGGCATTAGGAATAAAAACCCCTGCTTTCCTTTGTTTAGTGTGCTCTTGGGATCATAACTGATGCAGGCAGCACCCTTCTGAAATTTGCCTTGCTAAGAAGTCTTTTGTTTGAGTGCTCATTTTCTTTGCCACTCTGAGCTTTCCTAACAAATTTGGGGGCTCGTCTGGGATCCCATTCTTCTCTGGGGAAAGGTCTCCAATCATCTCTCATGAGGAGATGTGTCCCGCTGCCTTGTTGTGGTGGCCTCGGGGGTAGAGATTGAGACCTACCCGGCGTGACGAATAAACCCGGGAAGAAAAGTCCTACAAGTAGATACCGCGGCAGCCAGGTAACTCTGTGCACAGATCAAGGTTAGAAAAGCTGTGGGGGCAGTGAAGTGTTTCCTTGGTGGTCGGGATCAAAGTAAGAAAAGCCACGGGAGTGGTGAAGTGTATCTTGGTCAGAACACACCAAGGTAAGAAAAGCCACAGAGATGGTAAAGTATTTCTAGTGGTCAGGCTATCTTGGAGGTTGAAAGTGCGTGAATGAGATTCAAGCACATTAAGTCTGGAGTGAGCGAGTCCAATCTGCGGTCCTGTGGTCACCTCATACGGCTTATGATGGCAGCCCTCCTATAAAGGAGTCCGAGTCAAAGGCTTATACTGAACCCAGCAATGCTAAGAGGGACCTAAAGTCCCTCTGGAGAAGCAGCCATAGAGGACGAAGCAAAAGGAGAAGAGTACAAGGGACCTCCAGTAGGTGGGGTTAAGCCTCTGGGGAGAGGGAAGGCAAGAAACCTCTAGTATGAAGGATTGAGCCTCACACCAAACCTCCAGGATGGGGAATATCACAAGTAAGACAAGAAACAAAGTATAAAGCTAATAACATTCCCCTTAATGGTCCCTTAGGTCTCATGTTAAAATACTGGAAAGATAATGAGAGGACTAAACATAAGAGAAAGCAACAAGTGATAAAATATTGTTGTTTCATTTGGACTGAAGAACCCATCCTTGAGCCCTCAGTTTTCTGGCCAAGTGGTCAAATGAGGATTAGATTTGTCAACTTTTAATAACGCATGTCAATGACAAGAGTCCCATCTCCCAGGAGAAAATAGATTATGCCCTGCGTTGGTGGCAGGGACCTGTCCTCCTTTACCCCCTGAAGCCTATAGGGGCAAGCCAGAAACCAGCTCCTCTGAAAGAAGTAAGGTGTCTACCCCTGAACAGCCCACTAACATCTGGGATCCACTAGACCACCTGCCTCTGCCAAATCCCCCACCCCAAGCCAGTGCACAGGAATCTCCTCACTCAGTTCCTCCCCCATATAATCCTGAATCAATGTCCTCTGCCCTCCCTAACCACACGCCTGAGTCTATGTCTCCCCCAGGAAGGCTCCAGCGTGAGATAAAACAGTGCAAAAAAGATATTCAGAACTTCCCTTTCCCCTCCACCTCTAAGGAATCAGCCCCATCTCTGTTTACCTTAGGGGAATTGCCCCTTGGAGAAGGAGGTGTCGGCTTTGTTAATGGTCTCTTAACTAGTTCAGAAGTCCAAAGTTTGAAAGAGGAACTCAAATCATTATTATTAAATGACCCTTATGGGGTAGCAGATCAAATTGATCAATTCTTAGGGCCACAGCTGTATACTTGGGCCGAGTGAATGTCCATCCTGGGCATCCTCTTTTCAGGGGAAGAAAGAAGCATGATCCATAGGGCTGCTATAATATTCTGGGAACATGAACATCCTCCTGGCCAAAACATTCCTGCAGCAGACCAAAAATATCCAGCCCAAGACCCTCAATGGGACAATAACAATACAGGTCACCCAAGAAAAGCCTGACCCTCTTCTGTGGGCTTCTGATGAAATCTACCAGGTTGAGGAGCTAAAACACCTACTCATCACTACTCCTGTCTTAACCCTGCCATCCCTAGAAAAATCATTTCACCTTTTCGTTAATGCAAACAAGAGGGTAACTTTTGGGGTGCTTACTCAAGAACATGGGGGCCACCGACAACCTGTGACCTTTCTTTCAAAAGTTTTAGACCCAGTAACCTGTGGGTGGCCCAAATGTATTCAGTCTATTGTGGCTACCGCCTTAACTGAAGAAAGCAGGAAGCCAACTTTCAGGGGAAACTTGATGGTGAGCACACCCTATCAGATTAGGACAATCTTAAAAAGCAGGAAGATGGCCCACCAACTCAAGAATTCTAAAGTATGAAGCTGCCTTACTAAAGAGAGATGACTTAACTAACCACTGACAATCCACTCAACCCACCATGTTTCCTGACCGGGAACCCAAACCTAAAAGGGCCTAAGCGTAAGTGCTTACATTTAATTAATTATCACACAGAGGTCAGGCCTGATTTAAGGGAGACCCCTTTCAAAACAAGACAACACCTATTCATAGGCGGCTCCTCCCAGGTAATTGAAGGAAAAAAACATAATGGGTATTCGGTGGTTGATGGGGAAGCTCTCGCAGAAGTTGAGTCAGAAGGACTGCCCAATAATTGGTCTGCTCTAACGTGAATTGTTTGCATTACATCAAGCCTTATGAAACAACACTTACGAAATCAAGAAGGAACTATTTATACTAATTCCAAGTATGCCTTTAGGGTAGCCCATACCTTTAGAAAAATTTGGACTAAGCGAGGTTTCATCAGTAGCAAGCGCCAAGACCTTTCCACGAAGAATTAATCACCCAGATATTGGATAACCTTCATTTGCCCCCCAAAAAAAAAAAAAAAAAAAGATGTCCATGTCCCAGGGCATCAAAAAAAATCTCTTTTAAAAGACGAGGGAATAACCTCGCAGACCAAAGAGCAAACAAACTGCCGTTTCCTCCGAAACGCCCATTTTCCACCCCTAACTCCTTGTCTTTCTCCCCCAACTGCTATTCCCATCTTCACTCCTGCTGAAAAGGAGAAATTAATAAAAATAGGAGCCAAAGAAAACTCAGAAGGGAAATGGGTGTTACCAGACCAAAGAGAAATGCTAACCAGATCTCTCATGAGGGAGATTTTGCCTCAGCTACATCAAGAAACCCATTGGGGACCTCAGGCTGTGTGTGATGCAGTTCTTAAAGTCTATGGATGTATAGGAATTTATACTCTAGCAAAACAGGTTACAGATAATTGTCTAATATGTAAGAAAACTAATAAGCAAACCCTAAGAAAACCACCTCTTGGAGGAAGAAACGAAGATTAAGACCATTTCTAAGTATCCAAATTGATTATACCAAAATGCCCCCAATAGGCCACCTAAAGTATCTACTGGTGATAGTAGATCACCTTACTCAATGGGTAAATGCGATTTCTTTTTCAAGTGCAACCACCAACAATGTAGTTAAGAAACTCATAGAAAATGTTATGCCCAAGTTTGGATTAATAGAAAACATTGATTCAGATAATGGAACCCATTTCACTGCACATGACAATATAAAGCTAGCCCAGATATTAGAAATAAAGTGGGAATACCATACCCCTGGCACCCACCTTCATCAGGAAGAGTGAACCAAACCCTAAAAAGCCATCTAACCAAATTAGTTTTAAAAAGTCAATTACCATGGACCAAGTGCCTTCCTATTGCCTTATTAAAGGTCCGAACTGACCCTCAGAAGTTGGCTTATCTCCTTGTGAAATACTGTAGAGCCTGCCTTACTCACACTTCACTGTTGACGTTCCTACATTTGAAACCAAAGGTCAATTTCTCAAGCGCTGTATACTTGGTCTATCTTCCACTTTCTCTTCCCTTAAAGCTAAAGGCTTTTTAGTACAGATGCCATCCTTGGAGTTCCCAGCACATCAGCATCAGCTTGGGGATCATGTTCTCATCAGAAGCTGGAAAGAAGGAAAACTCAAACCAGCTTGGGAAGGACCCTGTCTTGTGCTTCTAACCACTGAAACTGCAGTCCAAACGACAAAAAAAAGATAGACCCATCATACCCCAGTCAAACAAGCATCGCCATCTTCAAAGTCATGCGCTATTATTCCGAGACCAATTCCTACCAAGCTAAAGATAAAAAAAAAACTTAACTCTCTTATAGTGCCTTTTTTTCTTTCCCTTCTCTGCTGTCAGACAACTATCCTTTCCTCACCCAGTAACAAAACCAAAGTGGCCATCATAAAGGTAAAAGATCTGAAACAAACCCTAGTCATTGAAACAGGGTACCAAGATGCGAATGCCTGGCTGAAATAGATTAAATATTCTGTCTGCACTCTAAACAAAAGCAATCGCTATGCATGTTCACACAGCAGACCAAAGGCCCAGATTGTCCCCTTTCCCCCCGAATGGTCCTCCAGTCGATCAGGCATGAACTGTATGGTAGTTCTCTTCCAATACCCTACATCCTGGGGTAGTAAGCCAAGCTCGCTCTCTGCTATTCCCTCAAGTCCAGCACCCTGCGGGTCAGCCCCCAAGGGCCATCCAGCTTCCATTTCCTGATGCCAATTTTACCTCATGTCTCTCATGACATGGGGAAAACTTGGCATTTCTTGGAGACCTGAAGGGATGCAGTGAGCTTAAGCCCTTCCAGGAGCTTACCAATTAGTCTCCCCTTATTCATCTCCAAGCAAATGTATGGTGCTATTATGGTGGACTATTACCGGATACTCTGCCAAGTAACTGGAGTGGCACTTGCGCTCTGAGCCAATTGGATATCCCTTTCACTCTGGCATTTCATCAACCAGAAAAGATAAAAACAAAACATTGTAAAACAAGAGATGTCACTCATGGGTCCTTTGACTCTCATGTTCATATAGACACCATTGAAGTCCCATGAGGGGTACCAAATGAATTTAAAGCCCGAAATCAGATAGCTGCAGGGTTTGAGTCCATGTTATTCTGGTGGTCAACAATAAATAAAAATATAGATTGGATAAATTATATCTACTATAACCAACAACGATTTGTCAATTATACTAGGAATGCCATTAAAAGAATAGCTCAACAATTAGGGCCTACTAGCCAAATGGCCTGGGAGAATAGGATGGCACTAGGTATGATACTAGCAAGAAAAAGGTGGAGTCTGTGTCATGATAGGAACCCAGTGTTGTACCTTCATCTCTATTAGTTCAAAGACTTACTAGAACTTATTAGAAGGGGAGACTTATTAGAACAGTCCTCATTTCTTTTCCACCCTATTTTAGCAAACTTTTACTTCTAGACAATGAGGAACAGCAAAGTCAGGTCATGTTAGATAAGTTTGAAGAAGAAAGTGTATAAATTCAAGAGGGGAAAATTGTTAGGAGCAAACCAGTTTCTCTTCAAACGGTCTCACCCCGTCTTGTCCTTTGTTCTATTATATAAGTAGTCTTTCCTGCCTTTAACACGCCCAGGCATGCCTCCATCCACCAAGCTTGTAACCGACCCATGCTGCCTTACTTGAAGTTGTTAGGTTCAAACAATAAATTTCCTGGTTCTTTTTCCTATTCTAAGCACTAAATCTAGTCAGTCGGGATCAGTTTAGATGTGTGGTCCTACCCCAGTTAATGGGGGGAGGACACAGAAACAGGAACGGCGTGAGGAATAAAAACCCCTGCTTTCCTTTGTTCAGTGTGCTCTTGTGATCATAACTGATGCAGGCAGCACCCTTCTGAAATTTGCCTTGCTGAGAAGTCTTTTGTTTGAGTGCTCATTTTCTTTGCAACTCTGAGCTCTTATTTCTAACACAAGGCATCCTCTTGCCTAATTCTTCAAGGAGCTGGGACTACAGCGTTGTCCAGACTCCAGGATCTTGAACTCCTGGTCTCAAGCAGTCCTCCTGCTGTGACCTCCCAGAGTGCTGAGATTATAGACATGAATCATCATGCCCAGCCTGTTTCTACTTTCTTGATGCAGGTGTTTATTGCCATAAACCTCCTGCTTAATATTGCTTTTGCTGTATTCCATAGATTTGGTATGTTGTGTTTCCATTTTCATTTGTTTCAAGTTTTTAAGTTTTTTTCTGAATTTCTTCTTGGACCCATTGGTTGTTCAGGAGCATGTTGTCTAATTTCCATACGTTTTTGAAGTTCTTGAGATTCTTTTTATTGATATTTATTTTTATTCTTTTTGTGGTCAGAAAAGATATTTGATATGATTTCTGTTTTTTAAATTTGTTCAGACTCATTTTATGGCCTATGATAATGGCCCATTCTGGAGCATGTTTTATGTGCTGATAAAAAGAATGTGTATTCTCCAGCAGTTGGGTGGAATGTTCTATAAATGTCAGTTAGGCCTATTAGGTCTAGTTTGTAGTTTAACTCCAGTGTTTCTTTGTTTATTTTGTCTGGGTTATCTGTCCATTTCTGAGAGTGAGGTGTTAAAGTCTCCTACTATTATTGTATTGCAGTCTATCCCCTTGGATGTATTAATTTTTTTATATATACTTGGGAGCTCTGATGGGTGAATATTTATATTGTTATATCCTCTTGCTGAATTGTCTGACTCCTTTATCATCATATAGTGACCTTCTTTGTCTTTTTTTACAGTCTTTGATTTGTAGTCCACTTTATCTGATACAAGCGTAGTCACTCCTGAGCTTTTTTGCTTTCCAGTTGCATGAAATACCTTTTTCCACCCTTTACCTTCAGTGTATGTGTATCTTAATAGGTGAAGTGGGTTTCTTGTAGACAGCATGTAATTGGGTCTTGTTTCGTTCTTTGCCTTTTAATTGGAGAACTGAGTTCATTTACCTTCAGTGGTATTATTGATAAGTAAAGTCTACTGCCATTTTGTTTCTTGTTTTCTGATTGTTTTAGAATTCTTCCTTTCTTGTGGTTAAGAGATTTTCTCTGGTGGTATGTTTTAATGTGTTGCTTTTTATTTTTAGTGAATATGTCACAGGTTTTTGCATTGTGGTTACCATGAGGCTTACAAAAAAATAACAAATTATTTTAAAGAGTTGACAACTTAGATCACAAAAGAAGAGAAACAAAGGAAAATTTGAAAGAACTTCCACACTTTAACTTCATTACAGGCTTTTAATTGTCTCAATTTATCTATTTTTATATTATCTGCCACTTAACAGGTTATTGTAACGGTTACTGTTTTTGATAGGTTTATCTTTTGGGCTTTATATAATACTAGAGTCATGAGTGGATTGCATACCACAATTACAATAGTAAAGTATTTTGGGTATTTTCTGTATACATAATTTTACCAGTGGGTTTTATACCTTCAGATGTTCCTGTAGTTTTATTTTTCATGGTAGTGGTTTTTTTTCTTTCAGATTGAGTAATTCCTTTTAGCTTTTTTTTGTAATATGAGTCTTTTGGTGGTGAATTCTCTCAGCTTTTGTTTGTGTGGGAGTCTTTATCTCTCCTTCATATGTGAAGGGTAATTTTGCTGGATAATGATATTCCTGGATGGTAGTTTTGGTTTTTTTTCTTTGAGCACATTAAAAATGTTGTTCCTGTCCCTTCCTGGCCGGTATGGTTCCCATTGAGAAGTCTGTTGTCGTACAAAGTACAGCTTCTTTATATCTCACTTGTTTCTTTTCGGTTGCTGCTTTTAGGATCCTCTCTTTGTCCTTGACTTTTCACATTTGATTATTACATGCCTTGGGTAATCTTATTTGGGTCACATGTGTTTTCTGACCTTCCTGTACCAGGATATTTACGTTTACATTACATTGTGGGAAGTTTTCTAGTATTTCTTTGAATAAGCTTTCTACCTCATGCTTTTGCTCAACTTTCTTTGAACGCTTATCTTACTTTTTTTTTTTTTTGAGGTAATTTTCTATATCTTATAGGCAATCTTTGTTGCTTTTCATTCTTTTTTCTCCTATGTGTGTTTTCATAGCCTGTCTCTAAGCTTACAGCTTGTTTACTCTGCTTGATCCTCTCTGATGTCAAGAGCCTCTAATGAATCTTTCAGTTCAGCAAGTGTATTTATCAGTTCCAAGATTTCTGTTTGATTTTTTTTTCTTTTCTTTTTCTTTTTGTTTTAATTTTTTTTTTTTTTTTTTTGGTGTTATGACTTGGATGAAAATTACTTCAATCTCTTTTTAAAATTTATCTGATAAATTTCTGAATTACATTTCTGTGTTGTCTTGGAGATCACTGAGTTTTCTTAAAAATACTATTTTGAATATTGGTCAGAGAACTCATAGAACACTGTCTCATTAGTGTCAGTTCCTTGCTTTGTCCATTTGGGGAGATTATGGGTACCTGTTCTCTATTGTTTCTTGTGGATATTTTATTCAGCCTTCTCTGTCTGGCTTGTTTTGGTTTTTATTGGATATATTTGCTTAGAGGTTCTTTACTGTTAGGTTGCTGCCTCTTTTTTAGCTCTCTAGTTGCCTTAAGCCCAGGTTCACCTAGGTTCTAATAAAGAACCAGAGTACTGTTCTTCCCGAATGAGGGAGATTCCAAAGGGGATGTCCCAGTAGTGTGGGAATGCTGGCTAGGGGTTCCCGCCCAGGGGACCTGTACAGCAAACCTTCTACAGATGGTGTTGATGAACATCTAATGAACATCTACTCTGATTTGGTGTCTTGTTTGGCTGAGTTACAGAGTAGAATTTCCAGAGCTGGAAATTGTAGTCTTGCCTCCCTTCTTTGTTTCTGCCTATCTGCAGGAATATTTTTCCCTTCTGGCATTTGAGATGCATCCTGTGGGCTGAGATAAGGGACAGTCTCCTGCCAGAGAACATTAGTTGATGAGGAAGCATGAGCTCTACCTCACTCTCACTTTTTCCAGTGTAGATACAGTGAGTTGTGGGAAATTTTTTTGCTCATTAGGTGCTGGCCAGAATGAGGGGAGGGACATCATGGATGTGGAAGTCCAATTCTTTTACCATCTGCTAGAATTTTTTTTTTTTTAACTTTTCTGTGACCCCTGAACTGTGTCATCTTCATATTTGAGTTCTGGGATATTCCTGGCAATAACATTGGCTCTGTGTATTTGTTTTTGGTTTTCTGTGAGAGGAGTGAAGCCAGCTTCCTTCTGTGTTGACATTTTGGAACTGGAAATCCTCTTAATTTTTGTATGTTGAATTATTCTGTATTCCAGGAATAAATCCCAATCCCACTGGGTTATGGTGTGTAATCCTTTTAATATGCTGTCAAATCTGATTTGCTAGTATTTTATTGAGGATTTTTGTATCTGTTCATGAAGGATATTGGTCTGTAGTTTTCTTTTCTAGTACTGTCTTTTTGTGGCGTTGGTATTTGGGTAGTGCTGGCCTAATAAAATGAGTTTAGGAGTATTCCCTCCTCCTTAATGTTTTGGAAAAGTTTGAGAAGGATTGGCATTAATTTTTCTTTAAATGGTTGGCAGAATTCACCAGTGAAGCCTTCAGGTCCAGGTCTTTTCTTTGTTGAAAGATTTTTGATTACTTATTCAGTCTGTCTACTAATTATAGGTCTATTTAGATTTTCTCTTCATGGTTTAGTCTTGATAGGTTTTGTGTTTCTAGGAGTTTTCCATTTCATTTAGGTTATCTAGTTTGTTGGCATTTACTTGCTCATAGGACTATTTCTCTAGAATTGACTGAAATGTTCTCACTTTAATTTCTGACTTTAGTAATTTGAGTCTTCTTTCTCTCTTAATTCCATATGGCTAAAGGTTTGTGTTTTTATCTATTTAAAGAAACAACTTTTGGTTTCATTAATTTTTTTCTACTGTTTCTCTGTTCTCTATTTTGTGTATCTCTGCCCTCATCTTTATTTTTTTTTCCTCCTGCTAACCTTGTGTTTAGTTTGTTCTTGTTTTACTAGTTTCTTAAGTTTTAAACTAGGTTCTTGATTTGAGATCTTTCTTGTTTTGTAATGTAAGCATTTAGAGCTGTACATTTACTCCTTAGCACTGCTTTCACTATACCATAAATTTTGTTATGTTGTGTTTTTGTTTTCATTCATATGTATTTTCTAATTTCCTTTTTGATTTCTTCTTTGATTGATTACTTGTGTAAGCGTGTGTTGTTTAATTTTCACAAATTGGTGAATTTTCCAGTTTTCCTTCTAATACTGATTTCTGACTTCATCCAGTTGTAGTTGGAGATGATAGTTCATGTGCTGTATCTATCTTTTCAAATGGATTGACATTCTGTATGGTGTCTCACCTTAGAGACACCATAGGATCCCTTAGGCTGTATTCACTTTTCACTTAAATCTTTTTCCTCTGTTGTTCAGATTATTTAGTGTTAGTTATTGTATTTTCGGTTCTGTCATTTCCATATAGTTCTTTGTGTCTTGTATTTCTTTGCTTAGACTTTCTATTTCTTTGCTGTGAGTTTTTATTTCATTTGTTTCATGTGTATTTGTAATTGTTCATTACTTTTTTATGTGACGCCTACTTTAAACTCTGTTAGGTGAGTCTAACATCTGTGGTGTCTTGATGTTGGCATCTCGTCTTTTTATATTCAGTGTGAGATATTCCTGGGTCTCAGTGATTGTCAGTGGAAACTTGGACATTTTTTGTATTATGAGACTCTAGATCTTATTTCAACCCTGTGTTTTGGCTCATTTTCTCTGACACTGCTCTGACTGAAAGGTGAGGCACTGCTTACTGCTTAGTGGAGGTAAAAGTCCGGGTTTCTCACACTGCTTCCTTCCACACCTAAGAGAGAATACTTCTCACTCCTGTTGGGACAGGGTGTTAGTTCTAGTTCCCCATGTGGTCTCCACTAACCCTGCATGGAGTAGAAGCTTTTGTTACCAGTGGGTTTGGATGAAAGTCCGAGCTTCCCACGTGTCTGCTTTTGGAATTAAGGCAGTACTAACTTCATAAATCAGTTGAGAACTGCTGGGTGCCGGTGGGAGTTCCAGCTCCCCATGAGTTCTCCATTAATGCTAGCTAGGAGAAGTTGGAATGCCTCATTACTGCTCCTCATGTGAGAGTATGCAGAAGTAGGATTGTGCGCCTTGTTACTGCGGGATAACGGGGAAAATCCCGACTCCTGACTATACCTCTTCTAACGTTCCCTCTACCCCCGGCCAGTGGATTCTCTTTACTGCTGGATGGGGACAAAAGTCCCTAGTTCCTTACTTGGCCTTCCCTGACCCAGTCCCAGTTGGGGAAGATGATTGGGACACCTTGTTACAGCCTCATGAGGGTGGAATTCTAGGCTACCTACTGGTCTTTGCTGGTGTGTGTATGGTTGGTGACAGAGTTTTTTCTATGGTATTTAGCTGGAGTAGAGCAGTTGTCATCTAAAAGTTGTATCTTGCTAGGCTGCGCCTTTCTGGTCCTGTGGCAACAAAAGCCTAAAAGAGCAGACTTTTACTGGTGTCTCTTTTTTTGGCACAAGGTAGGTCTGTACCCATTGGCGTTTCTGGGTTGCTCATTTCTTCACCTGAAAGCCTGGGATAGTCTGAGGTAAAAAAGAGAACTCAGGGGCTGACCACCATGTCTTCCTTAGGTTTCTACACTCCTAGCTAGTCTGCTACCCTCTTTCCACCTTTCAGTCTTCTTGTTTTTGTTTTATGTATAATGGCCAAAGATTTAGTTGTATGTAGCATGTGGCATAGGAAAGTGTCTGCTCTCTCTTTCAAGTGGAAGCCCTCATTGTCTTTAAAAGTATGTTTATCTCTTTTTTTCTAGTCGTTATGATACAAGCCATTGTCTAAGTGACCTTCCACATTCTGATCTGAGCAGGAGCTCCCACACGCCAGTTATTGTGGGTTGTTTTTGTTTTTTGCAGTCTTAAATTTTAGTCAATTAAATGGCTGCCTGTTCTCCAGTATATAAATTAAATAACCTTTCGTAATTTGTAGTTCCGTAGTAACAGAATTCATTATGGACAGCAAATGATGTTTGTTAACAGCTAAAGTATACTTAGCATTTGTTGATCTGCTTCCTGGTACGATTTTTCTCCCCCTCTGATTATAGATTGTCTACCACCTCTGTTACCTAGTAAAACTGTGAAAATCAACTTTTCTTGACTTTGGTTCTGGAGCTGTAACTTTCCTCTGCCCCCCTTTAGGGACAGCCCACCTTTGAAACTAGGACTAGTGCTAGTGGAGAGAGAATTAATGGGATTGGGCATTGAGTTCCATAAACACTGAGCTGAGTAGTTTGGACTTTTATCCCATAGGCAATGTAGGGCCAGCCACGTGATCATTTTGAAAAGTAGTTCAAATGAAGTTTTTAATATTCACACAGTGTTTACCATTTTTGATGGTCTTTATTTTATCTTGTAGATCACCTGATATTTTTTTTTTCAGCATGAAGAACTTCTTTAACATGTCTTGAAATGCATTTCGTCTGGTAATGAATTCTCTCAGCTATTGTTTAACTGAAAGAAGTATTTTTATTTTGTCTTTTTTTTTATTTTTGAGACAGGATCTCACTCTGTTGCCCAGGATGGAGTGCAGTGGTGCCATCTCGGTTCACTAGAACCTTTGCCTCCCAGGCTTAAGTGATCCTCCCGCTTCAGCCTCCCAAGTAGCTGGGAGTACAGGCATGCCCCACCACGCCCAGCTGATTCCCATGTGCTCAGGCTACTCTTGAACTCTTGGTCTCAAGCAATCTGCCTACCTCGGCCTCCCAGCGTACTGGGATTACAGGCATGAACCACCATGACTAGCCTGCCTTTATTTTTGAATGATATTTTTGATGGAAAAAATTCTGGGTTGACAGGTTTTTTTTCCCCAGCATGTTTAAAACCTCATTCCATTTGGTATGTTTTTATTGGTTTCATTTCTGTCATGATATTCATGTTTTCCTTTAAGTCCTTGAGCATACTTAAGTTTTATAAGAGAGTTTTTGAGTTTTTGTCTGGTAATTCTGCCACTTTGCATTTCTAAGTGTATTCTGATGAACTGGCTTCCCTCCTGTGATGGCTCACAGTTTTCTGCTTCTTTGCATGTCTGGTAATTTTTCATTGGATCCCAGACATTGTGAATGTAATTGAGTGTTCCTAAGTACTGTTTTCTCTGGAAAATACTGTTGTTTGTTTTGGAAGCCAAGTAAGTCATTTGCTATTGGGGAAAATTCACCCCGGATATTTCACGTGGGTTCTTTTCTATTTCCCTAAGCGTCAGCTGGTCTGAGAAATAAAGGGAAAGAGTACAAAAGAGAGCGATTTTAAAGCTGGGTGTCCGGGACAGATATCACACGTCGGCAGGTTCCGTGATGCTCCCTGAGCCGTAAAACCAGCAAGTTTTTATTAGCGATTTTCAAAAGGGGAGGGAGTGTACGAATAGGGTGTGGGTCATAGAGATCACATGCTTCACAAGGTAATAAAATATCACAAAGCAAGTGGAGGCAGGGCGAGATCACAGGACGGGGGAATGAAGTTTCGGCAGGCATTGTCATTGATAACATCTTATCAGGAGACAGGGTTTGAGAGCAGACAACAGTCTGACCAAAATTTACTAGGCAGGAAATTCCTCATCCTAATAAGCCTGGGAGCGCTACAGGAGACCAGGGCTTATTTCATCCCTTTGTCTTCGACCGTAAAAGACAGCCGCCCCCAAAGCGGCCATTTTAGAGGCCTATCCTCAGGGGCGCATTCTCTTTCTCAGGCATGTTCCTTGCTGAGAAAAAGAATTCAGCGATATTTCTCCTATTTGCTTTTGAAAGAAGAGAACTATGGCTCTCTTCCCCCCGGCTCAGCGGCAGTCAGAGTTTAAGGTTAGCTCCTTTGTTCCCTGAACATTGATGTTATCCTGTTCTTTTTTCAAGGCGCCCAGATTTCATGTTGTTCAAACACACATGCTGTACAAACAATTTGTCCAGTTAACGCAGTCATCACAGGGTCCTGAGGCGACATTCATCCTCAGCTTATGAAGATGATGGGAGTAAGAGATTAAAGACAGGCATAGGAAATCACAAGCGTATTGACTGAGGAAGTGATAAGTGTCCATGAAATCTTCACAATTTATGTTCAGAGATTGCAGTAAAGACAAGTGTAAGAAATTACAAAAGTATTAATATGGGGAACTAATAAATGTCCATGAAATCTTCACAATTCATGTTCTTCTGCCGTGGCTTCAGCCGGTCCCTCCGTTTGGGGTCCCTGACTTCCTGCAACAATTTGCAGATAAGGTCGATTGGTTCAAGGCTTTTTAAAGCTTTTTAGAAGTTGGATCTCAAGTAGCCTTTTCTTTAAGGCCAGCTTAGCCTTAATACTAAGGCTTGAGTGTCTAGAGTGTCCACTGATTGCTCCAAGTGTTTATTGAGGCCCCTCTGCTCTGTATAAGTTTGAACACCCCTCAGCTTACTGTGAGCTCTGAAGCTTGTTCATAAGTCCCTTACAGTTTTTATTTGCCTGGCCTTGTTGAATTTTATGTCTTTCATGTGTTGATTAGTATTCAGACTGAAGTCTCAGGGGGACTCCCTGGTTGAATTCTGGAGCTCTTTTTCTGCTTAGCCTTCTTCTTTCCAGTATTCTGCCTTGCACATTCCAATGCTTCAGTCTCCTTGAACACCGGTCTTGATTTTTGTCAACCCCATAAGATGGCTATGTTTGCTTGGGTTTCTCCATCATGTCCAAGTTCTAAAAAAATGGCCTCCAGGCAGGAAGCCAGGAAGCTAGTAGAGCTCACTTTGTTTTCCTTCTCTCAGGTATCATAGTCCTGTACTGCTTGTTGTCCAGTGCTGAAAACTGTGGTGGCATGTATTTTTTTCTAGTTTTCTAGTTGTTTTAAGGCAAAAGGTCAAGTTCTGTACCAGTTAACTTCTTCGTGGCCTGACGTAGAAGTTTTTCATATTTTGTTTATTTAGATCCTGTTTAATTTCACAATAGATTTAAGATGGTTACTCTGGAATAGAAACTACTACTGCAGTAGTTTCCTTAAAAAATGTAACTTTTGACTTGACATTTTGGGACAAAGGAGATATAATGTATGTTCATTGTAGAGTTTAGAAATACACAAAAATGAACCTAAGTCCCGTGTAAACTCAGACTCCATATCTTATCTCTATGACACTTGGCTGTGTTCTAGTAATTTTTCTGTGATCATATATAGCCCCTTTTATACATAATTATGGGCATAAACAGACATACAACCCTCTTTCTTTGTTCCCCCAGTTTGTAATTTGTTTTTGTTTGTTTGTTTTGCTCAAAGGCAAAATTTTAGTCCAAGGTTAGTTTTTCATGTTATTACATGTTCTTTAAAACTGTGCTTGTCTATCTGTATTATAATGGCAGTTTAAGATTTCACCACAGGAATACATCATTTATTCAGAGAATGTGAGATTGATTAGACGTTTTTATTCTTTCCAAAAGTAAGATCTCCAGTCAGTTAAAACTCTGCTCCTAAATTCATCCATTATACTTTTTGGGAATGTTTTGTTCTTGTTTTATCCATTTCCTCCTCCCTGAGAAAAGCATTCTGTGTTAAAATTTTACACTCAATTTGGTTTGAGAACTGTGCTTTGCTTTTCTTAATTGGATCATCTGGGGCTGTAAGCCTCTCTGTGTATTAGAACCGGATAGGGAGCTCATTAAAAATAAAGATTGTTAGGCTTAAATTAGACTGAATACCTGGGAATCTTCTTTGGATATCTCACCATTTGGGAACCACTATTCAAAACCTTCTCTTGTATTCTAGGTTTCTTGAAAGACCTGTGTGTTGATTGGCTTAGTAGGACATAGGATGAGACTCACTGGCGCTCAGCCACAGCCTCTGTGTGTTCTTCTGTTTAGTTTTTTGGGGACTTCCACCTAAAATACTGTGTCAAAGAAGTTTTATGCTAAAAGCAAATGTGTTTACCACGGATATTGTTTATCAGAGCTCTGCTTCCAATGTATAATGGATGGATTTCTTTCATTTCCTTGAACATGAAGAAGCCTGAAGCAAACTGTGTAAGACAGGAGTCATGGCTTGTTGAAGCTTATGTAAAACCTTTAAGGTTGGGCACGGTGGCTCACGCCTGTAATCCCAGCACTTTGGGAGGCTGAGGTGGGCAGATCACTTCAGGTCAGGAGTTCAAGACCAGCCTGGCCAATATGGTGAAACCCCATCTTTACTAAAAATACAAAAATTAGCCAGCCATGGTGGCTCACACCTGTAATCCCAGCACTTTGGAAGGCCAGGGTGGGCAGATCACCTGAGGTTGGGGGTTCAAGACCAGCCTGGCCAACGTGGTGAAACCCCGTCTCTACTAAAAATACAAAAAAGCTGAGCGTCGTGGTGGGTGCCTATAATCCCAGCTACTCAGGAGGCCAAGGCAGGAGAATCACTTGAACCTGCGGGGCGGAGGTTGCAGTGAGCTGAGATCCTACCACTTCACACCAGCCTGGGCGATGGAGCTAGACTGTGTCTCAAAAAAAGAATTTTAAGTTTTTAAGAAACCTTTCAATAGAAGTAGTTGAAAAATGATAGTTGCTACTTTTACTTGGTAGTTCTTCTAATCCATGAATATGGACCATCTATTTAAATCATCTTTAATTTCTATTAATAATGCGTTATAACTTTCAGTGTATTATACTTTTATTACCTTTATTACTAATTATTTTATGCTTTTAAATGTTTTTGTGCATGGAATTATTTTCTTAATTTTGTTTTCAGATTATTCATTGTATGTAATCATAATTTTTTTATTTTACTCTTGTATCCTGCAGTTTTAAGTTTTCTGTTGATTCCTTAGGATTTTCTACATATTTTTTACTTCTTCCCTCCCAGTCGGTATGCTTTTTATTTTTCTTGCCTGGTTACACTGGTTAGAATGTCCAGTACAGTTTTGAATAGGAATAATGAGAGTGTAAATCCTTTCCTTGTTTCTGGTCTTAAGGAGAATGCATTATCTTTCACCATTAATTATGGTGTTAAATGTAGGGTTTTTGTAGGTGCCCCTTATCATGAATAGTTGTTGGATTTTGTCATGTGCTTTTTCTACATCTATGGAGATACTTAGTAGTTCTCAAATTGATGATTCATTTGGCACAGAGAAGCTTTGCATGTTTTTTGTTGTTGTTGTTCCGCCAGATAGATGGTAATTTTAGGATCAGCTGTGCGTCGCGTATAGTGTAGCCTTAAATGAGAACCATGGCAGATAATTTAATATCATTTGTTGAACAAATATTCATGAAGTGCCTGCAGGATGCATTTCTAACAAGTTTGTTTACTTCTGATGAATGCTAAAGATTTGGATCTAGTAGGTTAGAGGTCAGAGTTTCAGACCCATAATAACAAAGTTTTGTTTCCTCCATGAATTTATTTCTTTAATGGTTTTAAATATTTAAGCATAGAGCTATAAACCTAATACTGAGCCCAGTTCCAGCTTTTTCTAAAATAATAGTTTGCTTTTTGTTACCGTGAGCAGTATCATTAGCATGACTCTTCTTGCACTTTTTTTTTTTAAGAGACAAGGTCTCTGTCATCCATGCTGGAGTACAGTGGTGTGATCATAGCTCACGGCAGCCAGAGCTCCTGTGCTCAGCTGTCTTCCTACCTCAGCCTCCCAAAGTGCTGGGATGACAGGTGTGAGCCACCATGCTTAGTCTTCTGTCACATTTTTGTCACCCATTACTGTGATAAAACAATGCCACTCAGAGTAGAGTGGCAATCCAGATAGCTTTGTTTTTTGTGCTCAGATGTATGTGGTTGAGATTATACCAGGTTTCCTTTTAGAACAGATTTATAAATAATTCACAAAACAAATTATTTACATTAATTTGTTGGTGCTCCTCTGATTCTTATGCTCTCCATTGTGACCATGTACGTTACGGTTTCATGGTATGGTTTGTATCATACATGTTTGCCCCATTATTGAAATTATATGTAGTCACAGTTTAATTTGTTCATTTCTTAAGTTGGCTGTCTTCAGCTGTGAAGCAGCTGAAATTCTATGGTTAATTGAAATCAGTCAAGGTAGTGCAGTTTGATCAAGAGTGAATGTTGATTGCATTTGATTTGACATTAATTTTAATTTTCATTCAACATTTTATTTGGCAGAGTAGCATTTTAGTGGTTTTTGTTTTTTTGTTGTTGTTGTTGTTGATGTTTTTTTTTTTGACAGGGTCTGGTTCTCTTCTCCAGGCTGGAATACAGTGGTGCAATCTTGCCTCACTGCAACCTTCACCTCCCAGACTCAAGCCAGCTTCCACCTCAGCCTCCCGAGTAGCTGGGACTACAGGCACCTGCCACCATGCCTGGCTATATTTTGTATTTTTTGTAGAGACAGGGTTTCGCTCTGTTGCCCAAGCTGGTCTCAAACTCCTGAGCTTAAGTGACCCGCCCACTCGGCCTCCCAAAGTGTTGGGATTACAGGCGTAAGTCCACACCCGGCTGTATGTTAGTACTCTTACTCACAGCAAAATGTAATCAGTTTTATGGTATTTTTGCTAAATCAGCTTCGTCAGCCTACTTATAACAGAAAGGTCCACATTATTATGGGCTGTTCTTTGCCAGACAAATCGATGGCATTTCTTAGCAGATGTTACTATCATTTTATTCTTGTTTTTTGGCAAGTGTGAAAATTAAATTCAGGTATGCTTTAAGATGTATACTTCTGGTCTTGAGATGTAACATCACTTTGTGATCTTACCTAAGTCCTCTGCTCTGTGGGAATTACAACTGTTTATATAAAGATGCTATTACTCACTTTGGTATGAAACTCAAATATTTATTAACAGATTTACCATGATGTTTTGAAAGTCAGTGGGATTTAGGACAGTGACATGTCAACATCATCTAGGAATTAAAAAAAAAAAAAGCGCAACACTGCTCATTTAAGGACCGCTGGTCTACAAGTTTAGCTTCTTATGGACTTAAAAAGTTTGTTATCTTCCCTTGTTTTATGATGATAACTTAATAACTCAGCGTTTGTTTGACAATGAGTTAGTATATAATCAAAAACTTCCATGACTGAATAGTTTGATGTTTTTACTGTACTGTTTGATCTCTAGTTAATGTGACAGGTGAAGGAGTTTTGTTGGCTGTTGCTCTTGTATTTTAACCCCTTTATAAGATTTCAGTTGACAGTGAAATCTTAAACATGGAACAGTGGTATGTAATATAGGTAGTATTCATTACCATATATTGACTTATAAATTCATATGTATAACATTTGTTTATTATATAAATCTAAACAAGTAGTTTTGAGTAATGTAAACGTTTTGATATTATTAATCTTAGCATCTTTTTTTTTCCTCTGATTTTGTTATACGGTATTGAGAAATACCCCATTTAAACAGATTAGTAATTGATAACTGCTTTAAAGCTCGCCTTAAAGCCTTAAATTATCATTTAAGAATAGTAAGGACTTTGGACTTGACTCACCAAATATCTAACCTTGACTTGCATTTATTAATTGTTGAAAATAAGCTTTGTAGTCAGACATCCCCATTTCTGCTGTGACACCGTGGATAAATTATGCGACTCCTCCAAGCCCTGAGTTTCTCTCATTTATCAAACGGACGTTATAGTACTTTTTACCTCGTAAGAGGTAAATCATATTTGGATTAAATAAGGTAATTACATGTATTAAAGTATATCCAAATGATCATATTTGGATTAAGTAAGGCGATTACGCTTGTTAAGGTATGATTTTCCAAAAAACAAAGTTCTTAGGCAAATGTAGAATGAACGTGTCACAGATTGTATTCCACTCACTTGTTAATGAGAGAAATAGTAAGATGTTAAACTTGCCCAGAGTGCGTTTGAGTATCTAAGTATTTATAGGCAATGTTAATAGAAGATTGCCGAGTTAGATAAGAGACTGATTAATATCCAACGAGGTCAGGAATTTAATGTTTGTGGTTATCTGGGCAAAAATTATTTGCTTCTCCATTGGATAAAAAGCTACAAGTTAACATATATAACTTCACTGTCTAGGACTTTTTTTAAGAGACAGGCTCTCTGTCACCCAGGCTGGGGTGCAGTGGCTCAATCATAGCTCAAGCAGTGGCTCAAGGGCTCACATGATCTTTCCACCTCAGCCTCCCAAGTATTTATTTATATATTTTTTAGAGATGGACTCTTGCTCTGTTGTCTAGGCTGGTCTCGAACTTCTGGCCTCAAGCAGTCCTCCCAGTTTGACCTCCCAAAGTGCTGGGACGGGACTTTTAGTAAATAGTGTGTTGAAGTGTACATTCCCCTAAATTAGAATTTCTCAACTTAGGCATCCTTGATTTTGGGGCTAGATCATTCTTTGTTGTGGAAAGCTGTCCAGTGTGTTATAAAATGTTTAGTAGCATCCCTGACTTCTACCCACCAGATGCCCATAGACTCTTTTCCTCGATTGGGCAGCGGACGTTGCCAGGTGTCCCTGGGCGCGCACAGTTGTTCCATGTTGAAAACCATTGCCCTGGATAATCTTGAACAACCTTTGTCTCTATACGGCACTGAATGTACTACCAATTTTTTTGCCTCTTTTTCCAAGCTTTTGATAATTTTTCTGATACATGAAAGCACTCTGCACAATGCCTAGTAGTAGATAATTATTAAGTGACAATTGCTGCTGTTTTAATTATTTATTATTATTACTTATATATTGTTTCTTAGGTAGTTTGATAGGTATTATTTGGCTGAATATATCTGGGATGTTGATTTGTTAGATAACGTCATTAAAAAGCAAAACAGCCTAAGACACTTTAGTGCAAATCTGTCAGATCCACTCAGAGTTTCAAAATAGTCAAAATTAGTCATTTTTCCTGATAAGTCCCAAAATCAAATTCATGTTTTTTATACCCTCTTCTGCAGTTTTAGGTATGGTAAATTCTGACCCAAAATGTATACATTGAATTCATTCATTCAGTTTACTGAAGAATCAGACAAGAAACACTGGTTAATTCCTAATAATCGTTAAAATGATCATAGCACAATATTATCGTAGTGGAATATATTACATGTTTCTTGTGTAACCACCTGAATAAGGCAGACTGTCTTAAGAGCACAGGCTAAGTAGACATGCTTGAACTTTGCCTGACTTTTTGTTCTGTTTGACATGTGCCAAATAATGTGCTTGCTTATATGGTTTTAGGTGAGCAGACATGTTTGCACAGAACTGAATTTTGTTAAGACTAGGCGTGTACAACCTACATGATCAATGAGACAGATCCCCCACGTGCACCAAAACTGGAGAAGTTGTATTTTGAGATTTACACAAAATGAGTTTACTTGGTAGTATGGGTAAATCAGTTGTTATAGATAAATACCAGTATTAAAACTTGTTACACATTTGTGCTTCCAGGTTTTTAAAATTAAAATTTGTAAATTTGAAAATGAAAGTTTTAAAATGAAAGAACGTTGGTGACACCCCTGAGGCACTGCAGTGAAAAAGGCTGAGAACCACAGCTTGAGCAACTAACTATGGCTCTGACCTAGTAAATGTATTTTTAAATATAAAGGCTTCTTAGGAGCACAGTTCACTTTTTCTTGTCCTTGTTACAGTTGACATTGGACTTTTCATTTAAGTTTCACAAGTCATGTGGTTTGCAGTTTATTTACCTGTCAGGGTAATTAGATTGGAGAACCAGCTATTTCCTTTACTGTTTTAGAAATGTAACCTAGTTTTCTACTCTCTCTCCCCTTATACAGTTACATAAGTAGGAATGGAACAGAAGAGCGAATTGTGTAGGAAATTGGAATTAAAAGTGTTCTTGAGCAGGTTTGGAATTAGAGTAATGGTTGGTGATACGGAATTTTTGTTTTTTTGGCACACACTTTCTGGTGTATAGCAAAATATAGTATACCTTTCCACAAACAGCTTTTGCTTACTAAGCATATAGAGACAAGGTCGTTGAGTACAAATATATGAATTGATAATTTCAGTTTTGTAAAATTGTTCTGTGTGTGTGTGTGTGTGTGTGTGTGTGTGTGTGTGTGTGTGTGATGGGGTCTCACTCTGTCGCCCAGGCTGGAGTGCAGTGATGCTATCTCGGCTCACTGCAACCTCCATCTCCCGGGTTCAAGCTATTCTCCTGCCTCAGTCTCCCAAGTAGCTGGGACTGCAGGCGCGCACTACCACGCCTGGCTAATTTTCTTGTGTTTTTACTAGAGATAGGGCTTCACCACACTGGCCAGGCTCGTCTCGAACTCCTGATCTCAGGTGATCCACTCGCCTCCTCCTACCAAAGTACTGGGATTATAGGCAGTTTTGTGAAATTTGACAGTCTTCATTAGCAATTACATTTCTTAACTGCAATATAAATATAGTACGTAGAACAACCCAAATAATAGTGGAGGAAAGAAAAGATAATTACATGGATGAAACAGTAAATATTCCTTTGAGTGTTATTTAGCATTTTGCTAGCATTTGTTAATCCAACTTTTGAGTTTCAATAAATATTGTCCATTTAAATTATAGTGAAGGTACTGCATAAGATACAACATTTGCAAGATTTTAAATATACTATAAGAATGACATTTTGACAGTATTTTATTTGTTGTTTTGGATGTAATTAGGTAATGATAACTTTTCTGCCAATGGGTTAATTAAAAAGCCAAAGCACAGAAAATAATATTTGAAAATGTGGATAAATCAGTGATATGTCAGTGAATTAAATTGCTTGACTTTCCACTTTTAAACTTTTTGTATGGTATAGATATACATCAAAATCAGTTCAGTAATGTTTTTCCATATTTTAAGTTATTTTGATGTATTAGAAAATATTGAACTTTTTTTACTTCCAAGTTTCTTTTGTAATTATTCTACTTAACTTTGCCAGGTGATTGATTTTTGTTGTTGTTGCTTGAATTGTTTGTAGAGAGGAATCAAACTACAAAATATGACGATTGGGGTACTGTTTTACCATTAAAACTGTATTTTAAATCAGACTAGAATGTTTAGTGGTGTAGTAAGAAAGCATCACATGTGACAAGCTCCGGGCTCCTGTCTTCCTGAACCATGGAATGAATCCCTTGCTGCAACGTCTTGCCCCTCCCCCAAAGCAGCCGCCTGTATTTGAGCATAGTGGCTCTGCTGGAGCTGTCTGATCCTCATGGAGGAGATGGCAGAGCTTGTACCGCAGCAGGTGCAGCTTCCGTGGTGAATCCGATGCTGGATTAAACTGTAAGGTTATTAGCAAGGCCCTGACAAAGTGGTGCTAGATGAGCACTTTCATTCTGGGAATTTGACTATAATTTTATTGAAACAGTTTTATTATGCAGGAAAAAGAAACAGCATCTTCATTCCAATCATAGAATGCCGACCTGATCTCTGCTGTGGGGGTGGAAACAATGAAGAATGCAACATTTTAATACAATTTTTTTTAAAAAGAGTGCTTTGGATCTAGATTAAATGTTTAAGATAGTCAGCAAACAACATGCACCAAGGCATTTTTCTGGAATTTCAGTCTTGGATCGATTTAAGTGCTCAGGGTCTGAAAAAATGTCTCCTAGCATCAAAAACTTAGATTGCTTTTCTCCGATGTTAATGCCACTGTAAAGTAGCATGCTCCAGCAGCACAATATCCTTAATGTTTGGATGTAAGGTGGGTCTGAATAATACTTCCTTAAAAAGCTTGGGTTTAAAATCCAATAGTATTTCAGCAAAGAAATATAATTTAGATGGTTTGATTCACTTTAATTCATGTAATAGATTTCTTGTCCTTTGTGTGTCATGAGTAAAGAATTGGTCTGTGCACAGTTAAGTTATAGTAGAAACGGATCTGATTTTTATGAAAGCTGCATGTAAAATGTCATTCTCCGTTAATGAGGATTAATTATTGACTTGGTTTTTATGTGTTGCTACTGTGGAGAATTAAGTATGCAGGAAACACCATTGATATGCAGGACTGGAGATGGTTTCTGACATCACTTTGATGGAAGAAATTGCTTGTGGCAGGTTTAATATTTAAACTAATGCCATAGACTTTGGTTTTGAAACTAAATTGTGTTGCTATTTCGATTGTATAGAGGAAAGAAAGTTTTTAAACAAAATAAACACCAAAAGAACCGTGACTTTACTACTCATTTCCTATAAATGAGACTGGTTAATTTAGTAATGTGTTCTATGTAAATAAAATGAATGTAAAGTTTGCCTTAAAGATAAATTTATGGTTGTTCTTTTATAAAATATTAAATGGAACAAAGAATGGGTGCATTTTTACCTGATTGCTGCAATCAAAAACAACATATGCTGAGGTGGGCGGATCACGAGGTCAGGCGATCGAGACCATCCTGGCTAACACGGTGACACCCCATCTCTACTAAAAAATACAAAAAAATTAACTGGGTGTGGTGGCACGCGCCTGTAGTCCCAACTACTCGGGAGGCTGAGGCAGGAGAATGGCGTGAACCTGGGAGGCAGAGCTTGCAGTGAGCCGAGATCACACCACTGCACTCCAGCCTGGTGACAGAGCCAGACTCCGTCTCAACAACAACAACAACAACAACAACAACAACAGCAGCATATGGTTTAAAGCTATTTGTAGGAAGAGAGCCCTCTAATGTAGGGTTTGGGGGAATAATTACTTATTTCGAAGTATTGTTTTGAATGAAACTTTTTTTTCTAAGTTTTTGTAGGACTGAAACTTCTCAGTTGCTCATGTGAAGAGGTCTCAAATTGCTAGCTGACTAAATTAGGCTGAAAGGTTTTTACCCCTTTATTAAAGAATATATTGCTTTTCTGGTCACTCAAGCATTTTTCCCTCTTCACTTTAAATTCTTTGTTGTGTCAGAGAATTCTTATTTTCCTACTGAGATTTCAGAGATTTTCTGAAATAGGAAATGGAAATGATTGCACAAGAAAAAGTATGCTGCTGATAGAAACAGATTTTTAACAAATTTAACATAATATTGATTGTTAAACTGTGAGCCAGTGTAAAATTCATATGCATTGTTTAAATAGCTAAGGCTACATTTTTTTTTCCCTGAGTGTTAATTAAGCCTATTTTTTCATGTGGTATATACAACAGAGTGTTTCAGGGAAAGGAATTTAAAATTTTTAAGGAATGTTTTTGTAAAACTAATCACTGTAAAAAAAAAATGTTCCTCCTTATATGTAGGTAAATTAAACATCTTATTACGTATATAAAATGTTTGAAAATGCTACTCTTATTACAAGAGGTTTTCAGAAGTAACATGCCCTTGCTCATGACTAGTCCGATAGTCTCGGTGAACTCCTCCCCTATCCTCCACTCCTTTAAACTACTTCGGATGCTGTTAAATTCATTGCACACCACCACTTGAGGTTCTTGGTTGCCCTCTGGTGGGAAAACGAAGAAAATATTTTGTTAGAAATGTCACATACTTGGTAATTAAAGATCGTTAAAAGGTCATCTAAGTTACGTTTACAATTTAGGAAATCATTAGATACTTTAATTGGGGAAATAAAAAGAAGTGGGTTATTTTGGGCTTAACCATTTGTGGATAGAATTTTTTAAAACTGTTTTCCAAAATGTTTGAATTTTATGGCAGGTAGTATTGACAAGAGACATGTAGAAATACAGTGTCTAAGACTACAGCATCCTAGTTGCATTTTTCATTAGTGTATTTTGATAGATACAAAATCTATTAAAGCTTTATGGTGAAACTGACAATAAATTAATTAAAATTTTTAATATGTGATTAAAGAAGAGCCGGGCGCGGTGGCTCAAGCCTGTAATCCCAGCACTTTGGGAGGCCGAGACGGGCGGATCACGAGGTCAGGAGATCGAGACCATCCTGGCTAACACGGTGAAACCCCGTCTCTACTAAAAAATACAAAAAACTAGCCGGGCGAGGTGGCGGGCGCCTGTAGTCCCAGCTACTCAGGAGGCTGAGGCAGGAGAATGGCGTGAACCCGGGAGGCGGAGCTTGCAGTGAGCTGAGATCCGGCCACTGCACTCCAGCCCGGGCTACAGAGCAAGACTCCGTCTCAAAAAAAAAAAAAAAAAAAAAAAAAAAAGAAGAATACCCATTGGGGGGAATTGTACCAGAATTATCCCACAACTTTTAGTTAAAACGTTTCAGAAATAGCTTGAGACAATAAGGGTAAACAGATCTTTCTTATAAGCTAATAGCAATATTGCATGTGCAAAAAGTTTATTTTCTAATAGTACTTCTAATGTCAATTATTAACTGTTTACTTCCTTAATTTGTAGGTAAACAGCCAGTAATCTTACTATATAATTTCCAAATCACATTTAAAACTAAGCTGAATATATTCATTTATGGCTATGAGCCTCTGAAAAGGAATAAAAGCACCACCTTGTTTGTTGGAAGTTAAATATATTTTTAAAAAGTCAGGTTTCTATGTTACTAGAGTTTACCTCTTAACCATTCTATTCTTTATGAGACATTTATCCAAGAAGGTTACAGTAATAGATTATCATGAATAAGCAATATGTTTACTATAGAATCTTGGAAGTCTCCACGTGTCAGAGTGAGAGTGTGCTCGCGTGTGTGTAATTGGAGCATTATCACCAAAACAGGAGTTAATTTCTAGTGTCAGTGCTTGTGGAAAGAAGCCTGTTTAATCTCTCATGTCTCGCGTTAGAACTCAGAGAAAGGACCTTGCGGAGTGTAAGGAGAATGCAGAGGACATTCAGGTTCTTAATGTAGAGACTATGAAGCTGTTTAGGAGGCAGTTCTTTGTGGGTGGATGTGAACAGAAATTAGCAAACTCGTAGTGCCTCTGAAGGTATGCCAACTCTTTAATGTAGAATTAGCTATTTCAAAATAGTAGGCATAGTAAGACCGGAGCCTAGGGTCCCTAGGAGGAAATGAGGTGTGTGACGATCAGAAACTTGTATTTTGTGAAGCTAGTTAAAGTTGTTTGTTTTCTTGTAGTATCAAGCTCTTGAAAGTTCTTGCCGTTACTAACTGCCCTAAGAGAAGCCATCAGAATGCTTTTTGTAATAAAGCATTAAAGTATGTTTGGTGACAGCAGTAATTGAAGTGAGAGAATCCCAGAGCGAAGGTAAAACACCCAGTATAAAGTCAGGAGGGTTTTTTTTTGGAGTCTTCTCTCTGCAGGGAAATAGTGTAAGGCGTTAAAACCTTGGCAATTCTATTTTATTAGAAAAGATACTGTTCCCACTTAGCTGTGATTCTTGGCCAGGGATACAAGTAGCTTCAGGGACTTGTTCATGACTCCTTGCTGTGTTGCTTCATATTCTTAATGGTTTGTTTTTTGCTGTTGAATGAGAATTGGGTGGAAAACGAGAAGACCTATCTTACAATTATATCATTTGCCCCACTACCCACCCCACTTCTCCTTGGGTGAAAAAGTGTTACGGCATAGATTTGAACAGTATGGCCCATTTGCTTCACTTAGTTCACTCATGCTTAACATTGTATTTGCAAATAGTAAATACTAAACTAACAATGACTTTAAACAAATGGGCCCTTATTTTTTCCTCATTATAGTCAGCTTGGAAATATGCAGCTGCTGCAGCTGCGGACATCTTTTTCTCTTGGCCTTTGCTTCATTGAAAGATGTCTGTTGCAGCTCTAGTCACAAAGACAGGAAGAAGAGGTGGAAAGGGGAAAGGAGTGTGGTTTATAAAGCTGGTAGTTGTCTGCATATATTTCATTGATTGAAACTGTCACACGGACTCTCCTAGTAGTAAGGGAGAGTTGGAAACCTAACTACAGTCAGCTCTTCGTATCCATGGCTTCTGCTTCTGTGGATTCAACCAACTGTGAATCAGAATTCAGAGAAAAAAATTGTGTTTGTACTGAACATATACAGACATTTTTTCTTGTTATTTTTCCTTGAGCAATATATTATAACAGTGATTTACATAGCATTAACATTGTACTAGGCAATGTAAGTACTCTAGAGATGACTTAAAGTATATGGGAGGATGTACATAGGTTATGTGCAAATACTACACACACCACTTTATATCAGGGGACTTGAGCATCTTGAGATTTTGGTCTCTTTGGGAGGTCGTGGAACCTGTCCCCTACAGATACCAAAGGATGACTGTACAGTATTTAGCTTTTATAGCCTCTATATTAGACAAAAGCAAGGAAAACAGATTGTAGTGTTGTGTTGGGCAAAGCAATCTCCAGTGTCTGACCTAATGCATACACACAGTATTTTTACTGAAGTCTGATTAATTTTAGAGCTTGTCAAGTAATGTGTCTCTTTAGCTGAAATAAAGCAGAAAAGTCCAGTTGTGGCTCTGTCTTCGGTAAAGTGTCTACATAAAGGTTGAAATGTAGCTTTAATGAGTATTTGCTTCCTGTTATTTTTTATTTATTTATTTTTTTGAGATGGAGTCTCACTCTGTCACCCAGGCTGCAGTGCAGTGGCGAGACCTGGGCTCAGCTCAGCTCACTGCAACCTCCACCTCCCAGGTTCAAGCGATTCTCCCACGTCAGCCTCCTGAAGCTGGGATTACAGGCGCCCGCCACCACACCCGGCTCATTTTTTGTATTTTTAGTAGAGATGGGGTTTTATCATGTTGGCCAGGCTGCTCTCAAACTCCTGACCTTGGGTGATCCGCCCGCCTTGCTCTCCCAAAGTGCTGGGATTACAGGCATGAGCCACCATGCCTGGCCCCTGTTAATGTTTCTTAATCCTTCTCACTTCTTTGTTCAGAAGCAAAAGTAAACATTGCAAAAAACTGCCATTACACTGAAGTATAAGGAGTATGTCCCCTTACCTTTAGGTATGTGGTATGTAAGGTTTCCTTGAAACAGTTCACTGAGCACTAATAAATAACTTAAGATAGCCTTATTTAAGAATCCTGTTTCAAAATAGCTTTCAAATTGAAAAATACTGTATAATAAATAATGACCAATAGCAGTTTGCTTGTTAGAATTGGATTAGAATAATTGTTAACAGTAATTAAGGTTAAATGCCTTTCGATGTTAAAAGCACAGCCCTCCTCTAGTATCTTCCTTCTTCTAAGATGAAATGTGCTTTCTCATGTCTGTGCTACCAAACCTTTACATTGAGCCAATATCTTCAGGGTACTTTTCTACTTCATAGTCCCTTGTTCCTGACTTCATGGTTTCTCCAAAGGAAAAACTATTCTTCCGTGACTGTGGGACTCTAGCTAGTTCCTCAGTCTTTCAGGATGGTGTATTAAACTCCTTTCTTTCTCTGCTGGATAGGGTGATACAGAGAAAAAAGCCCAAAAACTCCTTTCTTAAACTGAATGAATTAAATAATTTTTTCATGTATTGGTAAATTGTTTCTGTTAGCATTTGCTGATAGCAGTGGCCCCATATGTCTGCAGCTAGAAATAGTTGGTTATTGTTCTCCTGTATCCATTTAGAACTATACTGTGATATATATTATTAGGCTTTTCTTTGGAAATCTAGTACATTACACTTTGGAGTGTAATTTTTCTTATCTTCCTTTAAGAGTGTACTTATTTTTGAAATTTTCTTTTTCACACTTTGTATACTTACAAAATTTTCTTTTTATAAATGAAAGTCATAGTACATTTTAAAAGAACATTTTATTTTAAAACACATACCACTTGGTTTAAATATATAACATTGAACCAGTGAAATAATTTCAGGAAGTTAAAATAGGGTATGTGTCTTTCTAATTTTTACAAAGAAGATTATTAATTAATTCATTGATTCACTCAGTAATTAAGCATCTATGCACTGGGTATATAGCAGTAAACAAAGGAAATTTGCTCTTACGGCATTTATGTGCTAATCATGTTACCTAGTGTGACTTTTCTGTTACTAATTTAGAAATTCTGTCAGTGGAGATGCTGGAATAAAACTTTAGAGTATTAAATTCTACAGTGTACCTAGTAATGTTTTTTAAAGCTCTGTATTAGTTGGCTAGGGCTGCCATAACAAAAACTGCAGATTAATTGGTTGACTTAAACAAGTTTAAGTTCTCTGGAGGCTGAAAGTCCAAGCTCAAAGCGCTGGTGAGATTTCCCGAGGCCTTTCCCCTTAGCTTGCAGATGGCCACCTTCTTACTGCCTCTTCACAGGACCTTTCCTCTGTGCATGCACATCCCCTCTGTGTCTCTCAGTCTGTTCAAATTTCCTTCTTTTATAAGGAAACCAGTCAGATTGGACTACCACACCCTAATGGCCACATCTTAATCACCTTTTTGAAGTCCTTGTCTTCAAATAAAGATACATTCTGAGGTGCTGGAAGTTAGGACTTCAGCATATGAATTTTGATGGGGTGGGGGGGTGGGGGACATAATTTAGCCAGGGCTTATTAATGAAGGAAGAGCCAGGGCTTCTAAGTTGACAAGCATGTGAAAGAGGTTTTGAATCTAGGCTTTGATGATATATCACATTTTTGTGAAACGTTTTATTTATAAAGTTCACTGAGCATTCGTAAATTAGATTTGAACAAATCCTATCAAGGGAGATTGCCAAGGGTGCTGTGGTTTAAGAATATTCAATTTTTAAATTACTTCAATTTTCAGATTAAGAAAATCATTGTAGCCTCTGCTTCTCAGTTTGGCCACCCTGTGTCTGTTTGCTACTACCAAAGAGGAAATATCTTGAGCATGTGTTTGAGAATAGAAGTTAGGTAAGAAGACAGTGAATGTTTTGTAATCCAAGTTTTGATTTCCTTCCCTCCTTCCTTCCTTCCTTCCTTCCTTCCTTCCTTCCTTCCTTCCTTCCTTCCTTCCTTCCTTTCTTTCTTCCGACTGTCCTTCCTTCCTTCCTTCCGTCCTTCCCCCTCCTTTTTTTTTTTTTTTGAGTCCGAGTTTCACTCTTGTTGCCCAGGCTGGAGTGCAGTGGCACGATCTCGGCTCACCACAACGTCTGCCTCCTGGGTTCAAGCGATTCTCCTGCCTCAGTCTTCCCGAGTAGCTGGGATTACAGGCATGCGCCACCACACCTGGCTAATTTTGTATTTTAGTAGAGACAGGTTTCTCCATGTTGGTCAGGCTGGACTCGAACTCCTGGCCTCAGGTGATCCGCCTGCCTCGGCCTCCCAAAGTGCTGGAATTACAGGCATGAGCCACTGTGCCCGGCCGAGTTTTAATTTCAAAACACATTTGTGTGTGTTTGATGACTACCTGTGTTTGAATTAATATAGGTCTAAGGTATGTTGTGTTAAGTGGGCTTTTTATGGGCTGTCTTTAGGAACTTAGTCATAATTTACATTCTTATTTTAAATTGTTTCAAACAATCAGAAAGTACTAATTTTTGGAATATAGCCTATCCATCAATTGGGAACTGTCTCCATGAAAACATCTTAGACAGCAGGAGAAGTTGTAGTTCCTGATTGCTTACTAGTCTTGCAGAAGTAGAAAATAATAACTTTTGTTTGACAGTACGGTTTAAGGAGTGAAGCAGTTGACTGTGTTTTTCTGGACTTACGGTCCAGGAGTGGGTTTGTTCTGACAGTACAGCTGTGTTTTTTAAGAAAATGAATCTATTTTAAGCTATCTTTGACACTTGCTGGAGATAAAGTACATAAAAAAGAAATCTTCCCTTGAAGTTCATAGCCATTAAGAGATGTGATACACAAACCACTGGGAACTCCTGGCAGAAGCTTTGTTTTAGGCTTCCTCAGTTGGTTTTAGAGAAAAGAGCAATCCATATTTGACATATTTCACAAATTTGAAGTGTAAATTATGATGATTATAAATTTCATCATGCTTTTTTCATCATTTTTGTAAGTGTTGGATATTTGCTATACAGACTGCCTCAAACATTTCTCTTAGCTGACAGTAACTTAATCCACAGTATCTAGAAGATTGTTCATCAGTCTGTCACTTTTTAATCTTTCATTGCTGTTCTTTTTATTTTTAAATATTTGAAGTTGTTTGTAAATAACAGGAATAAAGGAGTAATGAAAAACCTTTGTTAGAAATTTTAATTAGAATCTAAACATAGCAAACCCAATTTTTTAAATCAGCATTACTGGGATATAATTCACATATAATAAACTGCACATATTAAAAAAGTATAGCTTCTTTAAGTGTTGACATCTGTGTACACCTGTGAAACCATCACTGTAATCAAGATAGTAGATGTGTCCATCACCTGAAAACATGTTCCCAAGCTGCTCTTCAATCCCCCTCCTGTCCTGCTGTTCTCTTCTCTCCCAGACAACCACTGGGTTGATTTTTGTCAGTATAGTTTGCATTTCTGAAGTTTTATATAAATGGAGCCATAAAATATGTTCTATGTTTAAGTCTGGCTCCTTTCAAATTATTTTGAGATTCATCTGTGTGTTTGCCTGTATCAGTATTTCATTCCTTTTAATTGTTGAGTATTCCATTGAAAGTTTATAACACATTTGTTTGTAAAGATGTTTGTACCCAAAATGTGCACTATCCTTTGAATGTAAGTAACCACTCATCAGCTGACCCACATGAACGTGAAATGGATATCCATTTTCTACATACTGATTCTAAATTGTAATAAGTCTTGTTTTTTCACTTGAAATCAAAACATATTTTACAAACTTTGATGGTTCATAATCTTGAAGTAGGGAGGACATTCATTGTTCTTGATCCATAATTGGAAAGCATTTCATTTTCTGATTAATCAGCAGCAGTTAGAATGGTCAGTCCGTGAATTTTTTATTTTCGTATCATGTTTCCTTTCATCCATCTTTGTGTACGTATCTACCTTCAACAGTTGTCAACTTACAGACAAATTATGGTGTATCACTAAAAAAAATGAGAGAAGACTCTTATATATTCTTAGGATACTGGGATGGTCCAAGTTCTTGTCACAAAAAAATTGCATGATTAAGTCCTGTTTAATGACTAAGTGGATGAAAATCCTACATTTCCTTTAAACCTGAGTTGTTCACTCATCTATTCTTGAATTTGAGAAAATTCATTTAGAATTTTGTCATGTGAAGACTTGTCTCCGATTTTACTTCTACAAATTCACCATTGCCATTAATCTACAGTGTTGCTATCTTTATTTTCATTCATATTTTCATCAGCTAATAGTTGTAAAATGTCTCTCCTTGTCAGTTTTCTTCTCTTTGCCATTGATGGTGGTGTGCAGAAAAAAAGGTAACCTAAACTGCGATTTTGGGAGGATTCCTACTACTAGCTGATCAAGTTGCTTACTGTGCCTAAACTGTACAAAATATTATTTATGCTGAATACCTCCTTTTGGGCGTCTGGAATTTTGTCATGTGCTGGGTGCCTATGTGACCAGCCCACAGTGAAAACCCTGGGTCCTGAGTCTCTAATAGTCTATCTTGGTAGACGGCATTTCACGTGTATTGTCACAACTTGTTGCTGGATCAATTCAGGAAATCTTATGTGACTCCACTGGGAGAAGATTCTGGTAAGTGGCTCCCAGTTTCCCCCAGGCTTTGCCGCATGTGCCTTTTTTCTTTGCCAATTTTTGCTTTGTAGCTTTTCATCGTAATAAATCATGTCTGTGAATATGACTCTCTCTCATAAGTCCTACGAGCAAATCATTGAATCTGGGAGTAGTCTTGGGAATCTTTCAACACAGGCCAAAAGTTAAAATTTTTGAGTTCTTAACTGTGTTCAGCAGAAGCTTAAGGAAAGAAAAGGAGAGACCTAATCTTGGGAATCTTTCAACATAGGCAAAAAGCTAAAATTTTTGAATTCCGAACTGTGTTCAGCGAAAGCTTTAGAAAAAAAAGGAGAAACTTACCAAGTTGGTATCTGAAGGATGATGGAATGGTGATGATTTATTTCCAGATAGAATGAACTTTATTCATATGTAAAAAAGTAAATTTTCTCTTTGTTATATGAAAGATCTTAAGAAAGAGTAACAATATTGGAAAAGCAATCATTAAAATATTTAGAAATGCTTTTAATTGCCACTCCCCTCACCCCATACAAACTAGAATTGGGTTCAGTGAACCCTGGTGGTATACAAAAGTTTGACAAATTATGGTTTCTTGGTCATTTGCATGGTATTTAAAATTTGCTTTTATTAAATATTGAGTAGATACAAACTAATAAGTATAAAATATATGTAGGTGTAAAGAATTGCTACATAACATTAAAAATAATAAAAGAATAATACCTATTCCCTTAGAAGTCCCCCGTTTGCTCTCCTCAGATTCTTTGCCATTCCTTCCCAACTCAATAATAATTCTGAATTCTATATTTGGTATTCCTTGCTTTTTAAAAAAAATTCCTAAACAATAAATTGTTGATTTTATATATTTGTGAACCACTGGGTAATGCTGAATATAGTTATTAGAGGGTTTTTTGTTTTTTGTTTTTCAGACGGAGTCTCGCTCTGTCACCCAGGCTGGAGTGCAGTGGTGCCATCTCGGCTCACCGCAAGCTCCGCCTCCCGGGTTCACGCCATTCTCCTGCCTCAGCCTCCCGAGTAGCTGGGACTACAGGCGCCGCCACCACGCTCGGCTAATTTTTTGTGTTTTTTGGTAGAGATGGGGTTTCACTGTGTTAGCCAGGATGGTCTCGATCTCCTGACCTCGTGATCCACCTGCCTCGGCCTCCCAAAGTGCTGGGATTACAGGCGTGAGCCACCGTGCCCCGCCAGTTCTTAGAGATTTTATGGCTTGTAGCTTTTTGGTTCAGTACATTAGGATATGTTCATTTTTTATTTTTCTTTTCTTTTTTCTTTCGTAACTCTGTTAACTGACCGTTGTTATCTTCTGATAAATAGAATCAGTTGGTAATTTTAATGTCAAATTACCAGTGTTTTCTGTTTAGGTTTACACATTTCTTATCTTGTTTTGACTGTCCTTATATAGCCAGAAGTCATAATCTCCTGTGTAGTATTGTCTTCTAAAAGTTTTATCTTTAGATCTTTTCACATTGAGATCTCAAATCTGCCTGAAATTTTTGTTTTGGTATGATATAAGAGTCACATTTCATTTTTTTCTGATGGATACCCAGTTGTCCCAGTCCCATTTATTGACAAATTCTTTCCATTTTCCCCAGGATACATAATGTCCTTAATCCCCACATTTGAGTCTGTTTCTGAACTCTTACTTATGTTCCACTCATCAGTCTGGCTAACCGTGTGCCAATACACATTATCTTAATTACTAAAGCTTTAGAATAATACCAGTTGTAATTGTTGGTTTATAGGTACATAGTTTTATATTTTGTATACAAATAGTAATATCATTTGTAAATAACAAGTTTTGCTGCTATCAAAAAAATAAAATTCCTTAGTGAAAGGTTATATGTATTTAATATTTTGATAGTGTTAAATTGCTGGCAAAAAGTTATTTTCATTTATGTTTTTACCTGTATTAGAGTTTCTGTTTTCCCACACCTTCATCAAAACTAGGTATTGGGCATTTGTGGTTTTGTGGATCTGCCCAGATAAAAGTGATGGATCATTGTTTCAATGTGCATTTCTTCATGAGTGGGAGGATGAACATCTTTTCATTGTTTATTGAGTATTCATAATTCTTTATACAATGAACTGCCAGTCTGTGTGTCTTGCTCATTTTTCTTTTTTCATTTTTTAAAAACGGATTGATAAGACTATTATAAATTTCAAAACTGGCCCTTTTTGTAACGTACTTGAGCTCTCCCTCCTCCTACCCTCCCCCCCAAACTGGTTGGCATTTTCTTTTTAAATTGGTGTTACAAAAGTTAAATTTTATGTATTCAAACTTTAAATTAGTCTTTTTTGTTTCTGGATATCTTTTTTTTTTTTTTTTTTGAGATGGAGTCTCACTCTGTCGCCCAGGCTGGAGTGCAGTGGTGCAATCTCAGCTCACTGCAAGCTCCGCCTCCCAGGTTCATGCCATTCTGTCTCAACCTCCCAAGTAGCTGGGACCACAGGCGCTGCCGCCACGCCTGGCTAACTTTTGTGGTTTTAGTAGAGATGGGGTTTTACCATGTTAGCCTGGATGGTCTCAATCTCCTGACCTCATGATCCGCCCGCCTTGGCCTCCCAAAGTGCTGGGATTACAGGCGTGAGCCACTGCGCCTGGCCCTGAATATCATTTCTTACTTAGACTTCACCATTCCAGCGGTAGGAACAAGTTTATTCATGTTTTGTTAAGTGTTAGGATTAGTTCTTTATATTTAGGTCTGTGATCTAATAGGTACTTTTTTTAAAGTTACGCCATAAGAATCCTGATATTTTTCCCCAAATGGCCATTTACCAAATGCTATTTATTCAATAATCCATCATTCCCCTACTGATGTAAAGTATTATTCTTATCATAGCTATTATATTTGCATATTTATTTGGTTGTATCGTGGGCTCTGTGTTCTGTTCAACGCTTTGTTTCTTTTCGTTTGTGCTGCTATCAAACTTTTAATTATTGAGACCTTCTGGTGCTTCTCTGTGAGAGAACTGGATAGAGCCAGTTGCCTCTCATGACTTAATTCAGAATTTTCTTAACTTCTCATATGCTAGTTTTTTCAGAGTATAATTACTAGTACCCTGCCACATACTCTGACTCACCCAAATAAAACTGTGTTGATATTTTGATTGCAAAAACATTATTATAGATTGTTTTCTTGGAAAATTCAAACTTAAATTAACGAGACTTTATCCAAGAATAACTAAGTAGTGTCGCTTTATTCACTTCAGTAGCGTTTTGAAGTTTTCTTTGTCAGAGATTGGCCCTTTACATTTAATTCAGGTTCTCATTTTTGTTGTTGTTGCTGCTCTTGGAAATGGGATCTTTTCTAACAGATTTACAGATATGTACTATTTTATTTAATCATTTTTACTGAAGTATAATTTACATTTATTAGGCTGTGTGTGTAAAGTGTACAGTTTGATTAGTTTTGACAGCTGCAAACCCCTGTGAAACCACTTCCATAGGTGAGATACAGAATATTTTCAAAAAAGATTGTTTGCGCTCCTTTGTATTCATTCAACTCTCCACTCTCCACCAGGTACCACTAATCTGCCTTTCTCACCATAAATTATTTTATATTTTCAAAAATTTTATATAAATGGATTCATACAGTAAGACTCTGTAGTGTCTTTTAAAAAAAAAACTCAGAATAATGCTTTTGAGATTCATTGAGGTTGTTGTTTGTGTCAGCAATTTTCTTCTTATTGAAGAGGTGTATTCCAGTGTCTGGATATAAACCACTTTGTTTATTCCTGTCTGTTAATGAACATTTAGATTGTTAACAGCTTTTGGCTATTTTGAATGAAGGTGTTAGGGATCTTCATGTGCAAGTTTTTGTTTGGACATCTATTTTTATTTCTCCTTGATAATTGTCTTGAGGTTGTTTTCACATCCTAGGTATAAGAATGGTTATTTTCACATTTGGGCAGTGGATGAGAGTCCCAGTCACTCCACATTTTCACCAGTGCTTGTCTTTGTCTCCTCTTTCTCCCCAAATTTAGCCATTTTAGTGGATATGCAGTGGTTTAGTGGGTATTGTGGCTTTATTTGCGTTTTTTTGATGACTTGTGATGTTGAGTATCATTTCATGCTTTACATGAAATCTTCTTTTGTGAAGTGTTTTGGATTGAATTGTGTCTCCCACAAAAAAGATATGTTGGAGTCCTAGCCTCTGACATCTCAGAATATGACCTTATTTGGAGATAAGGTCTTTACAGAGATAGTCAGATTAAAATGAGGTTATTGGGGTGGGCTATTCCAGTATAACTGGTGTGCTTTTAAAAGGAGGAATTTGGTCAAAATGAGGTTATTTAGGGGTGGGCTATTCCAGTATAACTGGTGTCTTCATACAAATGAGGAATTTGGTCAAAGAGACATGACACGGCAAGAATACTATGTGAAGATGAAGGCAGAGATCAGAGTGATGCATCTGTAAGCCAAGGAATGCCGAAGACTGCCAGCTGCTAGAAGTTAGGAAGAGAGGCATGGAACAGACTGATCCTCACAGCCCTTAGAAGAAACCAATTCTGCTTACACCTTGGTCTCAGACTTCGAGCCCCCAGGACTGAGACAATAAGCTTCTGTTGTTTAAGCCACTCAGTTTGTCATACTTTGCTGCAGCAGCTCTAGAAAGCTAATGCGTTAAGTTTTGTTTAAATTTGTTCCCTATTTAAAAGAACTGGATCGTTTGTATTATTGTTGAATTGTAAAAGATCTTTCTATATTCAGATATGAGTCCTTTATCAGATACTTTTATTGCACATATGTTATTTCATTCTGTAGCTTGCCTTTTACTTCTCTTAGTGGTGACTTTCAAAGAGCAGAAGTTTTAATAAAGCCCACTTTGTCAAAAAACTTTCATCATTGTGCTTTTTGTGTTTTGTATAGTAAATCTTTTCCTACTCCTAATTTGCAGACAGATTTTCTTGTATTTTATTCTAGAAGTTTTATAGTTTTAGGTTTTACTTTTAAGTCTGTGATTCATTTTAGATTAAATTTTGTGTCTGTTGTGAGATAAAGGTTGATGTTAATTTTTTTCTACGTAGATATCCAGTTGCTCTAGCACTGTGTTGAAAAACTTTTTCATCCTTCCTTGAATTCATTATGCACTTTGTCAAAAATCAGCCATTCACACCATATGTGTGTGAATTTATTTCTGAACTCTTTATTCTGTTTCATTGATATGTGTGTTCTCCATTTGACCGATACCAAACTGCCTTGACATCAGATAATGTAGGTTGCATGTCTTCCAACTTCGTTCTTCTTAAAATTTGGTTCAGCTCTTCTAGGTTGTTTGCATTTCAGCATTTTAGAATCACTTTATTATCTTCTACAAAAATTGTGCTGGAATTATTATTGGGATTGCATTGAATCTATAGATTATTTGAAGAAAATGAACTTCCTAATAATATTGAGTCTTCCAAACCACAAATATATGATGTCTGTTTAGATCTTAATTTCTGTGAGCGATGTTCTATAATTTGCAGTGAAGACATCTTGTACATCTTTTGTTAATTCTTAAGTATTTTATCTTTTTTGGAGTTGGTGCAAATGGAACTTTTACAAAGTTTTGGCTTCCAATTATTCACTATTGGTGTAAAAAACATAATTCGATTGATTAACTTGTATCCTGCAATCTTACTAAAGTCAACTGTTGTTTTAGTAGTCTTGTAAATTCCTTGGGGTTTTCAGTGTGAACAGTCATGTCATTTGCAAATAGAGACAGTTTTACTTAATCTTTACTGGCTGTTACACTTTTTCTTTCTTTTGCCTGCCTTCCAGCCACAGTTAGGGCCTCCAGCATAATGTTGAAAACAAGTGAGGCACGTGAGCATCTTTTCCTCCGTCTTAAAGTTCAACATATCACCATTGCGTACGTTAGCGGTAGGGTTTTTTGCTTGTTTTTTAAAACTTTCAGGTTCGGGGTACATGTGAAACTTTGTTACATAGGTGAACAGATTATTACATCACCCAAGTATTAAGCCCAGTACCCAGTAGTTATCTTTTCTGCTCCTCTCCCTCCTCCTACTCTCCACCATCTAGTAGACCCCAGTGTCTATCGTTCTCTTGTATTCATCGGTTCTCATAATTTAGTTCCCATTTAAAAGTGAGAACATTCAGTATTTGGTTTTCTGTTCCTGTGTTAGTTTGCTAAGGATAATAGCCTCTAGCACCATCCATGTTCCCGCAAAAGACATGATCTTGTTCTTTTTCATGGCTGCACAGTATCCCATGGTGTATATGTACCACATTTTTTTTAGCCAGTCTGTCATTGATGTCCATGTCTTTGCTATTGTGAGTAGTGCTGCAGTGAAAGTTTGTGCACATGTGTCTTTGTGGTGGAATGATTTATATTCCCCTAGGTATATAACTAGTAATGAGATTGGTGGGTCAAATGGTAGTTCTGCTTTTAGCTCTTTGAGGAATCACCATACTACTTTCTACAATGGTTGAACCCATTTATACTCCCAACAACAGTGTATAAGTGTTCCCTTTTCTCCATAACCTCACCAGCGTCTGTTTTTTGACTTTTTAATAACCATTCTGACAGGTGTGAGATGGTATCTCATTGTGGGTTTCTTTTGCATTTATTTAGTTCTGTTTATGTGATGAATCACATTTATTGATTGGTGTATGTTGAACCAGCCTTACATCCCCGGATGAAGCCTACTTGATTGTGGTGGATTAGCTTTTTAATGTGCTGCAGGATTCAGTTTTTAAGTATTTTGTTGAGGATTTTTGCATCAGTGTTCATCAAGGATATGGCCTGAAGCTTTCTTTTTTTGTCATCTCTCTGCCAGGTTTTGGTATAGGATGACGCTGGCCTCATAGAATGAGTTGGAGAGGAGTTCAGCCTCTTCAGTTTTTTTGGAATAGTTTCGGTAGAAATGGTACCAGCTCCTCTTTGTACATCTGTTAGCTGTAAGGTTTTCATAAATGCCCTTTATCAGATTGAGATTGTTCCTCTGGATTTTTAGTTTGCTAAGAGTTTTATGAATTGGTATTCAATTGGATCAGATATTTTATATGTCTGTTGAAATAATCATATAATTTTTCTCCTTCATTCTGTTAAATATAGAGAATTACATTTATTTATTTTTTGGATGTTAAACTAACCTTGCCTTCTTGAAATCATATTTGGTCATGATGTATTATCCTTTACAGCATCCTTTTCATATTCAATTTGCTATATTTTAAACAGGATTCTTGCATTTATGTTCATAAAGGATATTTGTGTCATTTTCTTTTTTTGTAATGTCTTTGTCAGGTTTTGGTATTAAGGTTATGCTGATCTCATAGTTGGGAGATGTTCACTCTATTTATTGAAAGAATTGTGTAAAATTGATATTGCTTCTTTCTTAAACGCTTGGTAGAATTTAGTGTATTTGGGCCTGGAGTTTTCTCAGTGGGAAGAGTTTTGGTAACAGATTGAATTTCTTTAATATATATTAAATAAGTATCTTTATATTTCTTATAAAGACCTATATATATAAATTTGGGAGGCCACTCAGATTTACTGTTTTATATTGTGTCAGAATATGGTGTGTGGTAAGATGTGTTTTTTGGGGGAATTTCTTGATTTCATGTAACCTACTGGATTAGTTTGCCTAAAGTTTTTTATAATTATTTTTTATTATCTTTATAAGATCTATAGGTTTTTTTTTTTAGCGATAACCTCTCTTGCATTTTTTATTATTGGTAATTTTATTGGTAATTATATTCTCTATTTCCTTGATCTGTCTGGAATAGGGTTTATCTATTTTTATGATTATTTGGCTTTGTTAATATACTCAATTCTTTGTTTTATGTTTCATTGATTTCTGCCTTTTATTATTTCCTTCCTTCTCTTCCCCTCAGGTTTACTTAGTCTTTTTTTTTTTTTTTTTTTTTTTTTTGTAGCTTCTCAAGGTGTATCCTTAGGTCAGTGATTTTAAACTGTCATTTTTAATATAAGCAGTTAAAGCTACAGATTTCCTTTTAAGTACTTGTAAAGTTTGTTAGTAGTTCAGAACCCTCAGGTTCAGTAATTTTCTAGAAGATCTCACAGAACTACTGAAAGCTATTATACTCACAGTTATAGTGTATCACTTGAAAGGATACAGATTAAAATCTGTATTAAAATTAAAAGCCATGGGAGAGATACAAGGGACAGAGTCCAGAAAATTTCCGAATGAGGAGTTTCCAGTTGTCCTCTCTGAAGTCATGGATGATGTTAACCCTCCTGGCAACAATGTGTGACAATAAGCACTGAGTATTCCAACCAGGGAAATTCAGTCAGGACATTCCAGGGGTTTGGAGGGATTTAAAAACAAGGTTAAATTCTTTACTACCTAGTCCTGTTTAGCTTCATTATTCCTCCATTCTGAATTGTTTCTAATTCCCTTCTGGAGTTCTTTGAATCATGAGATTTTTAGAAGTATGTGTTTAATATTCAAATATTAGGAATTTTACTAGATATCTTGTTGTTTTTCAGTTAATTCCATTGTGGTTAGAGAATGGATTGTTTGTGATTTCAATCCTTTTAAATTTGTGACTTGTGTGGCCTAGCATATGGTCTGTATTGGCAAATGTACCATATTCACAGAAGGTGATGTATTTTCTTCAGTTGTTAAGTGTTGTTTATCATAAATATTAATTAGGTCAAGACAGTTGATAGTTTGTTCAATTTGTCTGTCTTATATTTGTATAGTCCTATCAGTTGCTAATCAAGGAGTTTAAATCTCTTACTAAAATTGTAGAATTGTCTGTTTCTTCCTTTAATTTCCGTTGGTTTTGCTTGTGTATTTTAAGGCCCTGTTATTAAGTACACACATTTATGGTTCTTATAACTTTCTGGTGAATTAAATTTTTAGCTTTTTGAAATCTCTCTTTTTCTTTAGATAACTCTGTCTTGAAGTCTGTTTTATCATATGTTAATATAGGCACTTCAGCTTTCTTATGCTTACAGTTTATATACCTTTTTTTTTGCATTCATATGCTTTCATTCTGCCTTTATTTACAAAGTATATCACTCCCTTTGCATGAAGTAAGATTCATGCTCAGATTCTCAACATCATTTAGTGGTGGCCCAAGTCATATGTTTGCCTTTTAAATATGAGAAATCTGATTCTTACTAATTATTAATTAAAATCAGTTAACATACTACATTACTTTTATTAATTTTTTTAGTGGCTTTGCTTGGATTTTCTAGCTGTGTACCAGTATCTCCTGTAATGATTGTTTTACTAACTCATTAAGATTTTTTTCATTTTAAAGGTAATTTTGTGACTGAATAATACATTCACATGGCTTAAAATTTAAAAGCTATATGAAGATGAAAAGGTCTGCCTCTCGCCTCTTTCCCCCAGGTGTAAATCTCTCGTCAAGCAGCTAAAGCTATCGGTTTCCTGTGCATCCTAGTTTCTCCATATATAAGTAAATATGTATATTTTCTCCTCCTCTTACATCCCCCCAACTACCCGCACCCCGCCACCCACACAGGAGTAGAGTCTACACTATTCTGGACTTGTTTTTACTGCTTAACATTATATTCTGGAGCTTTTTCTGTTTCCATACCTGAAGACCTTTCTCATCATTTTATGGCTTATGGTATTCTCTTATTTGAATAAGAATGATTTATTTGACAAGTTTATTGTTACTAGATATAGTGATGGATGTTTTTAATTATTTGTTTTACAAACAATACAAACACATCGATTGTAAACATGGCAATATTTCTATAGGATAAATTTCTAAAAGTAGAATTATCAGGTCAGAGGTCATATATATTCATAGTTTTGATAGAAGTTGTGAAATTGTCCTTTTATAGAGGTAGTACCGTTGTACCCTCCACAGATTCGTATGACAGTTCCTGTTTTTCCCGTGTCCTCCTCAGTATGTAGTATGTTATCAAACTTAGATATTTGACAGTCTGATAATGTGAGAAGTAGTACATCAGCGTAGCTTTAATTTACATTTATCCTCTTGGGAGTAGTAGATAAACGTATTTTTGTGTATGTAAGAATTACTTGATTTTTTTTCTCTAAATTGTTTGCTTATTCTTGTTCCATGCATTAGAGAGAGGGCTGGAGGGTTTTACATCTTTTTCTTAGGGACTAGTAGTCTTTAAATGTGTTTGTGAAATTAGTCCTTTGGATTTAAGTTACAAATATTTTTTTTTCCTAGTTTTTAACGTTTTGACTTCTAGCCAAATTTATCAGTCTTTTTTTAATGGCTTCTCAGTATTATGTTACAGCTATATAGGTCTTTGTTATAAAAGAATTTCTCTAGAAGAATCTTGTGTTATAGTCTCATTTAAAAAAATCTTTAGGATATTTTCTGTTGTACTACCCATTTTCCCCCTTGCTATTTATTGAGTAATTTTTTAACCAATGATATTGGTTGAAGATATAAACTTTATTAAAAATAGTACCAAAGTTCTATTAATATACCGATTTTCATCTTTGTTTCACTGATCTTTCTGTTCTTGTACCAGTAACACCATATATTAATCAAGGTTTTATAATAGATTTTAAGATTTGTTGAAGATTGTGCACACTTATTCCTTATCTGTAGACTTTCTCTTTTTCTTCCTGGTTTTTTAAAGTAACTTTAGTTTCCTTTTCTAATTTCTGCATAAATATTTGAGTAAATGAATTAATTTTCTGTTGGCCTTTTCGTTGGGATTATGTTAAAGATAAAAGTATAGATAAACTTAGGAAGGAGATGATATCTTTGACTTGATTCTTTCTGCCAAGAACATGGCCTGTCTTCTTTTCATTTGGTAAAGTTGGACATTTGGATACTTCAGTTTTATTCCTGGGCATTTTATCTTTTTTTGTTTCTATTTCAGATATGGCCTTCTATTTCCTTGTATCATCTAATTGATTATTATTAGTTTAAATCAGAGACCAGCCATCTTTGCTGTAAAGGACCAGATAGTAAATACTTTAGGCTCTCTGGGCCGTCTACTTCCCAGCTCCACCACCGTATTACAGAGGCAGGTAGAAAGCAGCCACAAGTCATACATGAAGTGTGAATGAGTGTGGCTGTGTTCCACGAAAACTTCCTTTACAAAAATAGGTAGCAGGTCATATTTGAAAGCAGTCCAACAAAATTTCCAGCATACTTAGTTAAATGAAGGCAATCAGTATCTATATATTCATTTTCTACCTGGATACCTAACTGAAATCTTTTATTTATTGTTGGTATATTGTTCTTTATTCTTATTTATTTATTTATTTATTACATTTCCCTTGGATTTTCTAGATTTACCATCAGGTCGGTGGTAATTTTATTCTTTTCCTTCTAATTTTTTTTATCTCATAGTTTTTTTTCTTACATCTCCTGAAAAGTGTTAGCAGTAGTTATAATGATATGCTTATTTCCGACTTTAATGCGAATGATGTGTTTCCCCATTAGTCAGATTAATCGTTGACTTTTTGGATGAATAGAAGTATACTGTAAATCAAGGCTTGTGCTTGTAATCCCACCACTTTGGGAGGCTGAGGCAGGTGGATTGCTTTGAGCTCAAGAGTTTGAGACCAGCCCGGGCAATGTGGTGAAAACCTGTCTCCAAAAAATACAAAAATTAGCTGGGCGTGGTGGCGCGTGTCTGTGGTCCCAGCTACTTGGGAGGCTAAGGCTGGAGGATTGCTTGAGCCTGGGAAGGGGAGGTTGCAGTGAGCCGAGATTACGCCACTGCACTCCAGCCTGGGTGACAGAGTGAGATCCTGTCTCAAAAGAAAAAGAAAATATCTTATATAATTAAGAGTTATTTTTAAGAGTATATACTGATTTTTTTAAATGCCATCTTAAAAGAATCTGTAGAAATCATTTGACCCTTTACATCATAGATTTCTCTGTTTACTTTTCAGTAGCATACTAATAGTCAGAATAATGCTCTCCCTGCCCACCATCTGCCACCGCAAAGATGTCTGTGCCCTATAGATAGCCCCTTGAGCATGTGAATACATGGCAAAAGGAAATTAAGGCCACAAGTGGAAATAAGATTTTTAATAAACTGATTTTAAGATAGGGAGATTATCCTAAATTATTTGGGTGGACCCAGAGTTTCCTTGGAAGAGGCAATTGGAAAACAGAACCCAGGAGTTGACAGCATGAGAAGGACTTGGCCTGACGTTGTTGGCTTTGAAGATGGGAAGCGGGCCCCCTGCCAAGCAATGTATATAGACAGTCCCCGGAAACTGGAAAAGGCAGGAAAAGAGATTCTCCTTTAGAGCCTCTGACACCCAGTGAAATACATTTTGGACTTCTCAACTACAGAACTAGACAAATTGTGGTTGTTTTAAGCCACTACGTTTGGTAACTTACTATAGCAGCCGTAGAGAAGTTGTGTTCTCAGTTTTAGTGGGTATACTTCACCATTAATTGTAGTGTCAGTTTCAGTTCCGTTTGTCGTAGGAAACTGTCCGGTTGTTACTGTTTTACTCCAAGAGTTGGCAGTGGTTGTTTTTAATCATAATGGATGTTTTTGTGTGTTGATTATTTGATATTCATTAATTTTTTTTTCCTTTTGACTCGTTAATGAGGTCAGTTACATGAAATGCTTTTTTGATATTTACCTATTCTGACATGTTTGGAATGTATTCTACTTGGGTTATAATATTTTGATGTTCTGAGTTCTTTTGCTAATGTTTTGTTTTGGAACTTTGCATTTACATTCATAAGTGAGATTGGTTTCTAGTTTTTTTGTCCTTTCTGAGGAATTATTTTTTTAGAATGTTGTCCTTTCTCATGATTATTGTTTCAAGGTTTTATTTCATTCCGTCATGGCCAGTTTTGGAAATTTATATATTCCTATAAAATCGTAACGACACAATTTTGTTTGTATTGTATTTTGCTTCCCCCCTCCTCCCCCACCCTTTCCCTAATCCAGGCTTGATTTCTGGGGGAAGGAGTAAGTCCCAATATTGGTAAGGTATACCATTTTTCACATGTATAGCTTTATCATATGAAGGTTGAACACATTTTTATTTTTTATGTTTTGGCATGTTCAAGATGGTTTGGTATGTGGAAATCTTATCTTGGTATATGACATTTCCTTCCTTAAAAAGCTTGAATTAGTAATTCTGTTCTTCTTGGCCCTTAACCTTTTGGCAATTGCTGTCAGTGGTTTCAGGGGTTTTTAATACTTTTTTATTCCAGGCAAGTGAATGAATAGTCATCTCCCTGTATCCACAGGGGATTGGGTCCAGGATAATACCGCATGCTGCTCATGGATACCAAAATCAGTGGCTGCTGATGCCCAAGTCCTTGATACATAAAAGACATAGTATTTGCATATAACCTGTGCACATCCTCCTATATTTTAAATCATCTCTAAATTACTTATAATACCTAATTCTACGTAAATGCTACATAAATAGTTGTTACACTGTATTGCTCTTTAGTTGTATTGTTTTTGTTGTATTTTTTTTCCCCCAAATGTTTTCCATCTGCAGTTGTTTGAATCTGTAGATATGGAACTCACAGATATGGAGAGCCGACTGTATTTGGGAGAAATTGTTTAACCACAGGCAATAGTTTAATTGCACCTAAAATATTCATTCCAGCTCCCAGAAAACAAGCAATCTAACATCAATTATTATAGGATTCTTCTGTTTCTATTCCTGTAGCTTCATATTAAACCATTGGGTCAAGAACAAAAACAGTAATGTTTCCTATGCATTTCTGTATTGTGGTTAGCTCATTTGAAATGTATAAGTAGAAAAATGAAGTCAGTGTAATGTGGAAATCACATTGATTCACATGGTTTTTCCTATACTTGGGAGCAGACTGAGCCGTGGGAATAGGATTATAATCTTTAGCTGGAGAATAGAAAAGCTCTTGGCTCTTGAGCTACCTGTGAGCAAGGTGTTCTTTGTACTCTCTTAAGTAAGTTAAAAACAAGCACCTACACCGGGGCCTTCTGCCACAGAGAGATTCATTCCTAACCTAGTATGACTCTTTGCAGATGATTGATTTCGTTGTCTTCCTTACCCTAAAAGTATCTGTATGGTTTGGGCACCCACCAGCCCTATTTTAATTACAGTGTTGTCAGTTTGTACACTTTTACTGCTTGCTGTAGCTCTTGCCTACCTGAGCAATACAATTTAATGACTGCTCTTTTTCCCTGACAGAGGCCATTTACTTTAACCTTGAAACCAAGAGTATAGTTTTGCTCTAGAAAGGATAATTTTTTAATTGTTAAAGATTGCAAAAGTGTAAGTAAGGATTTTGGAGAAGAAATGTAGTAAATGTCTGTGGCTTTAATGTATTTTATTGATCCTAAAATATACTTTTCTCTACTTTTAACCTGTCTCAAATTTGGAATTATTTGCAATTGATGTACTTCACAATTTATTTGGCAGTGTTTTTTTTCTTTTTTCTTTTTAGGGGGCTAAATGTAATTACTGGGGCATCTTATAATTGATGATGTGTACTGGATTTGTGGAATACAGTATTTGCTAGTTAGATAAATTTTAGAATTTAAAATATCCTGGTTCTGACTTTGAGAAAACCTAGTCTTCAAATGGAGATACTGTAATCTTTCGATTTTGGAACTGTTTTTGAAAGTTCATGACACAGACTGTGACAAAGTTCTCTAAGTATTTTACAAGATGGAGATGTTACAAATTTTATCTTATTTTTATTTTGAGACAGAGTCTTGCTCTGTTGCCTAGGCTGGAGGGCAGTGGTGTGGCTCACTGCACATGGCATGCAGCCTCAACCTCCCAGGCTCAAGCAATTCTTCTACCTCGGCCTCCCCAGTAGCTGAAACTACAAGCACACGTCACCACGTCCAGCTAATTTTAAAAATTTTTTGTAGAGGCAGAGTCTCAAAAGTGGTCCTGAACTCCTGGGCTCAAGTGATCCTCTTGTGTCAGCCTTCCAAAGTGTTGGGATTACAGGCGTGAGCCACTGTCCCAGGCCTAAAATTAACATCTCTATACACAAAATACACATTTTCCCTTCCGCTTCACTGTCACTTTTACGACAAATCTAACAGTGGTTAGACTGGATCATTCTCTGACAGGGACAGCATTCCTCCCTACCCCACAGACTAATTTAAAGTAATTTTCCCAAATCCCTCTGAAAAACTGGCTAAAGTTGTGAACATTTCTTCAGAAGTAATGCTCACATCTCCTTACAATTCTTTTACAGTTTTCTGGTTTGCAGTTTTAGGCAATTACGCTTCTTGTTTTTGTTTTGTTTTGTTTTTAGCATATTGGTTAGAAACCAGAGAAGTGTTGAGTAAGATGATACTGCCTTGATTGCCACTTTAAGAATGCTTCTGTTTCACCATCAAATATGATTGCTGGTAGATGCTTTAAAAGTTTATTTGTATTTCTGTATTGCTAAGAGTTTTTCTTCTCCTAAAATCAGGATTGGGTTTAAAATTTTGAGATTCTTAGGTGGTGGTTCTTAGAGCATTTATTGAGATGATCATGCGAATTTTGTTCTTTGATCTTTTCATATGTTAAAATACATGAATACATGACTGTCTTAAAATCGAGCCATCCTTATTGTTGGAATACATTTCACATCATAGTGTTGGATTCAGTTTGCTTTTTTTCCTTCCAAAACATTTGAATTCATATTCAAAGTGAGAGTCTCTTGTGTTTTCAGGTTCTATAATCTGGTTGAGAAATTTGGAAGGTTTTTGTCTTCTTGAGGAAGGCAGCAATCAGTGTTTCCTTGATAGATGTGAAGTGCAGATATAATACATTTACATTTATCGTTATCACTCGTTTTGTCATTCTGCTCATCTTACATTTATTATGGTTTCCATGCATTTGGTTTATTTGTATATAATCATGGGGTACAAGTCCAGTTTTGCTACATGAATAAACTGCATTGTGGTGAAATCAGGGCCCCCAGAGCATCCATCACTAAAGCAGTGCACATGGTACCCACCAGACTGCCTCCTGTCATCCACCCCTCTACCCCTCCACCCCTCCACCCCTGCAAGTCTGCGTTGTCCATCATTCCACACTCTGCGTCCATGTGTACACATTATTGAGCTCCCGCTTACAAGTGAGAGCATGCAGTATTTGTCTTTCTGTGTCTGAGTAATTTCACTGAAGTGTTTTGGCTATTTGGGCTCTTTTTTGGTTCCATATGAACTTTAGGATTTTTTTTTCTACTTCTGTGAAAAATGATATTGGTATTTTACTGGGGATTACATTGAACCTCTAGATTGCTTTGGGCAGTGTGGTCATTTTAACTTTATTCATTCTTCTGATCCATGAGCATGGGGTGTTTTTCCATTTGTTTGTGTCATCTGCCATGTATTTCATCATTGTTTTGTAGTTTTCCTTGTAGAGATCTTTTGCCTCCTTGGTTGAATGTATTCCTAGGTATTTTATTACTTTATTTTATTTTGTAGTTATCGTAAATGGGATTGCCTTTTTGATTGGGTCTTTGGCCAGATCATTATTGGTGGATAGGAACACTACTGATTTCTGTACATTGATTTTGTATCCTGAAACTTTTCCTGAATTCATTTACCAACTGAGAGTTTTTTTTGTGGAGTCTTTAGAGTTTTTTAGATACAAGATCATATCATCAGCAAACGGGAATAATTTGACTTCTTCCTCTTTTCTAATTTGGGTGCCTTTTATTTTTTCCTCTTGCCTAATTGCTGTGGCAAGTCTTCCGGTATTGCGTTGAGTAAGAGTGGCTCTTCCGGTATTGTTCCGGTTCTTAGAGGGAATGCTTTTAACTTTTCCCCACTAACTATAATGTTGACTGTGGGTGTGTTATATATGGTCTTTTTTATGTTGAGATTCGTTTCTTCAAAGCCTAGTTTGTTGTGGACTTTTTATTATGAAAGGAGGCTGAATTTTATTGAATGTGTTTTCTGAGTCTATTGAGATGAGTCTATTGAAATAAGGCTTTTGACCTTATTTCTGTTTATGTAATGTATCACATTTATTGATTTGTGTATGTTGAACTATCTCCTTGCCTCCCCAGGATAAATCCCACAGGATCATGGGGTATTATATTTTTGATGGTGCTGTTGGATTCGATTTGCTAGTGTTTTCTTTAGATTTTTCTGTCTATGTTCATTAGTGATATTGGCCTGTAGTTTTATTATTTTGCTGTGTCCTTTGTGGTTTTGGTAGCAGGGTAATACTGGCCTCCATTCCTCAACACATGTTAATCCTCATCTGTTTCAGGAATTCACATTAAGCCTCACTGCTCCCTTTATGTTAATGTGTTACTGTTTTTCCTAAAATGAAGTGTATTGGCATGCATGGAACAATATGTGGTACCAAATATTTCTTTTAAATTTACTACTGAAATAATAAGTATTTGAAGGGTAGATAGGGAGATATGTGCACACTAATAATATTTGTTCAACGGTTTGGTATTAAGAACCTTGTACTAAATATTTTATTAAATACTTAGTTTTTGGCCTTAATTTTAGTTATTTTGGATTTTCTAATAGATTCAAGAATCTGCATCATTTCCATAATCAGAAAATTGTTTCTAAAGAAAGATATCTGGAAATTATCTAACAGCAGTGAAGTAGTAATTTAGTCACATTCCTATATGTAAGTCATAGTAGTGAGTAAGTAAATAATATTGCTGATATTGTTAACCAAGATTAAGGGCAGCGTAAAGTTTTATGTCAAAGATAGTGGCCTGAAAAATGTAAACAAGGATGGGAAAATGTTTTTAGAATGTTCTTACTATAATCATTTAAAAATATGTTTCCTCCTTCATCCCTAACCCTCCTCGTCACCACTTTGTAATTCTTCTTAGTCTAAGTATTAGGTAAGTTAGACTTGGACCATCCTTAGGGGGGCATTAGTTTTCTACATTCTACTTTATTGGCAAACTGGTTTTATATGAAGTTTTCAGTGTTACAAAAAATTGGAAATAGGTTGAGATAAACCTTTAGATAACAAGAAATAGAGATGAATATTGCTGTGTAATGTAATGATGGCCTTGAAAGCTACTTGGAAGTGCTTTCTCAATTAATAAATGTAATGAACCCAAGGTTTCTCTTTTTTGAATAATTACAGGTTAAGCATCCTATATCCAAAGTGCTTGGGACCAGAAGTGTTTTGGATTTTTGAATTTTTCAGATTTGGGGATATTTGCATATACATAATGAGATATGTTGGGGATGGGACCCAGATCTAAACATGAAATTTGTTTCATGTACACATTATACACGTAGCCTGAAGGACTTCATATACACTATTTTTGTGCATGAAACAGTGTTGTGACTACAACCCATCACATGAGGTCAGATATGGAATTTTTCACTTGTGATATGTTGGTGCTCAAAAAGTTTTGAAAATTGGAGCATTTCGGATTTTGGATTTTTGGATTAGGGACGCTCAACCTGTAATAGAGAATATACTTTAGATTTGGTAACTGTTTTTATAAAAGGTTTTCTTAAAGGTACAAGTATAAGGGAACTCAGAAACTTTAAGAGATTCCCATTGGCTAGAGATATGTAAATTTCAGGTTCAGAGATGATTTTTTCAGTAGATTTTATCATCAGATATGTGTAATCCATCAGTTTATCGTGATAATTTTTATAATAATTCAAAGATACTCATATACTGTAAAATTTACTCTTTTAAAGTATACAGTTATGTGTGCAGGGTTGTGCACCTACCACCACTAACTAATTTCAGAAGGTTTTCATCATCCCAGAAAGAAATTCCATATCCATTAGCAGTTGATACCATTTCTCCCTCTTGAGTGAAATTGCTGGGTCTTAAGATACTTCATGTAACTTTTTGAGGAACCGTCAAACCGTTTTCCAGAGGGAATGTGCCGTTTTACATTCCCATCAGTAATGTACGAGAGTTCCCATTTTTCCACATTCTTGACAACACCTGTCGGTCTTTTTTTTTATTATGGTCCTCATGTTGGATGTGAAGTAGTATCTCATTATGGATTTGATTTGCATTTATGTAATGACTAATGATGTTAAACATCCTTCCATGTGCTTATTGGCTATTCGTATATCTTCTTTGGGAAAATGTTTAAATCTTTTGCCCATTTTTAAATTGACTTGTTGAGCTGTAAATTGTCTTCTGGACACTAGACCCTTATCAAATATATTATTTGTAGTGTTTTTCTCCTCATGCTTTGGGTTGTCCTTTTTTTTTTTTTTTTTTTTTTTTTTGAGACTGAGTCTCGCTGTGTCACCCAGGCTGGAGTACAGTGGCCCGGTCTTGACTCACTGCAACCTCTGCCTCCCGGCTTCAAACGATTCTCCTGCGTCAGCCTCCCGAGTAGTTGGGACTACAGGCACCCGCCACCACACCTGGCTAATTTTTGTATTTTAAGTAGAGATGGGGTTTGACTATATTGGCCAGGCTAGTCTCGAACTCCTGACCTCGTAATCTGCCCACCTCAGCCCCCCTGAAGGGCTGGGATTACAGGTGTGAGCCACCGCACCTGGCCGCTTTGGGTTGTCTTTTCACTTTCTTGATAGTGGCTTTTGATGAACAAAAGTTTTTGTTTTTGTTTTTGTTTTTTTGATGAGTCCAATTTATGTTTTTTCTTTGGTTGCTGATGCTTTGGATGTCATATCTAACATACCATTTCGTAATCCTGAGGTCACAAAGATTTACACTTACGGTTTTCTAACTGTAGCTCATATTTAATTTTAGTTAATTTTGTGTTAATTTTTGTACGTAGTGTAAGAAAAGGGTCTAATTTCATGGTTTTGCATCCAGTTGTCCCAATATCATTTGTTTAAAAAAAAAAAAAAAAAAAAGATTGTTTCTCCCTGGCACACATGTCCAAAATCAATTTACTATAAATGTAAGGATCTATTTCTGGACTCTTCAGTTCCATTGATCTATATATCTATATTTATTCCAGTACCGTAGTCTTGATTAATGTAGCTTTGTCGTAAGTTTCAAAATCAGGAGGTGTGAGCCCTCTACTTTGTTGTTCATTTTCAAGATTATTTTGGCTATTCTGCATTCCTCGCAATCCCATGTGGATATTAGGATCAGCTTGTCAGCCTCTGTGGGGGGAAAGTGCCTGATGGAATTTTGACAGAGATTGCATTGAATGCTATATGGAAACTAATTGATCACCTTAGGAGATGACAGGGAGCCAATTTTTCAAATCTGTCTTGGAAACTAGTAAGTAAAGGTATTTTCCTGTTTCATCTGTGTGAACCACACCAACGGATGCCCACGTCGTAGGCGAAGTGTCTCTTTATACATGTATTCCATTGCATTGGTGAAAAATGAATAGCGAATTAGTTTGTCACAATTTTTGCAAATCCCAGTGAATGAATTAGTTTAGGCATTGAATATCAAGAGCTGCTAACTTTACAAAAAGAGAGACAAGCATATGCTTTCTGATAAAATAACACCACCACCTGTACTCTCACCAAAAGGACGGAACGTGAGACTAATCAATTTGTTGTGTCCAGCTGCCAGTTTGCAGGAAATAAGGAAGCAAAAGGACCACATTGAAGAACCCCATGATGTTGCAGTCATTTTACTGGAACCTCTTTAGGTCAAATGCCTTGAGTTTTTCCGTAATTATAGAAAATAAAAAAGGATCAAGAGGGAACTTATAGATTAAAAGCTACTTAAAAGACATAATTTTAAAATTATTTCTTTCCTTTTCAGAATGAGGCTTTTTTTAAATTTTAATTCCTTTCACGTCCCTCCAAATTACATACGTACATTCATAGACGTGGATACACACATACACATATATAATGATACATACATACACTGTTGCTTTAAAATGTTTAAACAATGCATTTATATAAAATTTTAAATATATTTAGGTACATATATAGTTTTATGTAGAAAATACATATCATGTGTATATAAGTATCTATAGCTTTGAAAGATCCTTTCCTCATTCAGTTATCTATATTTTTACTTTGTCCTATTAGAAGATGTAAATTTTTGATCAATTTAACTTCTATGCAGAATTTCCTACGATGGGTGTGTCTCATTTCTTTAGACATTTTGTTAGTTGATTGAAAGGCAGTTTATTGTCAGTTTTTTAAAATCCAAACTGTAGTGAATATCCTTATCCGTGTATCTCTTCTAAAGTATATCCTAAGTTGTTGAGTACCTGTAGAGTTTCAAAAGACGGCACCAAATTTCCTTCGTTATATCTACTCCTGAGAGTACTTAACTTGTGCTTCCACTCAACTGAGTATGTAAACTGTGTTAGGTTTTCTGTGTTTATGTTAACTTCAGCCCTGCTTACAGGATAAAGTTAGAGAACCTTTTTTTATTGGTTTGGAAAACACCTGTGAAAAAACTATTCTTGTATCATGTTGAATAAGGTAATGTTGATATAAACCAGATTGCTGTTTTCCATGTGATTGTACCATTTTACAGAAGGACGTTGTTTAAAAAGTGATACTGGAGGTTGTATAGTAACTTTCAGCATTCAAGCCCATAGTTACAATTCTTTTTTTTTTTTTTTTTTTTTTTCTTTTTTTGGTATGCATTTACAAACGTACATTTTTCCTCCCATCTATACAACAGATAACTGGTATTCCTCCTTAATACTGCTTAATACTGTCTCTCAGCTGATGCTGGGTTTTTTGTTTGTTTGTTTCTTCTCACTAAAGAAGTTGAGCATTTTTCCCTCTAAGTTTACTGACCCGTTTTTTTCCTACTTTGAAGTTCAGGGGGTGCATACGCAGGTTTGTGACTTGGGTAAACTGTGTGTCACTGAGGCTTGGCGTAGGAATGATCCTGTCACGAAGGGAGTGAGCACAGTACCCGACAGGTAGCCATCCACCCCACACCCCTTCCACCTCCCCACTCAAGCAGTCCCGTGTTGATTGTTCCCCTGTGTGCCCGTGTGTATTCAATGTTTAGCTCCCACTTACAAGTGGGAACATAATAATACTTTGTTTTCTGTTCCTGTGTTAGTTCACTTAGGATAATGACCTCCAGTTTTATCCATGTTGCCACAGAGGACATGATTTAATTCTTTTTTATGACTGCATAGTATTCTGTGGTGTATATATACCACATTTTCTTTATCCATTCCACCATTGGTGGACATCTTGGTTGTTTCCATTCCTTTACTATTGTGAATAGCACTGCAGTGAACACGCATGTGTCTTTTTGATAGAATGATTTATTTATTTATTCATTTGTTGATTGATTGATTGGTTTTGTTCCCAGTAGTAGGATTACTGGGTACTGACCCACTTGTATGCCTTTTTTTAAAAATATCACTTTGTGTTTGCTATTTTTATTTAAATCATTGATAAGAGCAACTTAATAAACCTTGGTTTCTTATTGAAATTCTTTTTTTATTGTGCCTTGTTTTGTGTCTTTTCTTTATGAGTAGGTTTATTTCAGGGTGATGGGAAAGAGAATATTTTTTTTCAGTGTGGCTTTATTTATGCCATCGGCCTTCTCAGCTTGGTGTGAGGAAGCTTTTTTTTAATTATAGTAATTTTTTAGAAACAGATTGCATAGAGGTGTGTGTGTGAGAGAGAGAGAGAGAGATTATAGTTAAAATAAAAAATGCTATTGTCTGCTGAACTAATTTTCAGGTAGAAATTAAAATGGCTGACTTTAAAAAATTTTGTATACAAGTTAACGGAGTAAGAAAACCAGACTAAGGTGCATAACTTGGGCTTTTCACGTTGACTTTATTTAAATAATTGTATCTTAGAGATACATGATTCAGCTAACATTGTGTAAGAAGTGAGCAGTCCAATATTCAGGCTTCTCTATCACCTAGCTTTGAGTTATTTTTAATGTTTAAATTAAATAATTTTATTAAATTATTGGCATTATTTCTAAAATAAAATCCTATTTCTCAGATCTGATGTATTAAACCATAAATATACTTTTTATATTACTAAATGTTGAGTATTTGGCTAGTTATGAAAACCATGATTTGAATTAAACTCACTTTGCTTATCAGGGCTTTTTCATATTTATTTTCTTTACTTTACAGAAGTACAGGTACCAGGATGAAGACACACCTCCTCAAGAGCACATTTCCCCACAAATCACGAATGAAGTGGTGGGTCCCGAGCTGGTTCACGTCTCAGAGAAGAACTTATCAGAGATTGAGAATGTCCATGGATTTGTTTCTCATTCTCATATTTCACCAATAAAGGTAGGATAGTATCTATTTCTTATCGTTATGAATTACATATTACTTTTGTCAGACATACAGCTCATGCTCGGAGAGAAGTTTTCTTTCATGTAGGTTCTCCCCACCCCCCACCCCCCATTGTAGTATCATAGTCATGGAGAATTTCAAGGTGCTCATTAGTACTCAGGAAAACGGAAAACATTTTTAAATACATATTTTATAAATGAATGTTATTCAGTGATGCTATCTTTAAGTCTAAAAATTCCCATGAAGGAAATAACTATTAAATTTCAAATACAACACACTGAAATATTTTCAAACACTTGCTTTTAAATATTAGTTGGTATAGAAAAAGTGTATTTCCAGCACTTTGGAAGGCTGAGACGGGAGAATCACTTGAGGTCAAGAGTTTGAGACAAGCCTGGCCAATATGGTGAAATCCCATCTCTACTAAAAATACAAAAAAATTAACCAGGCGTGATGACGCACGCCTGTAGTCCCAGCTACTCGGGAGGCTGAGGCAGGAGAATCACTTGAGCCTGGGAGGCGGAGGTTGCAGTGAGCCTAGATTACGCCACTGCACTCCAGCCTGGGCGACAGAGCAAGACTCCATTTCCAAAAAGAAAAAGAGCCGTTAACATTATCTTTAAATTCCAAATATGTGACCTTTCCTGATCCTGTCATCTCTCCCCTCAGAAGTAACTATAATCCTGAGTTTATTTACCCTTCTTACTAGAGTTCTACTATATATTTAGATGGCTGATCAATTGTTTTGCATATTTTGGACTTTATGTAAATGGACTCATACTGTATCTTACCTTTAACTTGCACTTTTTACTCAGTATCACATTCCTCAGGTTGATTAACTTCACTGCTTCAGAGTTTTCTATTTTATGAATATACTACAATTTATTTTACTTTTGATGGATATGGATTTATTTTCAAGTTATTACTAGTATAAAAAGTGCTTCTAAAAACACAGGTTATATATACATCTTTGTGAATGATGCCAGAGTGTTTCTCAGTAGCTGTGTCATTTCCAGTTTCAGCAGCAACATCTAATGTTTTTAGTTGATCCATGTTCTCATCAATTGGTATTCTTATTTTTGGCATTGTTTTGGTTTTGAAATGGTATCTGATTGTGATTTTAATGGGAATTTTATTAGGGAGGTATGATATATTTATTGATCCTTTAGGTTTCCTTATCTGTTACGGGCCCATTTAAGATTTTTGCTCGTTTTTGTATTGGGTTGTTCTTTTTATTAATTTGTATTTCTTTATATATTCTGAATACTAATCCTTTATTGGTTGTGTGTATTTAGCTTAAGGATAATTTCTTACTAGTAAAATTTACCTGGATTTTGTAATTCTCTTTGAGGAGTGATAACATACTACTGGTTAAAATTTTTAGTGATTATAGTACGATTCAAATTTTCTATCAGCTAATTTTGCTAGGCTATTTTTTTTGAGTAATTTTTAACATTTCAGATGTATTTTCAAATTATTATTTATGATACCCTGCTAATACCTTTTAATATCTGTAGCATATGTAGGCATGGCCCCTTTTTTATTCATAATATCGTTTATTTCAGACTCTTTGTTTTCCTTCAGCATTCTTGCCAAAAGTGTCCATTTCAAAGATGGTCTTTTCAAAGAACCATCTTAAAAAAAAATTATCTTGAGTCCTTGCCCTGTGTGCCCACCCTTATCCCTCTGTTCTTTTACACACATACACATACATATAGATGTGTTTATGTATGTACATGCATATGTGTATATGTAAATATAAATTGCATGTAGGATAGCTGAATATCAATTAAAGATTGTGTTCAGTATAAGTAATCTCATCTTCCCTTGAGGAACTGAAAGAGAGTTAGGGAGAGTAAACAGCCAAAAAATCAGTTGGCTGTTTACCAGTTAGTGGCAGAAACAGTTCTTTTATCTTTTCTTCCTTTCTCTTTTTATCTTTATTATTTTTTTCTTTTTCGGTTTCTTTGAGTTTATTCTGTTTTCTTGTTTTTCTAGTTTCTCAAGTCAGTTGCTTATTGCACTGATTACCAGCCTTCTTTTCTAGTAGTATTCATTTATAAATTTTTCTTGAAACAGGATTTTTAAATGTATCCCACAAGTTTGAATATGTAATGTTTTCTTTTGTACTTTTTTTAACGTCCAGTGTGATTTGTTTTTTGTTAGCCTCATGAGTTACTTAGAAGTGTGTTTAATTCTTAAACATTAGGGACTATTCCTTTCATATTGTCTTTTTTTGTTTTTGTTTTTCTGAGACAGGATCTTGCTGTGTTGCCCAGGCTGGAGTGCGTTGGCTATCATAGCTTACTGCAGCCCCAAACTCCTGGGCTCAAGTGATCCTCCCAGCTCAGCCTCCCAAGTAGCTGGGTCTACAGGCACACGCCACCATGCTTGGCTATTTTTTTGTTTTGGTAGAGACAGGGTCTTGCTTTGTTGCCCGGGCTGGTTTTGAACTCCTGGCCTCAAGTGATCCTCCTCCCTTGACTTCCCAAAGTGCTGAGATTACAGGTGTGAGCCTCCGCACCTGGCTCATATCTTCTTTTGGATTGTATTTTCTCATCTCATTTTCCCTTACTATTAGCTTGGAAGTTAAAAATTGTTTCTCTTCCATTAGTGGTTATTGTAGAAATTTTAATGTATGTTTAACTTTAAAAAGTCTAAAGTAAATAAATGCCTTTCACTCTTATTCCAGACAGCATGAGAACCTTAGCACACTAAAGCCCGAGCTCCCGTCTTGTTGTGTGGGCTGTTCCTGTCAGCCCAGGCCTGGTTTTATCTTGATTGAATTAATCTAATTTATTATTTTTGTCCAAAAACACTCCTGGGATATGTATACTTTTTTAATTTCTGATGTTTTGAATTTCTTGTCATCCTCATTGTTACAAACCAACCAAAGCCAATTTGCATATGGCCAACTCTGGTCTTTTGGTAGGTCTTTTAGTAGTTATTTTGGTATGTTTGCAGATTATGACACAAGCAGACATTTAAACAGACAGTGAGCCAGCATGCATATTTTATGTAGCCTGTTCTTTACATCTGATGAAACCCCAGCTTTCCATTGTTGCCTTAAAAATGCTCATTCTAAGCAGATAAAACAATATTCCAGACACAAGATTTTGTTTACCCAGAGTCTCCAGACGTCTTACGGATTAAACCTAAGGTGTTATCCCTAAGGGTTTAGGCCTCTCCTGAGTCTTCCCTTTCCTAAGCAAGGGTGAATTCTGTCTCTAAATTAATTCAACCAGTTCTCATATCTGGGATACTATGCATTTCACCAGCAAAATCCCATTTTGCTCTTTAATAAGCCACTACTTTCATCAGTGAAAACCTACTTCATTGTGATAATTGGGAAGACTTTTGGTGTAAATCAAAGATTAATATGACAAAACCCCCCTTTTTTTGTTGTTGTTTTGTTTGGTTTTGTTTGTTTGTTTTGAGATGGAGTCTCACTCTGTTGCCCAGGCTGGAGTGCAGTGGCACGATCTCAGCTCACTGCAAGCTCTGCCTTCCGGGTTCACGCCATTCTTCTGCCTCAGCCTCCTGAGTAGCTGGGACCACAGGCACCCGCCACCACGCCCGGCTAATTTTTTGTTATTTTTAGTAGAGACGGGGTTTCACCGTGTTAGCCAGGATGGTCTCGATCTCCTGACCTCGTGATCCATCTGCCTCGGCCTCCCAAAGTGCTGGGATTACAGGCGTGAACCACCGCGCCCGGCCGACAAAACCCTTTTAGCAGCCATCTCCATATGTGATTCTTCTAATTAAATGCTAGATGATCAATCTTGGTACGTGAATTGAAATACAGACTGGCCTTTGGGAGGTTTACAAGTTCTCCAGGTGTTTCTAATGTACGGGCACAGTTGCGAAGCATTGTCCCGCCACTATTACTGCTACTGTAGTTGACCCTTGAACAACATGAGTTGGAACTGCACTGCTCCACTTATATGTGGATCAAACAAATGCAGATTTCAAACAAATGCAGTCAAACATAAGAATATTTGTGGGTTGCAAAACCCAAGTATACAGAGGACTGACTTCGTATAAGTGCATAGCTGACTTCAGGACTTCAATATGCGAGGATTTGAATATACTCAGGCAGTCCTGGAACTAATCCCCCGTGAATGCAAAGCTTGAGGTATTTTCCTGCACTACTGTGCTATCTGTGTTGAGCTATTAATATTTACAAGTAAATTTCTGACATCATTTGTCGAATCCTCCTTCTAGAGTGAGAGACTTAAATTTATAGTATTGAGAAAGAACACATTAATACTTTAAGATTTTCACTGCGTTCTTACTGATTTATTCGTTCCTTAATCTCCTGACCATAAGTGATGTAAAGTCAATTTTTTGGTATCTGCTTTAAATTGCTCTTTTTCTTTACATGTACTTGCTTTTTGTTCATTATTACAATGATAAAGGATTATCTCCCTTACAGCTTCTTAAAGAAATATTTTATAGAGGCTTACATAAAGGAGTATGTTATTAAAATTAAAATGTCCTTTATCATCAGTTGTAAGACTTACCTTTTCCACATTTACCATTTCTGAAATTGGTAAAAATCTTCCAGTTGTTGGCATTTTATCATTGCCTTACCTGAGTGGCAGTCTTTGTGTAGTCATATGTAAACCTTTGTTGACATGACATATTTTGTTAAGATCAAGAAAGTACCAGCAGGCTCTCGTGAGTCTTAGGGTGCCATGGTAATAATTCAGCTGGTTCCATGAGAAGCAGCTGAAAACCCGGCCGTCTTTGTAAGCCATTCTCTTGCTCTGCCTTGTTCGTTTTGTTTTATGTTGTTGGGTATTAACAGAATCAGTCTCTGAAACAATTATAAATAATCCTCTGGGGCTCTTAAGTGAAACCACTAGTCCCCTTTCCCTCACTTTGGTTTGCTGGCTGTCTGATTCATATTTGCAAACTGAATAGATAACGATTTTCAACCCCAGTAGAAAAAAATTGTGTATATTCTCTATCATTTCTTTCTAAATCACACTTCAATATGTTAATGTTTTTTCCTATTGTAAACTTGTTAAACACATTTTCTTATATATTTCCTGTGTAATATTCAAGTACTTGATACGTACTATTACCTGATATATTTGCACCATAATTTGATGACCATATCAGCTCTCTGATATCTGTTACCTTCATTTTTATTAGATTTTTTTAGATTGGTAAAAATCTTCCATTGTAAGGAAAGCTACAATGAGTGATCTTTGGACATGAAAAGTATTTAGTTTATTTCCTTTGGATGGATTACCAGAAGTCAAATTACTGGGTCAAAAGAATATGAACGTTTCTCAAGTTCTTGAAACTTTCTGACAGATTGTATTCTGATAGAATTGTAATTTAAGAATGATTAAGGCTGCTTGGGGAATTTCTACCTGCTTCCCCTCTTTCATTCATAGGTTACTGTGGCAGGTACCACATGAAATAATTATTTGAGGGGTGTAATCGATTTGAAGTAGGTAGGCATAGCAGAGTAGGTAGGGTTCCTTTAACTTTTTGTTAGAAAACCAAAATTGAAGGAGAACAACCCTTGTTTTGACATAAGGCAAGCTTTAATGTTTTTTCATCTTAACTTTTAAAAAACCAGAATAAATGTTGTAAGAAGCTCAACAGTTTATTTAAAATACAGTGTCAGATATTAGACTAGTAGTCTGTTTTTTAAAATAAAAGCTAATATAGAGAGCTTTTCCTCTTACATAGTATTGTGGTTTAGAGTGAAGTGAACAGCTGTTATGCTGCATGTAGAAGGCAGGATATAAATTATTATTTTCATAATTTGAAAAAGTATTGGCCGGGCGCGGTGGCTCAAGCCTGTAATCCCAGCACTTTGGGAGGCCGAGATGGGTGGATCACGAGGTCAGGAGATCGAGACTATCCTGGCTAACATGGTGAAACCCCGTCTCTACTAAAAATACAAAAAACTAGCTGGGCGTGGTGGCGGGCGCCTGTAGTCCCAGCTACTTGGGAGGCTGAAGCAGGAGAATGGCGTGAACCCGGGAGGCGGAGCTTGCAGTGAGCCGAGATCGCGCCACTGCACTCCAGCCTGGGAGACACAGCGAGACTCCGTCTCAAAAAAAAAGAAAAAAAAAAAAAAAGAAAAAGAAAAAGTATCTTAGAATAACAGTGGTTTGCTGAATAGATTGTAAATTAGGCACAGCTTTAGTCTTCACAATTCTAATAAAAGCTAATGTTAAAAATAAAATTTAATAGATGCTTTAAAAATCAACTGCTAGGATATTAGTTGTGTCAAGCAAGTACATGCATTTAGCAAACAGTTATTAAACATCTAGGCTAGTAACTTTGTTAGACATCAGTGATTAGCATTTTTTATTGGAAAGATATGATGTAACATGAAAGAGGGAGAAATTAAATTCTTGGAGTTTTCTGAAAAAAGCAAGTTGACATTTGAACAAAGTGTTGAAGAATATGTAAGATGCCAAGTTGGAGGAGGCAGTTACTGGGGTAAATAAATACAGTGGAAGGGTGATAATCACAAGAAACTGTAGAAATGCAGGAAGGTTTATGATATTATTGCTGATACTTAGGTTGCATGTTAGGAAATGAGGGCAAGATCTAAAAGACCTGTATGATGAATGTTATTATGAAGGCTTTGCCACCATGAAATATGCCGTGAATTAATCTATTAGATTATTGTGGTGGGATGGTGGCTCTCTTTACTAGAATCACGAATAAAGTAAGATAGTGATTGGGTTACTTTATTCGGGACTTGAAGATAAAGTCCCGAATAAAGTAATTATGATTATATTTTATAATTATATTTTATTATTATATTTTATATTTTATAATATAAAGTAATTATGATTATGATTTTATAATTTAAGACTCTGAAAGGAATACTTTCTTGCCAGTGTTGGGAAGAATAACAAGAAAGAAATTGGGGATGTAATAGTTTTTTTAAAATCTTAATGTAGAAGAGAAGGACACAGTGGGTAGATTTTGGGGTTATATAAGAATAGTGTCAAGATTCTAAAACTAAAAATGAACTGAGAATTAGGAAAAATTGTTAGAACACTAAATCGAACAAATAATAACCTTGCCTTTTCCCCAAAAGTTTGAAATGTACATGAAGCAACAAGGAGGACAGTAGGAGCATTATTGAGTGTATGGGAGGTTGCAGTGATCATTGAAGAAACAAAGAATATATATTTGGTTTTTGTCTTCAATGGCAAGGAAAATTATGTTCAAACTATCGTATATAAAGTAAACATTGCTAAGAGGGACTTGAAATCAAACCAAAAAAACAGGAAATGAGCAGATAAGTGTGCTAAATAGATATATTTCCTAGTGTTTTATTTCATGCAGTAGTATTGAGAATACTGTGAAATGAAATCACTAGCAAAAAAAAAAATGTAAGAAATGGGAGTGGCAGAAAAATGGACACAAGCAAATACAGGCCTTTTGAACCAAATGCTAGAGGATTAGAAGTTTTCCTATTTCTAGTATATAATGAGCAGTTTTTGAAATCAACTTTATTTTTACATCTCTGGAACATATTAAAATATTACTGAATTTCACCTGTTTTACATGGACCTGGTATACTAAGGTGAGCATATAGTTTGCATACATTGACCACTAGATGGTGCTCATACAGAAGGGATTTTGTGTATGCGACATTCAGGGTTTTTCTAGATAAATAACAAATCTATGTTCTTGTCAATCTTCTCAGTCTTGTGTTATCTCAATACAGTTCTATGTTTTGAAATTTAATAGCCCACATTAGAAAAGAGTAATAAAAATGCCTATTATATTGCATTTACATTACATTAGCTTTGTAGTTACCTTGTATTTTTTCTTTTCTTTTTCTTTCTTTCTTTTTTTTTTTTTTGTACTTTAGAGTTTCAGTATTGCTTGTCCCCTTGTCCTTTACCTTTTTACATTTTTCACTAAGATTATTTAGTAAACTGGACATGGTGGTAACCCCAGCTACGTGGGTAGCTGAGGCAGGAGAATGGCTTGAGCCAAGGAGTTCAAGACCAGCCTGGGCAACATAGTGAGACTCTGTCTCAAAAAGAAACATAAAAGATTATTTAGTACTTGCCTTTGTTTCTGTAACTAAAGACTGCTGGGTTTGTGACTTTAGAAACACACACAAATAACCGAGAGCCTATCCAGTACACATTTTTAACTGTTTTTACTTTCATTTAATATTAAAAAGTAAATATTCCTCATAGTCATAAATTTTTCATAATCACGTTTTGAAATACATAGTAATCCACTGAACTAATCATATTTAGTTTACTAAATTAAGGTTTCTCCTATTGTTTAGGCTAGAATTCTACTATAGATTATGTTATCACTCTGAAAGAAAAAACATTACAGAAAAAAGAATATTAATTCTTTGTATGTCATATTAAAATGTTAATAGTGGTTCCTTTTGGTAGTTTAGATTGCATACCATCTTTTAATCCATTGTTTTAAATAGGTTTTCCTGGTTTTTCTTTAATGAACTTAAATTTGGTTTTAATGGAGTTTTATCTTTCATCTCTGCTGTGTAATGAGAGAAGAGGATATTCTAAAGCAAAGAACAGTTGGTTGCCTTCCATCTCCCAGTCTAATCTTATGTGAAACCCCTCTTGTGATTTAGGTGTAGATTTTATGTGTGCATATACTGACTGCTGGCCAATGAATGAGGTGTTCCTAGCTTTTTGTAGGTCATGTAACAGGACATTTTCATAAAGAAGCCTTTCTCAAAACTTGAAGTTTTTTTCTTGATGTCAATGGATTTGGATAGGAAATTCACATTGAGAAGTATTTCTTCCCTGTACATTGGGGAAATATGGGGCGCAGTGATCTGTCAACTTTAGATTGTACCCCTAAGTTCTTTGGCTCTGTAGGCTAAATACATGTACACTAAGAGCCTACTATTGTCTGTCTGTTAGTACTGTTTACAGTTTGAGGTAGGAGATTTGCATTCAACAGTTGTATTCCTGATCTTCATCCATACTAATTCAGAATAACAGAACTCATGTCAGTTCTTGGGTTTTCTCCTCCCCTTTTCTTAAGGTGTTCATCAGACATGGATCAAGGCACTTATTTTAGGGCCAAATTACTGTAGCATTTGTATAAACCACACTAGTCAGGTATTTAGTAGGTACCTGGTCCATAATAAAACTTGAATTTTTTTCCAGGAGGTTTCATTTTTTCCTTCACAAGAGTATTATTAGTTACCTATCCGCCCTTAGTGTTTTCTTATATTCTCCTACTCCGAATTAGATAGGCTCACTCTGTCTGGGGCCGCAAGTTGTCAGCTACTGCCTGCACAGTCCTTGGGAAGAAGCAGCATACTTTCTGGTGTAATCTGTCACAAAACGTCTTATCCCCAAGAGTCCCACGTGGCTCTCAACCCTTACTCAGTACACGTTCGCATCTCAGCAGAGGTGTCACAGACACAGCACTAGCGTATTTTCTTGCTGAGTCAGGATTTGCAGTGGACCTCAAGGTTGTAGCGTATTTTCTTGCTGAGTCAGGATTTGCAGTGGACCTCAAGGTTGTCATTTGACAAAAGGCTGCATCTAGTTGGTGCTGGTAAGCACATAGACAAGCAAGATTTTGTCAGTCCACATCTGAAAAAATTCCGTGGCTGAGGTTGGGACTTATGACATGCTCTTATTAACTTAAAAATTGAATTATTCAACCAATAGTAAATTATTAAGTAGCGTTTTTGTTCACATATTGTTTTAAAATGACCATTGTTGTAATATTTACTAATATAGCACAGTGTTAAGAGGGCTTGCTTGGGAGTTTGTGATTCTCAAACTTGAAGGTACTTAGGAGTCACTTGGGAAGCATTTGAAACATAAAAATTCCCAGGTTCCCCCTGCCCCTAATGTTTTGATGGAGAGAGGATACACCAATCTGCATATGTAACTAACACCCCAGGCAATTCTCTGGCGAACTATTATGTTAACGTAGATGTTAGATGTTCCTTTAGCAATCAAGTAATAGTATTTGGTGAACCAGAGTAGTATTTATGTAGAGTTGGATACAACACATTTCACTGATTATAAAACAAAAAATTTACCAGCGTTCTTTTTCATTTTTAGAAATTTATGACCTTGTAATCTGAATGTTTATAAAATACTAGAGAGATGATTCTGATAATTTCTTGAAAGTTCTTTTTTATCATAAAAGTTCCAGAAGCAAAATATTTGTTTTAGTAATTAATCTACTTTGAGACTCAGTTATTAATCATTAAAAGCCAATACATTACATAAAATGATAAAGGAAAATCCATTTGTAATGAAGCGCTATCATTAGATATTCAGAGTTTAACGTAGGCAGCACCTTTGAACAACTTAGAGCCAGTGCCAGATGATGTGTAAGATCCTGCCTGGTGTAGAAATTTGGATATGAATGACAAAGATTCTTTTAGTGAAATCATCTAAACAGTCAGAACTATTTGCAGAGAGAATCCTCTTGTATGTTTTAATTCAGTTCATATTTATAATTTATATAAGTAGTGAAGGTGCCATTGGGTTTTACTACAGACTGTGGTTGAAACTTGGTAATCCAGGGTTTTTCCACCCAGTGCTTTAAATCAGGCAGCCCCACAAGGTCTTGGTAGTCCAGTGTTTATAGCATCCTTCTTTACCTGCTAATCGACCTCACTTCCTGGATTTCAGTCCATCTAGTTATCAGCTAACAAAAGAACAGCTTTTGGTTCCTGCAGACGCTGGTGAAAAAATAATCATGAGAAAGAAATCCACCTTATGTCGTCTTTTTTGTCTGCAAAAATAAACTCAGCCATCATACAGCTAACAGGTACAGAGGGAAGATACGAGCTCTTTCATAGGAAGAAATCGCTGAGAAAATGAGCATCATTTCTCAAGGTTTTTATTTTCACTGATCTACAAGTGATGCTGCTGTAATTCTAGCTGCAGTTTTTACCGATCATTCACCACTCAGCAGCTGGTAGAGAAGTAAGCCTGCTTGGCAACCACCTGCAGGGCTGCAGAGATGAATTACATTTTCGGAAACAACACACTTCTATACTCTCGCGGCAGTCGAGGAGGCAATACTAGCTCTAGCCATGGCTCAGCAGGCCCAAAGCAGAAACACTGGGCAAAAAAGGGCTCGTCAGATGAACTGCAGGCTGAGCCAGAACCTTCACGCTGGCAGCAGATAGTTGCATTTTTCACTCGAAGACACAGCTTTATTGACTGCATCTCGGTAGCCACCAGCTCCACCCAGGTAACATACCACTTGTTGAAATTATTTTCAATCTATTTCTGTTTACATTTGCTTTGTAAAAATGTCTTAATATAGAGTTTTTATTTAAAAAATAGTCTTATGGCTTGAAACCTTGTATGTGTAGAAATGTATGTTTTCTGTCCATCCATGCAGGTCTTTAGCACAAAAGGGGGAGCAAGAAATATTTTTCCTTATGTTCTTATGTAATACCAAAAACAAAATAGCCTCAGATTCAATTGAATGACTTTTCTAAAAATATAAACCCATTGATACATAAATTAAAATACGAATTAATAATGCTCATCTCCTTTTTAGACTGTGCTAAATGCTATAGAGTATGATGTCTGACCAAAGAAAATGCTGGGTTGTTTAGTTTTTGTATGTTATTAGATAACCTTAGGGAGACTATTATAGTAAAGAAACAGAAGATACTTTGAAATATTTTCATTTTTCAGTGTTTTGAAAATAGATTCAATTTAATAATTGGCTAGTATTATATATACTTACATCTTAGCTATATTATGGCTTATTCAAGGAATTTAATGAATCCTGTTTTGTAAATATTATTTATCTAGCTTAATTTGAAATTAGTGAACTTGTGCAATTACACAGTCATGGAATATTTTTTCACATATTAAAATCACAATTTAAAGAGTTGAGCAAATACTAAAAGTCTCAAAATTTTTAAAAAATCACGTAACACCACTTTTTGAGGAAATGAACTATTGTCTATAGGAGGAAAAATAAAGAAAAATTAATAATTGTTTGAATGAAATACCTATTGTTTGGTACAGGGGTGGTTTGGGGAAATATTCATATTTCTAAATATTTTTAAGCAGTCAGTTCAACTTTAGTAAAAATAAAAGGATGATAAATTGTCTAATTTAAAAATAAGTTGAGAATGCATTTGTCCTCTGACATCAGTGATATTTAAATTAAGAAAATACATACATACACATTCCTTAGGACCTTTTAAAATAAATTCCCTTAAAGCTATCTTTTAAAGAAAATAATAGAAGCAGCACAATAAATATAAGCTATAACTGTCAACAGTTCTATATTTCTTTATATATTTTTTATAAATTTCTTTACTGTTTTTGGTTACTAGAATAATTGTCTTTTAAAAGTGTGGATTTAAAATAACATCAGCTTTCTTAAGTAAGAAATTCTGCTTATTTTTCTTAAATATTTGGGAGAAATAGAATTACCTAGGAAGGGGGAGTCATTACGTAGGCATTGAGGTTAAGTTACAATCAAAACTTATTGAATGGGCAACCATTGATTGAACTCTTAAATTGAATACTGCCCCATGAATTTTACTAACCTTATTTTGACTACAATTATATATATCACAAAAGGATGCAAAGACTAAAGGTTGACAGTGTTACTCATTGTAGATAATACTACGTGGTATTTTCCATTGTCAACAAAAAAGATATCTTTAAAACTTTTTATATATATATGGTTTATGTAAATACACACCCTTCTATATATGTATACACAGATAACACTAGCATTGATATATTTGTCACTCAGTTTATTAAAAGCATGCAAATGAAAAGACAGGAAAAGTAGTTCATGTATAAGCTGTTGAAACCACAGAATTACATTATAGTTACTTGGGAGTTGGAGCAAAACGTTGCTATCATTGCGCTAAAATAGTGATGACCTCTATTTGCTGATCAATTCTACAAAGCCATTTTAAATGTTATCCCCTTACCCACTTTGGTTCAGAGTATTCCTGCATGCTAATATGTGAGTTATTAATAGTTTTTATTTCTTTCAGACCTCTTTCCTGATTCTCATCCTGTCTTTTTCATTACCTTTCTATTTTATTTCTAGAAATACAGGTATTAGGGTAGAGGTTTTAGCTTCTGTTTTTCTTGCACTGGAGTACCCACATTTTGTTTTTCATTTTATACATTTTTATAACTGATACATTGGATAGTTTATATACCTAATTTTTTTAATAACTTACTGGAGTTCATTTTACAAGTTAAAATATAATAGGACTGAAAAATAAGTTTAGGTATAATTCGATCTTAGTTGATGCTAGAATATTTTTTAAAATTTCACTTACTGACTCCTGGCTGGCAGCTTTCTCTTGCAGCACCAAGGGATTTATTGTTAGAAACAACGTAGATTGAAATTTCATACTTTGAGCATATAATATATACCTTTGAATATAATAGGGTGATTTGTACTGTGATTGGTAAATAACAGAGGTCTCTTATTTCACTGGTGTCAAAAATACTCTTTAAGATTTGATAGAAAGATTACCTTTGAATCTAATTCCTTATGACTAAGCCACATGATACTTTTTGCAGATTGGAGAGTTGTTGTAAGTCAAGTTCTATTAGTATGAAAATTATCTGGTTTAGTATCCCCCCAAATATAGTATAAAAATTATCTGGTTTAATATCCCCCTAAATATACCACAGTACATAAAAAGAAACCGTACTTTATAGATTCATTTAAATTGCTTGTCTGCTGGAGGTATTCATGTTCATAACTAAGATTGTGTGCCATGTTCTACTATGGTACCTGGAACTCAGTAGGAAGTCATTAATGTTTTTTGAATGATAAGGAAGTTGAGTGGTTATAAACTTTTGCAAGACACCTAGCTCCTCAGGGTTTGGCATGTAGTTGGTGTTAATAAATGCTTATAGAATTAATTAATTTTTATTCCATTCACCTCAAATGTTATCTCCTGGCCTTCCAAAACATGACAACCTAATCTGATACCTCTTGAGTACCTGTATTGGTTGGATCTTCTCTCTTCCTTCACAAGTGTCTTTGGTTTTTCCCAGCAGCCCATCTCCTTTTCCACAGCCCTTTCTTCCCCTCCATTCTTCATATTATCCTCCAGTCACACTTCCCGGATGCCCCTGATTTCCTCACCCCTTTCAGTCCCCACTCAGTAGTGATAACCAAATAGCTTACAGACTGCCTCTAAGTTTTATCATTTGATTGTATCTCATTTTACATTGTGAGTTTTTTGAGGGGTTATTTTGTTTTTTAATGTTAAATTAAAATGAGTTTCTTATGAATTACATTGGTGAAAACTTTTTCTGTTTGAGGCTTCATAGTGTTTTTGTCCTTAATTTCAAACCACTTAATATAGAAAAAGTTCTCTGTGCGTTGCCAAGCCCTCCTTGGTTCCTCACCCTCAGCATCCCTCCTATTCTTGTGTGTAGGGTCACTTAATAATCGGCCCCATCCTACTTAGCATACGCAGTCCTGTTCCAATCTGGGACCAGTTTTTATATTCAGCAGGGTTTTAAAGAACGCCAGCGCAGTGCTTCTAGACTTTACTTGATTAACACCTAGGTGAAAAGTTTTATTTACTTAGTGATATCAACATTTATTAATGACAGTAGTAATCTTATGAACTTTAGCTGTGAAGTGTTCGGTCATTTTGAATGTGTGTATAGCAACTATTCATACATTTTGGACTACTTGAAAATCTCAACATATAAGATCATTATACATATTCAGAAAGCTCCCCCACCCCTCAAAAAAAGCAATTAAAATGCCAAATTAAGCTAAGAGCAGCAGAGCTCTATTCTTAGAAACATGGAACAGACATAACTTGTCAGAATTGAAATAGAATAGTAAAATTTTCTTAAAGAGTAAATATTAGCTGAGTTGAATAATCTGCTTAGAGGAAAAACCCTGTCCTAAGTTAAAAATACAGGAAAACATTGTTCAAGTACCTGTGTGGAAAAATATTTAGGCTAATTTGTATACTTAAAAAATATTGTTTGTCCTAAACAGGTGCCTTCTGAGTTAAAGAGGATTTAATTTTTAGAGCTATGCATTGGATATATTGTCCAGGAGATAATAATAACAGTATCAGTGTCATTGAGTCACTTCTACCAAATCATTTAATGTATAAATTAATAGAGTACTTAGAACAGCATCTGGCACATAGTAAGTGCTACATTAGAGTTAGGTGCACCTGTTATTTTTGTATCATTTAACTCTAATTGTATATGAACAAATTCAGACATAGATTATTAGAAATTATAGCACCTCGGATAGTGCAAGTACATTCAAACATTCAGTAACTATTGTTGACTGATGAAGTTAACTTGTAAGTACAAGCCATCCACTTTTTTTTAAGAACCAGAGGTCTCAACACCTTTAGTTACAGGGTTTAAGGGAGGTGCCCCAAAGAACCTTTCAAATTCTTGATGAGACTACCAGGTTTTTGACCTTTCCTCCCCTCCTAGCACTCCCTTCTACAAATTGGTAAAAACCAGTCACATGTAGATGACTAAATTTAAGTGATTATCCACTTCTTACCAAGCTCCCCTAAACATCCCCGAAACATATCATTAGGACTATTTTTAGATCCTACATCCCTTTTAGCCTCAGTCACTACAAAAAGTCCAAACCATCCAGATTGCAGCTCTGCCTTCTCTATACCAACTCACAGACTGCACATGAAACTTCTAATACCTAATTCCTGCTCTTATTCTCAAATAAATAATGTTGCTCTGTGTTCCAGCCTGTTAAAATGAATGAACTGTCTGTGTGCTTGAAACTCACCCATTCACTTCGGTACTAGATCTTAGTTCCTTTGGTTGTTCAAGAACTTCCAAAATCCCCTTCTCTCTTCACTGCATCATCTATCTTGCCTCTATACTGCCCCTAGACTTGCCTCTGTAAGTCCCATCAGGATATACCCCTGCTATAATATCTTTCATTAAAACAGCCAGCCAAAAAACCCTCTTTGTATGAGTGTAGATTATCAAATCCAATGGCCAGTTCTCAGTGTTCGTTTTACTTGACCCTACAACACTGTTAACACAATTGATTACTCCCTCTTCTAAATTCTTTTTTTCTCCTTTGACTTGTGGATAGTACTGCTCTTTTAATATTCTGCCGGCCTCATTTTCTTTTATAGTATCCTCCTTTTTCCTGCTGCTAACTGTTCAGATGTCTCAGGGCTCTGTCTTTGAACTCTCTTTTTATACTCACATTTCTGGTGATCTTATCTAGTCCTATGCCCTTAAATACCATCAATATTTCTATCTTTATTCCGGAGTTAATCCCTATACATTAGACTTTTATGTCTAACTTTCTACTCGGTATTTCCACTTCAGTTAAGCATCTGAAAGGTAACATATTAAAAAGGGAATTTCTAGTTTTATTGGTCTCAATCTTCTTTATTCAGTATGCCATTCACTAAGATGCTGAAGACAAAAACCCTTAACATTATCTTGTATTCCTTTTTTCTTTGCTCCATATCCAGTCTAATACCAAATCCTATTGGCTTAATATTCAAGATATATTTATGATCTGGCCACTTTTCAACACTTCTGCAACTACTGAGTCAATAATTTGTTACCTGAACTGCAGCAGTGGACATCTAATTTCTCTCTTGTTAATATTCTTTGCTTCCCCTAAGGTAGCACCCCTTCACTCCAGACATTACTCTGTCTTCTTACCTGATTCTTCATTATCATAAATTTTTTATCTGTCTTTTTACTTGGCTGACTGTTACCTCCCTGTGGGTGGGGTTTTTCTGTTTTGTTTATTGTTGTGTCCTCAGTTTCTGTGACAGTGGCTGGCACGTTGTAGATAACCAGAAAATACTTGATGAATGAGTGAAGAGACAGGGACATACGAACTTGTGCTAAGGAGGGCCGAAGCAGATGGTTTGTCTTTTGCCTTAGACTTTCTGTGCAGCATGCATCACACTTTCTTTAGCATTGTAATGGTTCTCTAGCTGATGATTCTTACTTGCCCTCTGAGAAGAAATACACACAAGGAAATGAGGTAGGGAGAGAAAAGAAGAGAAACCATTCAATTTCCTCAAAACTGGGATAACTGTATAACTCAGACCAAACTAGGATACCTTAATGAAAAGAGGGAACCATTAATAATTAAAGTGAGACAACAGGCATAAATACAGACTTCCCAAGTAAATAGAGGAATATGGGATCACTCTGTTACAACCATTTATTTTCTGACTATTCCCACCAGGCAACAGATCTGAAATGCACACCAAGACATCTCCATCTTGGACCATCCTAGATTAATTGACCTAACCGTTTTATCGATACATATTACATTCATTTTGTCTCATGTGTAATGATAATAAAATATTTTTGATAAAATATATTTTTTTCTTCATCTCCAAGGAATGGAATTGTTCATATTCATTAGTGTAGCGCCTTTGTACTGGAAGTAGACTACATATAGGGCTAGGGTAGGTAGATAGTCTTCTTAAACTGCTTTGAAACTGCTAACTCTGATTGATAGGTTATTTTCCAGGGAAATTGGTGGAAATCGTCTCCTTTGATATTGACTAACCAAACATTCACAGTTAGGATAGAAATGCTGTTGTACTGATTATGAGATGCTGACTCTTGGCAGACACATTTGTTTCTTAATTTTCTACTCACAAGGCTGCTAACTTTGTGAAATTAATACGGTAACTCAGACTTAGAAATCAATTGTTCCCCCTTTCACACAAAAAATGTTGTAGGATCTGTTTTATGTTTCTATTTTTCTGGAAACTTTTACAGTGCACCTACATGTACTGACTCAAAAATTGGTTCTTAAACTGTTTAAACACATTTTTATCATTTGTACAATAAATAAAAATAAATAAATATAAAAAATAAAAACAAAATTTTTATCATTTGTACGATAGGACACTCTAGAAAAGCATAGAGATGAAGATTAAACAAAAAGTCGTTGATTACAATGGTTATATAAGCTTTTTTGAATGACAAAATTGACCATACGATCCAGCAGTTGTACTCCTTGGTAGTTACCCAAATGAATTGAAAACTTACATCCACACAGAAACCTGTACAGAGATGTTTATAACAGCTATATTCATAATTGCCAAAATCTAGAAGCAACCAAAATGTTCCTCAGTAGGTGAATGGATAAAGTGTGGTACATTCAGACAATGGAATATGATTCAGCACTAAAAGAAATGAGCTATCAAGCCATGAAAAGACATGGAGGAACCTTAAATGAATATTACCAGGTGAAAAAAGCCAACCTGAAAAACCCTAACCCTAACCCTAACCCTTTGTTTCCAACTAGATGACATTCTGGAAAAGGCAAAACTATGGAAACAATAAAAAGATCAGTGGTTGCTAGGGGTTAGAGGAGAGGGATAAATTATAGAGCACAGAGGATTTTTAGGACAGTAAAGCTATTCTGTATGATACTATAATGGTGGAAACATCATTAAACACGTGTCAAAACCCGTAGAATATCCAGCCCCCACAGTCAACACTAATGTAAATTATGGACTTTGTGATGTGTCAGTGTGGGCTTATTGATTGTGACAAATATACCATTCCAATGCAGGGATGTTGATAATGGGTAGTTTGTGTGTGTGCGCAGGGAGCTAGAACTGCTCTAAAAATATATAAAGTCTATTAAAAACTATAAAATTGGTATCTTAACGTAGATTAGATTGGCTTAGCTTGAAGACATTTGAAATTTATGATATAAGGTCTTTATAGTTAGGAAGTGTGTTGTATTCATCTTTGTAGCTTCTGTATAGTGTCTTGATTGTTTAGATGGCCTTTCTGTCAAGGATAGATAGGCAAAAAGAAAGAAAGTTTCACAGACTATAATTTATATATTCTTAATATGTTCAGACACGTTTTAAAGTTAACCTTTAAACTAATGTGTTAATAACAGTGCTGAAAAGTGACTGAACATGCTCATGGGATCAGGGCGAGTCAGCCTGAGCAATATTTTTCTCCTTTATTTTCAAGCAGTGTTTGTTTGCATGAGAATTGTACTTCGTACCTCTTACCACAGCTCTAATTCAGTAGTCATTTGGATGATGATTTTGTTTAATGTCAGCCACTAAACCATAAGTTTCACAAGAGCTGGTGCTACAAGGTGTGTGGGTTTTTTCCCTTGGTGTCCCCAGAGCCTAGCATGGCGAATACACTTGATAAATATTTGTTGAATGAATAAACAGATGTTATACAGGTGTCAATTTTTATTTAATCTGCTGTTGGCTAAGTGGAAGTTTGGAACTTCTAAATAATATTGGATCACTGTAAATTTCCCAAGCCATTTTTATGTAACACTGTGGCTTAAAAACTAGCAAGTCTATGTTACTGGATTTTGTAAAGTTGTGAATTTCAGAAGTAATTCAAATCCTTCTGTGAAAAAATTGTGAAGCATTTATGCTCTTATATATCTGAAGAGCTTAAATTTTTATCATGAAAATTTTACTTAGTATCAATTTCTTTAAAGACATTTTCTTAAATTATTCCTTGTACTTCCTGGCACTATTATTTAGATAACATTTTCAGCCCTCCATTTTTATAGCAAAGTTTAGAATTTTGATAAAGGTAAAAATAGTTGTTCAGACTGTGTAGAGAACAGTAGCCTACAATTACCACCTTTTAACGAAAATTTTAAACCAACTGATGTGGTAATTTTACAGGCATATGCAAATACAAACCAAGTGGCAGTGACCCCTGGGAGCAGTGGAATTCTTGTAGAAGCCTAAACACAGCGTAAGCCCCTCCAGGCATTTATTTAAAGATTTTTCCCTCCGCACTTGGTAACAGGAGCACTTCCTGTTCATTCTTTTTCCTTTAAGCCCCAATTTGGTTGCATTTCTGAACAGTATTTTCAGTATCTGTGAAATCAAAACTCTGACTTATGGACTCAAGCAGCTTTGAAAAGTGAAGAAGTTACAGCTGTGACAGAATGGAACCAAAATGATTGCTTTACAATTTTTGTTGTTTTGTTCTGAGAAGAAGAATTGGAGATTATAACCTTTTTAAATTAAAACAGATCCCACCCTCCTTTATCCATATATAAATCTGACTAATCTTGGTAGGATGATCTGATGTATCAAAGGGTTATACATTTGGAAAGAAATCAGTTGAGAAGTATTTTGTAAGATAGAGGGAAAACAAACAAGACGTGTATCCATCTTAAGAATTAATTGTTTTAGCCAAACTAAGTACCACAGCAGGATTTTGAAGGGGGAACGAAGAAAAGAGAGAACAAAAATCATATCATTTTAATTACTTTTTTTCCAAACTGGAAGGCTATATTCAGTATAGAGGCAAAATCAAAATTTTTTCAGTTGTAAGAGCACAGCTTTATTATATAGACTTTTTAATTGAAAATATTTTAAAGAACTGTAGGTGAAACTTGAAATTTCCATATGTATATCTTGTTTGCTTGTTTTTTAAATTGTCACTTTCATGGTTTTGGAGGAGAGGGAGTTGGCTTATTTTTATTATAGAATAATTGCTAGTTTTTAAGCCATAATATTGCTAGTTTTTAAGCCATAGTGTTAAAGAATTACAACAGAATTAAGCCAATTACAGTTTAAAGGTTAACATAGGTGTCTTAAAGCCAGTTTCTGTTTTCTTCATTGACTTAGTTAGCCTTTTCTTTCCCCTTTTTTAAAAACAGCTAAAGCAGGAATCAGCAAGCTGCAATCTGCAGGCCAAATGTAGCCTGCCACCTGTTTTTGTAAATAAAGTTTGTTTTGTTTTGTTTTGTTTTGTTTTTGAGACAGAGTCTCACTGTGTCGCCAAGCCTGGAGTGCAGTGGCATGATCTCAGCCCATTGCAACCTCCACCTCCCGGGTTCAAGTGATTCTTATGCCCCAGCCTCCCAAGTAGCTGGGATTACAGATGTGCACCACCATACCTGACTAATTGGGTTTCACCATGTTGGCCAGGCTGGTTTTAAACTACTGCCCTCATGTGATCCACCTGCCTTGGCCTCCAAAGTGCTGGCTGGGATTATTACAGGCATGAACCACCACGCCCTGCCTTGCAAATAAAGTTTTCTTGGAACACAGCCATGCCTGTTTGTGCATTGTGTATGGCTACTTTTGAACTACAGTAGCGGTGTTGGATAGTTGCAACAATTACTGCATGGTCCATAAAGCTTCTTTTTTTGTTGTTGTGGACGAAAATATTTGCTAACCCCTGATCTAAGGATTGATGGAGTATTTCTTTCTTTTTACAGGTAATGTATATTGTCTTTGCAGTAAAATATAGTGGTAACAGTAAAGACAAAATAAAACTCTTTTTGAACTATTTTAAAGAGATAAGTAAAGTGTACTAGGTAAGTGTACTGTCTTTAGAGGATGGTGACCTGGATTTACATTTATATTCTGCCATATCGCCTGTGCCACCTTGGGCGAATTACCTCAATACTGAGTCTTGTTTCCTCATCTGTAGAAAATTTAATGAGAATTAAATGAGACAATATGTGCAAAGCACTTATTATAGTACATTACATCAGTAAGGTCATCATCTTTATCACTACCCTTTTTTCCACCACCACCACCACCACCACCATTTTCATTTCAACAAAATATTCTGACCTTTAAATGAGGAATCTAGAGATACGGAGAAGAAACCATGTTTTAGCTAGAGGGTTGGTAACTTTAATAGGGTGCAGCCAGGAAAACAGAAACCACAGCAACTATTTTAACAGGAAAAATACAATACATGGGATTGGTTAGATAAATATTGGAGAACTGAAAAGGCAAAATGGGAATGCCAAGGTAAAATTGAGAGTACCTTACAGAAGTGGCTACCTGTAGGGGAACAAAGGACACCAGCTGAGATTAGTGGAACCTCAGAGGAAGGGCACCATAGATTTTAAATATGTGCCCTCAGTGAGAAGTTGTACTTCCTAATGCAGTTTGAGTAGAAAAGAGATGAAAATATTTTGAGCAAATATGCTTGACTAAGACATGTTTATTTTCAAATGGGACGTTATTAGGCAATTAGTTACTGCGAGAGAACAACATGAAACTGGCAATTTTTTACATTTTGAAACTTCTGTTCTAAGGTTATCAAACTGCAAAACATCTTGAACACCTTCTGATTGGTGGTGGCTGCCCAGAAACACAGAAAGAACCTTTTAGCAATGTCTGCTATGTATATCGCATGAAAGTGGGTAGGGGAAGGAAGACTGTACCTCTCCAATCTATTGCCCAAGTCATTTTAGAGTGCTGATTAAATTGATCTCTCTTGACAGTCACATGGTTTTATTCATTCAACAGATATATATTAAACACTTCCTGTGTGTACTTTTCTAGACACTGAGCATATAGGAGTGAACAGAACAGAAATCTGCTCTTATATTAAAGTAGAAGACATAATAAATATAATTATCCAAAACACAGTCACATGTCACTTAATGAGAATACAGTGTCTATTTATTTTTGTATATGATAAATATACAGAAGATGAAAAGTATAGTATAATAAATATGCAAACCAGTAAAATAGTTGTTAATTATCATTCTGAAGTTTTATGTACCATACATAATTATATGTATTACACTTCTGTACGACTGACAGTGAAGTATATTTGTTTACACCAGCATCACCACAAGTGTAATACATTATACTGCAACATTACAATGGCTATGACATCACTAGGCAGTAGAAATTTTTCACCTCCATTATAATTTTGTACATAGGGAACATCATTGACCAAAATGTTGATATGTGACGTGTGAGTGTATATGGTATTCTGGAGGAAAAATAAAGGAAAGAAACAATAGAAAATGTGTGTATTTGTGTGGCGGAAATAAAAGAAGACAACTCGAGAGAGTGGTAACGGACGTGAATCATTAGGGACTTGTAGAGGATGAATAATACAAGGCAAATCTGATTACTGGGAAGCATTAAGGGCCCATTTTAGATTATTAGTCATGAAGTCTGTGGTTGTGCTTATTTCTCTAGCCACATTCTGATAAAAATCAGGTAAACATTGCAAATGGTAATTTCATCCCCATTGGTCAATTATGTAACTATATCTTTAAGTTTTAGGTCTCTGTTTACTTTAAATTTTTAGTGTTTGGCTCATCCTTTACTAGGACAGGATTGTCATCTAAATGCTGATAGAATACTGTCTTTTCATAATGAAAGGATCAGAAACCTTAACTGAATATTATGAATCTCGCAAGTAGAGATAGATTCATGGACTAGATGATCTGTCTGTACTACCCAATCTATTGCCCAAGTCATTTTAGAGTGCCGATTAAATTGATCTCTGTCTGTACTAACATACTTGTACTCATGTTTCTGTAACAGAATTAATTGCTAGAGGTGTTTTCCTATTTACCTGTTTTGTTTTAAATTTAATGATTTACATTTTAATACCCTTAGTTATTTGTTTAAAAATGCATTTAGTTTTATAAGTGTTTGCTTGTGAGATACTTATGACATGGAAATCATATGAAGCTGGTTCAAATGACCTATTGTTGGTTTTTGACTGTACCGGCTTATGTGGAAGATACCTGTTTGCAGTGACAGGGCAAAAGGGCATTTGAATTTAAAAAAAAAAAAAACAGATTTAAACCGTAAAAATCACCTTTTTCTGAAGGTACTGGACCCCCGTTGAGTATAGTGATTCCTAAGCAGAGTTTTTATAAATCTACTGTGCTGTATTTTATCCTTCTATAAACATTCAAAAGGCTTGCAGTTTGTTTTTTTTTTAGTTTCTCTCTTACTTTTAAATAACTTCTTTCACATTTAATCAGAGAAACATGCCACATTACAGCATAATACATCTTTAAACAAAGAACCAAAGAACTTAGATTAAGAATATTAATTATGCCATACAAAACCAAAATAAGATCCTTACTAACCCACAGTGACACGACAGTTGGTACTTTTCCTTGCCATCTAAGGTATTGGTACCAAAAGATTTGCTAATTCATATATCTCATTTTCTTTAAAAATATGGAAGTACGTATACAAAAATTAACTCAAGATAGAGTAAAGACTTAATTGTAAAACCCAAAACTGTAAGACAACCTAAGAAGACAACCCAGGCAGTACCATTCTGGATATAGGAACAGGCAAAGATTTCATCATGAACACACTAAAAGCAATTGCAACAAAAGCAAAAATTGACAAATGGGATTTAATTAAAGAGCTTCTGCACAGCAAAGGAAGCTGTCAACAGAGTGAACAGATAACCTACAGAATGGAAGAAAATTTTTGCAAACTATGCATCTGAAAAAGGTCTAATATCCAGCGTCTATAAGGAACTTAAAGAAATTTACAAGCGAAAAACAATCCCATTAAAAGTGAGTAAAGGACATAAACACACTTTTCAAAAGTGTGGCCAACAATCATGAAAAAAAGCTTAGCATCACTGATCATTAGAGAAATGCAAATCAAAACCACAACGAGATATACCATCTCACACCATTCAGAATGGCTACTACTAAAAAATCAAAACAACAGATGCTGGCAAGTTTGTGGAGAAAAAGGAACACTTATACCCTGTTGGTGGGAGTGTAAATTAGTTCAGACATTATGGAAGACAACGTGGTGGTTCCTCAAAGACCTAAAAACAGAAATACCATTCAACCCAGCAGTCCTGTCACTGGGTGTATGCTCAAGGGAATAGAAATTGTTCTGTTATAAAGACATGAAGACACAGGTTAATTGCAGCACTGTTCACAGTAGCAAAGACATGCAGTCAACCTAGATGCCCATCAGTGGTAGACTGGATAAAGAAAATGGGGCACATACACACCGTGAAATACTATGCAGCAATAAAAATGAATGAGATCATGTCCTTTGCAGCAACATGGATGGAGCTGGAGGGCATTATCGTTAGCACACTAATGCAGGAACAAAAAATGAAATACCGCATGTTCTCACTTACAAGTGGGAGCTCAGTGATGAGAACACGTGGACGCATAGAGGTGAACAATTGGGCCCTGTCTGAGGGTGGAGAGTAGGAGGAAGGAGAAGATCAGGAAAAATAACTAAATGGGTACTATTCTTAATATGTGAGTGATGAAATAATCTGTACAACAAATCCCAATGGCAAAAGTTTACCTATGTAACAAACTTGCACATGTACCCCTGAACTTAAAATAAAAGTTAAATTTAAAAAATACAGTAGTGAATCTTTGTGTATATTCTTAGATCAGTTTACTCTATTCATATAACACGTTAATGTGAAATATAAGCATTATTAGTTATCAGATAGTATGTTCATTTATTGTCTTTGGAGTTGCATCTTATGCTATGAAAGTCATTTTAATAAATTATTTAGTGAGAAAATGGTTTTAAATATAATTAGATAGCCTTGCAACTCTTTTATGCCTGAGTCGAACTGTTGTTTAAAAGATGATTTTTAGTGGCTATTGTGAGTGTTAATAGGCCTTCCTCACTCCAGACTTCCCATCAGTCACCAAGATATACCAACTCTGTATTCAAAATGTATCTTGATTTGACTACTCCTGTGTCCATTACCACCATTCAGTTTAAGCCACCAATAACCTTTCAGCTGGATTATTACAGTGGACTCCTAATTGTCCCTTCTGTCTCTTCCTGTATTAATCAGGATTCATATGCACGTAATAAAAACCACTTGAGCTGCTTTAAGCAGAAAGGGCTTTAATAAAAGTAGTAGGCTCATTCGGTGTACATTTATTTTTCAATGAGTCGAAGTGAGGGAGGGCGGTACATGGTCATAAATGTGGATATGCAGAGCAGATGCACATGGCTGTATGTAATGAGTGTTCTGATCACTTTGTGAAAATCTGTATTTTAAATGCTGGTTTTATAATTTTAAGATCTTAAATGTAAAATGTAAAGCTGTAGAGAAAATTAAGAATCTCCAAAAACAAATCACTTTAAACATTTTTTCAGATAGCCATCCATTTGATACTGCTTTTTAAAAGGTACTTTAAAATAAGTACAATGTATCCAGTTTTACAGAAATTTACAATTTTCTGCAGTGTTCTTTGTGACAGTGTTAATATCATAGCCTCTGTTGCCATGGAAACAAGTCTCTGAAGGCAGCCGCAGAGGCTAATGATTCCATGGTGTTGCTATGGATAGAAACAACTGAGACCGTCGATAGTCACATGGCCAAGATTTTTTTTTAAAACCACAACAGAAAAACTCTAGATCCGATTTTATTGAGTGATACAGATGGAGCAGAACAAGGATGATGGCATAACAGTCTCTGTCTAATGAAATAGTTATGTAAGATTTTTCAAGTTTAAAATGCTATACTGAATTATTTTCAGTAATAACTAAAATATAATGGTTACTGTATATTGCTGCCTCGTTATTTGTATTAAAATCTTAAGTTTGACATTTTCTAATTTAGAATCTTATACAGCTCCCCAGAGTTTTACCATGCTCTGAAAGCTGTGCCCAAAGCATCCTATTACCAGATCTAATATTGTAGCAGGACGAGCCGCAGAGAAAACCTCTCAGACACCAAGTTGTAGAAGGAAGGGCTTTATTCAGCTGGGAGCGTCGGCAAGCTACTGCCTTAAAATCCGAGCTCCCAAGTGCACAATTTTTGTCCCTTTTAAGGGCTCACAACACTAAAGATTTCACGTGAAAGGGTCGTGATTGATTGAGCAATCTAGGGGGTACGTGACAGGGTTTCATGCACTGATAGTCAGAAACAGAACAGGGCAGGGAGTTTCACAGTGTTCTTCTATACAATGTCGGAATCTATGAATAACATCGGTTTCTAAGTTATGAGTTGATTCTTAACTACTAGGTTTATGCCAGGCAGGCCCAAGGCCGGTTTTGGGCCTGGCGCTGGGCTGCCTGTCTTTGGTTTCACTTCCTTGTTTCTTCTTAAAACAGGTACTGAGTATAAAACAATGTGAGAGGGTCCCTCTCTTTCCTCATTTCCCCCCTTTGAGACTCACTCTTTGTTAGTGGGAGTTCTCTTATTTTTGCTACTTATGTCTTTTTGTGCAATAGATTGATAGTGATGTACATAGTACACTTGGGCTGAAGCATTTTGGTGAGCTAAAGTGGCCATGAAGTTTTTTATCATTTGAAGAAGTACACATAGCAAACAAGGGAGCAGTAAGCAGGTTCTTATTACTATTATAACTTTTATTACCAGAGTTTTAAATCTTCCTAGTGCTAGAAACTAATTTTTAAACAAGGCTTCAGGGTCGAATTCGTGCGACACTTGTATGGGCACGTGTGTCAGTGTTGTCGCATTTTTAACTGTGTCTTGACTTGCCTTTGATTATCTGTATGTAGACAGTAATTAGTAAAGCTAAATGTCTTGTAGACCTCTCTTTCAGCTGCTAGCAAGTAGTTGAGAGCCAGTCTATTTTGATAGATAGCATTTCTTATCTGAGTTTCTTGCCAGGCCAGAATAATCAAGGCTTGACTGGTTTTATTAGTGATGATTTCTAAAACAGCTTGTAACTGTATGATTCGGTTGAGCATGTAAATGGGGGTCCAGTATCCCCATGAGCCATCTTGTGTCTAAGTGGCAGGCCTATAGTATTATATAATTTTTTAGGAGGTCATTCATCATCTTTTCGGTTACCTATGGCTATGCTTTGTTTTCCACGGGAAACATTGACAGGGAAGCCCAGGAGTTCACCTGTTTTTATGGGCGGTAGGAAGAAAGATGGTTTAATAGTGCCAACAACACAACTACCTGTCCACTGGTCAGGCAGCTTAGCGTAGGCTCTGTGTCTACATATTTAGTATAACCCGGTGGGGGCCGTCCAGTCCCAGTGGAATTGTGGGGGGACCCAGACAGTCTGCGACCTTGGAAATTTACTGAATGGATCTCTGTGTAATTGGAACTCCACCATCTAACTGTTTTTGTTGTTGTTGTTTTGTTTTGTTGTGTTTTGTTTTGTTTGCGGTACCATTATATAGTTTTTGCCCCAGACAACTAAGTCATCTTACAGAATGAATGAATTTTTTCCTTTTTCTAGCTATGCGATATTGTCCAGTAATTGAGACTTTTAGAACTTAGAGATGATCAGGGTGATTTTTTTTTTTTTTTTTCTGGATCAGGAACTAGGTCTGTAGGCACTAATTCTCAGCCTTCTTATGGCCATTGATCTCTTATTACAGTTTTTTTACAAACATAACATGAAGTGACATTTAGAGACTGGGCTACATGCTTGGCTAATTGCAAAAACAAATTTCTGGTTTTTCCTGGAGTTTCTGATACTGGCACATTTAGTTCATTATAGAAAGTCTGAAATACTGGTTGCGGAGAGAGTTTACGAACCTCCTCTTTTACTAAGATAGTTACTGTAGGACCTAGTCTTTTCCTATTGATGCCCAGAGATACGTGTTCTCCTTTTTTTCTGCCTTGGGTTCAAGGGATTTGTAATTATTAATTTCAAGGGGTTGCAGCTTCCACTCGTACAGGAGGGGCTGCCTTCTCCTTTTTGGAGCTAAATAGGATTTTTTTCCATCCATTTTTTAAGTAGTCTAGATGACACAAGACCAGTAATTACACACATTTGCACATGAGCTTAATTCATGGCAGATACACTTATTTCCTGCCATGTGACCTTTTTTTTCTTTTTTAATTTAAAGAACTGCATCTTATTTTATGCCGATTGCTATTGATAGTGGCACAAGCATTAAATTTTAGGGTTATATGCTTGGAGACCCCTCTTTCTTCTGTCTTAGCTATTACTTTACTTGTGTCGCCTAGAAAAGGACCAGTCCTTAATTTTACTTTAAAAACTGTGATCATGGAAGGCTTAAAATGGGTCATAACACACATCAGATTGGTTATTTCCTGGGCTACATACCTTGGATAGAATAGCATTATACAAACAGGTTTTTTTTTAGAGTCCTGGTACACTTATAATAACCATAAAATACTAGGACTGTAGCAATCTTTTGTCCTACCTCAGTGACTTCATGTATATACTGGGAACAGCCCTCAGTCTGAGGAGGGTCAGTCGAAGTCCTTACTGTACAAGTCCCAATTGTAAGGAAAATGAGTCCCGCGATGAGTTTCCTCATGGTTCGGCCATGAGTGTGTCAGCTTCCAGGTGTGACTGGGGCAGGGCCTGTTGTCGTCTTCAGAGTCACTTTGCAGGGGTTGGCAAAGCTGCTCCCATCCATGTACAGCTCCCAGTCTACTGATGTTTAAGGATGGTCTCGGAGGTTGTGCCCACTAGAATAAACTGAGTCCAGTGCTTTTACACAGTTAGTTTAACTGGGCTCTCTGATACCAGGAGCAAGGTGGCGGGGTTTAGGGTGTTGCAAACTTCAGTGGTTATGCGAGGATTTTCACAGAGCAAGCTTTGGTGTCTAGTTAGTCTAGCATTCGTTAGCTAATGGTGTCCTTTGGTATTTATTAAAATCACCACAGCAAGGGAGGACTTTAGGTTTAGGTTTTGCCTAAGAGTTAGCGTATCTGCTTCTTGTGCTAACAGGGCCGTTGCTGCCAGGGCCCTTGGATGTGGGGGCCAGCCTTTGGAAACCCCATCTAGTTGTTTTGAGAGATAGGCCACCGGCCTTGGCCAGGGCCCTACAGTCTGGGTTAAAACTCCAACTGCCATTTTTTCTCTTTCTGGCACATAGAGTGTAAAGAGTTTTGTCAGGTCATGTTGCCTCAGGGCTGGGGCCGCCTTGAGTTTTTCTTTTTAACTCATGAAAAGCTCGTTGCTGTTGGTTGTAATAGATGTAGTTTAATCTACATTTTTATTGACTGTCATCTACCAAAGTATTGACTTAAATCCTGTAACTCTTTGATTTTAAGCTTTAAATTGATCTGGTATTCCTTGCGGGGCTCCAGTTGCATCTAAATAGATGTGAGAGTTGAAAGACCTGTAAGGGGCTTCTCTCACTTTACAATGTCTTATTTTTTTTTCTTCTCCCTCTGGTTGATGAAGTGCCAGGGTGAAAGGGATAGCCAAATGGACTAAAGCACAAGTGTCACTCTAGTTATTTGGCAGAGTGCCCAGTAAAGGTCCACCACAATACCACCACACATCTGCTCGGGAATGAACAAGGGCTGACTGATTGATAAGCTCTTGAAAATTCTTAAGCTCACTGCATTCCTTCAGGTCTCCAAGGAATACTAAGTCTCCTCCTTGCCGTGAGAGACACGAAGTGAACTTAGTGTTGGGAGACGGAAGCCGGATGGCCCTCGGGGGCTGACCTGCAGGGACTTTGGGATGTAGCAGAGAGAGCCTGGCATGACTTATTACTCCAGGCTGTAGAATCCTGGAAAAGAGCTACCATGCAGCCCACCTGGTGGACTGGAGGACCACCTTAGTGGAAGGGGGACAGTCAGGGCCTCTGACCTGCCATGTGCACAAGCATAACAATTGCTTTTGTTTAACGTGCAAATGGAATATTTGATCCATTTTAACCAGGCATTTGCATCTTGGTATGCTGTCTTAATTGCCAGAGTTTAAGTCTTTAACTTCTATGATCCTCTAGTAAAATGAATGTTTCCTTTAGCACCTGTCTTTATTAGTTTTTAGACCAAAGAAAGCTAAATACCATTTTATATTTAATAATGCTGCTTGTATGAGTTTTATACCAGAAAAGCTAAATTTTACCTTTATATTAGTGTGTTATTAATGTTAAACTTAATTTTAATAAAACCTTGTAGATATATCTGTCCAATTTTTCATGTTTGACCATAAGGTAAGATTTTATAGACTCTTTTTAACCTTTTATAATTTTTGTTAAAGAGCAGGTTGATGCTTTAAGAAAAACCTGTTGCTTTTTTACTTTAATGTCCGATTCACAGAAAAACTGAATGATACCTGTTTAACTTTAGCTAATATGTTTACACACAGAATTTTCTTTACAATTAACATTTTAAAACTTGCTTAAACTTTTAAAACAATAATTTTTTAACCTTTTAATGTAGGTAGAAATCCACATTCTTATGCCTCCTTATAATCTTTTTACCAAAGGTATATTTTAAGTTTCTTATACACCTTGCACATAAACTGTTTTTTCAATAGTACTTAGGGGGCCTTATTACTTTTAAATTATACAACATTTTTTGCATAAAATTTTTTTATAACTTTTATGACTTTTGCAGACAATTTTTCGACATGTCTTAGCTTTCTGACTTATTACAAACTTTTTAAATATCAATTCTGCCTCCCCCCTTTTTTCTTTTCTTTAAACTTTTTAACATAGTTCCTAGTGGGGCGGGCTTATTTGTGCCGGACCCATGCTTCTTTGAGACAAAACACCACGCTCACACCACACACACACCACAAAACAAAAAACAGGTAAAAAGGGCACACACACACTTCTGCTTTTTACACCAAACCAAAATCAGAGTATCCACAAATCCAAGCCAGGTCAAAACCAAAACCATAGTATCAAGCAATCCAAGTCAAGTCAAAAACAAAAACCAAAGTGCTGGTACAGGCACACCGTGGGTGATCAGGCCACGCTTCCACTCAAATGGAGTAGGCAGGTTCCCAAGACCAGTCCTATCAGGCGATTTAAACCAAGTCAAAACCAAAACCAAAGTGCCAATAAAGGCACGCCATGGGTGATCAGGCCACGCTTCCACTCAAATGAGGTGGGCAAGTTCCCAAGACCGGTCCTGTCAAGCAATTTAAACCAAGTCAAAACCAAAACCAAACCAAAGTACCGATAAAGGCATGCCGTGGGTGATCAGGCCATGCTTTCACTCAAATGGAGTGGGCAAGTTCCAAAAACTAGTCTTACCAAGTTTTAGATGTCCGAACTCCAAGTGCCAGTTCCTTCCCGGTGTTCAGCCACTGTGTTATTCCTCTGCGGGGGTCTGCTACACACTGCTCTGGCGAGGCGTTCCACTGGGGCAATTGCCTGCCCAGGAGCGTTCTTTGGGACGCCCCACTCAGGCTGGCTGGAGTCCCCCGCAGGGATGCTCTACAGGGCAGGCCCAAGCCGCCTAAGGGGCTGCCTTGGCTGTCCATCAGTTACCTTGCTTCCCTGTCAGGGAAAAAAGAAATGTAGCAGGACGAGCCGCAGACAAAACCTCTCAGACACCAAGTTGTAGAAGGAAGGGCTTTATTCAGCTGGGAGCGTTGGCAAGCTACTGCCTTAAAATCCGAGCTCCCCAAGTGCACAATTTCTGCCCCTTTAAGGGCGCACAACACTAAAGATTTCACATGAAAGGGTCGTGATTGAGCAATCTAGGGGATACGTGACAGGGGTTTCATGCACTGATAGTCAGAGAGAAACAGAACAGGGCAGGGAGTTTCGCAATGTTCTTCTATACAATGTCTGGAATCTATGAATAACATTTGTTTCTAAGTTATGAGTTGATTTTTAACTACTAGGTTTAGGCCAGGCAGGCCCAGGCCCAGTTTTGGACCTGGCACCAGGCTGCCTGTCTTTGGTTTCACTTCCTTGTTTTTTCTTAAAACAGGTACTGAGTATAAAACAATATAAAACAATGTGAGAGGGTCTGTCTCCTTCCTCAGTACCTTTGCTGTTCCTCATCAGTCAGCTTTCTTTGGATTATTATTTGTTTAGAGTTGTATTTTTGTTTCTAGTGAACTAAATGAATTACTTTGTTTTTCTGTAATTGTTTGTTACCAGAATTGGGTATCAGTTGTGGTTAGGGAATTGTGTGTGTTGATGCCTCGTTGACTTTCTCAGCAGTGTTGGCCTTAAGGAAGAGGCAGCGGCCTGTGTTCTTTTTCAAGGAACCTGGTCAATGCCCTGTAGAGAGTGGGATGGGTTAAGATGCTGTAAACTGGAAATTTTTTTTAATGGTGTTCACGTCCTTATCTAAAGAAGATGATTCTAGAAGAGGCTCAGAGACAAAGGGTTACAAGTGGGATTAAAATGTAATATTAATGGATTCGTGGTTTATCATAAAGGCTTTTGGAGAGCAGCTACCCAGTGGAGAAAACTGTTGTGCTTTGCCTTGAAATATGACATAAGCATGTACTTTTATCTTATTTTGACTATCAAAGTAGATTATTAATCAGTTGTTATCCTGTTGTTAGGGCTGGAGACTATTATAAGAAAATAAATTTAACATATTAGATCTGTGACATTTTCAAACATTTAAAAAATAAACTTTAGTGTTCTTAAAAGAACCAAAACAAAACAGAAAACAGCAGAGGTACAAGGAAGCTTTTAGAGGTGGTAGATACGTTTGTTACTTTGATTATGGCGATGGCTTCATGGGTGTATGCTTATGTGCAACTCAATCAAATTGTATACATTAAATATGTGCAGTTTTTTATATCAGTTCTACCTGAGTAACGTCGTTTCAAAAAGAGAATAAAGTTGAATTAAAAAGTAACGTTAGACTTTCATGACTTTGACACTTTTGATGACTGCAGCCAGTTATTTTGTAATGTATCACACAATTTGGGTTTGTCTGATGTTTAATGATTAGATTCAAGTTATACCTCTTTGGTAGAAATATCCTGGAAGTATTATACTTTCATTACATTTTATCACATAATACATGATTTTGATTTTTCCCATTACTGGTGATGTTAACTTTGATCACTTGATTAAGATACTATCTGCATATTTCTCCACTGTAATTAATGTTTTGAAATGAAACACTTTTGTATGAGTATATGCCATTCATCCACTGAAATGGACATTTCACTTAGCAACAGGAAGTTTTCACATTCGTTAATATTTCTTGAATGAATTACTTTATTACTGTGATGGCTGCCAAATGATTTTATAATTCCATCATTACATTTTTAGTTAGCATTTTGTTATAAGGAAATGCTCTTATCTTCATTTGTTTATTCGTGTATTTATTTATATCAGTATGGGGTCCCAGATTCCAGTTTTATTCAGTGGATTTTATGCCATTGTTATAATTGAGTCACAGATAGTTCCCAGTCTGACCAATGGCAGCCCTTCAAGCCAACTTCTTTGTCATTTGTCATCCTCTTTGGGCACTTCCCTTATTTTCTGGCACAGCAGGATGTCTACACTCATATTGTACTTGCTGAGCTCTAGCACTGGAATCAGTCATTTCTTCAAAGACCCATGGTTTGGTTTGCTTTTGTTTTGTTTTGTGGTTTTTGTTTCCCCCTGGGAAGGACTTTCACTCTTATTGGCCAGGCTGGAGTGCAGTGGCGTGATCTTGGCTCACTGCAACCTCCACCTCCTGGGTTCAAAGCAATTCTCTTGGCTCAGCCTCCCAAGTAGCTGAGATTACAGGTGCCCGCCACCACGCCTAGCTAATTTTTGGTATTTTTAGTGGATACGGAGTTTCATCATGTTGGCCAGGCTCCTGAGACCTGTTGGTCTCAAACTCCTGACCTCAGGTGATCTGCCCATCTCTACCTCCCAAAGTGCTGGGATTACAGGCATGAGCCTCCACGCCCGGCCGTGTTGTGTTGTTTTAAATTGCAGACTGAGTATTTAGAAATCAAGATTGAATGCCAGGTGTATTGGTGCTGTGGAGCTGTTAACTGCTCCCAGGTCCTCATAGTTAGCAGATTTATGCACATATACACACACACATTTATGTCTATATTTATTTTTGTATTTATCTATATATATTGAAAACTGCTTACACTAATACCTCCAATTTTAGTGTAACACCATAAGTCTCATGCTAATTTTCTGTCTTTCCATATTTATAACTCCCTTTTCTGACACGAGGAACCTTGCTATCAATATCCTTCATGTATTTATTTATTGGATCAGAATGCCCTGTATATAAGCAATCTCCTGTCACTATTGCTGCCCTAGATGGATGCCCTTCTCCCTCTGCTCAGGCTCCAAAAGATCCCATTTAGGCCACTGACAGCACAAAACCTTATGCCAGACCACAGCTACTGCCTCATAGATACTGTCTGTCTCACTCGGGTTCCAACCATACACGTCAGGCTGCCACCACTGTTCTGTCCATGTGGACAACCTCCTTGCCATGCTTAGGCTCCAACACCCTTTGCCAGGCTATTGCCTCCCTTCCACTCCCTGCGCACAGATGCTTTCCTCACCCTGCTTGGGCTTCAGCAACATGCACTTTCCTTTCAAGAGGTCATCTACACCAAGGTCACGATGATACTCTACTGTATCATCCTCTAGAAGTCTTATATTGTTTACTTCTCTCAATTATGTCAGCAAACTAGCTAAAATCAATTTTATGTATAGTTTAAGGGTAGGAATCAGTATATGTTTGCTTTTTCCTTGTGTATATCCACTGGATCCAAGCATAGTTCTTACATAAATCACCACACTTTTCTTATACATTCATAAATCAGAAGTCAGAACCTATGGGTTTTCAAACATTCTTGGAAGGTCATGTAAGTATTGCAGTGAATATCAGTTACTATTGTTATTAATTTTGAGCTCATAATATGGAATTCAGAATTTTTTTGTAGGGTTTTGCCATGTTGGCCAGGCTGGTCTTGAACTCCTGTCCTCAGGTGATCTGCCTGCTGCATCCTCCCAAAGCTCTAGGATTACAGGTATGAGCCACCATGCCTGGCCTCAATCTCACATAGTTTCCATTTTTTACTTTTTTACTTAACCATTCTGACACCTTTGGGTATTTAAAATATTCCACAATTGAACAAATAGAAAATGTTCAAAAGAATATCTTAAAACCTTAAAACAACTTATGAGAATACCTTAAAACCTTGACTTTTAAAATTTTTGCTTAGAATAGAGTTCTAGAATTACTAAGTCAAAGAGTTTAGACTTTTTTTTTCTCTTTTTTTTTTTTAGTAGAGATGGAGTTTTACCATGTTGGCCAAGCTGGTCTTGAACTCCTGACCTCGTGATCCGCCCACCCCGGCCTCCCAAGGTGCTGGGGTTACAGGCGTGAGCCACTGCACCCAGCCAAGTTTAAACATTTTTAAAGCTCTAGATATTTACTGACAAATTAGTTTTCCTAAAGTTTGCATTAATTTGTATATCCAATAGCAGTGTGAGAGGACCAGTTTTCATGCATTTTTAAAAGCTTTTTTGGAATATTTTTATTGTATTTTTTTATTGGTAAAATATGTATAACAAAACTTACTAGCCTTTTAAGTGGAATCATGCAATATTTATCCTTTTGTGTCTGGCTAATTTCACTTAATGTTTTAAAGGCTCATCCATCTTCTAGCATGATTAAGAATTTTATTCCTAGGGCCAGGTGTGGTGGCTCATGCCTGTAATCTCAGCACTTTGGGAGGCCAAGGTGGGTGGATGACAAGGTCAGGAGTTCAAGACGAGCCTGGCTAAGATGGTAAAACGCCATGTCTACTAAAAATACAAAAAAAAAATAGCAGGGCATGGTGGCAGGTGCCTGTAATCCCAGCTACTTGGGAGGCTGAGGCAGAGAATTGCTTGAACCCGGGAGGTGGATGTTACAGTGAGCTGAGATTGCACCACTGCACTCCAGCCTGGGCAACAGAGTGAGACTCTGTCTCAAAAAAAAAAAAAGATTCCTTTCTAGGGCTGAATAATATCCATCATGTGTATATTACCACATTTTGTTTATCCATTCATCTCCTGATGGACACTTGGTTTCTTTCCACCTTTAGACTGTTGTGTATGATGCTGCACTGAACATTGGCATACAAGTGTCTGAGTCCTTGCTCTCAGTTTTGGGGGTGTGCCTTCCCAGTGCATATTTACCTACCCAATTGCTAGATCATATGCCGATTCTATGGTTGGTTTTTAAGAAACTGCCAAAGTTTTCCACAGAAGCTGTACCGTTTTACGTTTCCCACCAGCATTTTACCAGAGTTCCAGTTTCTCCACATCCTTGCCACTACTTGTTACTTTGATATTTTTTGTTTTGTTTTAGTTAGAAACTTCCCTTGTAGTGGTGAAGTAATCTCTCATTATAGCTTTTATTTGTATTACCCTATTGACTAATGATGTTGAGCATCTTTTCATGTGCTGATTGGCCACTTGTATATCTTTGCAGAAATTATTCAAGCTCTTTGCACATTTCGTTAATTGGGTTGTTTTTCTTTGTGTTGTTGAGTTGTAAGAGTCTTTAAATGTTCTGGATATTAAACCCTTATCAGATTATGATTTCCAACTATTTTCTCTCATTGTGTAGGCTGTCTTTTCACTTTCTTGGTAATGCCCTTTGGTGCACGAAAGGTTTTAATTCTGATAGAGTCTAATGGTTTTTTTATTTATTTATTTATTTTGGTCACAGTATTTCTAAGACTCCATTACCAAATCCAAGGTCACAAAGATTAACCCTATGTTCTCTCATAAGAGTTTTATGTTTTCAAATCTCATATTTAGGTTGTTAATCTATTTTGAGTTAATTTTTATATATAATGTGAGATGGGGGTCTGTAGACCTTCGTCTTTTGCATGTGGATATCTCAGCACCATTGTTGAAGAGACACCATACATTTTTAATAAATCTTAATTTTACTAATTCGATAGGCAAAAATTTGCCATTTTATTTTGTATTTATGAATGAAGATAAACCTTGCTTTTAGTCTGACAATTTGTTCTTCCTGTTTTAAGGCCTGTGAAGGCAAGCTGTCCTCATCTACTTGACTTTAGTGTTTTCCTTACATATATAAGGTGTTTTATTTATATAGCCAATGGGTCTTATTACAAAACTACTGTCCTGTGTTCCAGTTTCATCCTTTGAAAAATAACTTAAGCCAGATAAACATTAAACTTCTTAGTTTAATTTGTACCAGGGTTCTCTCTACATTGTTTTTTCATTGTTGCCGGATATGTCTGGCATATATTAGACTATCAGTGTTAGTTGAATTAATTACGGGCATGTTGAGGCAGGTTATTATGGTTCTTGATAATAGAAGTTAGTATCATGGATTTGTAAACTCTCTTGTCTGCCTGATTGGGCTAATAAAATTACTTTTAGTTTTCTGAATGCATAGAGGAAAGCAGTCAAATGTATTCTGAGTACTAGAAAAAATATTTTGTAGTCTGTCTATGAAGCAATTGTCTTATTTCCCAGAGAAGGAAGGAATATTGTAAGTGATAATGTTTATTATTATCATTTAAGCATCTAAAGAGTAGTCACTTATTTTAATTACAGAATCATTAAAATTATTGGGGGTATAACTGTTTCTAAAACAATTTCTAAAGGGTATTTTCTCATTATTTATATTAGTGTAATGTATTAATATTTTACCTGTTGCATAATTATTTCTGAAAACTGTAATTTATCTTTATGGCACAGCTTTTTGTTATGTGTTTCCCTTTTATTTTGGTGTTTTTCCTGATTTTTTGTCATTGATGATTTTTAGCCAACAGAAGCTGTTCTTCCCTCTCCTCCCACTGTCCCTGTGATCCCTGTCCTGCCAGCCCCTGCTGAGAATACTGTCATCCTACCCACCATACCACAGGTTGTTATTAGTTTCTTTTTTCTTTATAAACATTTCATTTGCTTTTAATGTTTCATTTGTGTTCTTTTTTAAAACTGAGCTGTGTTTTGTAATTTGGTAATTTACTTTGGGCTTCAATTAGTAGTTTTAGGGACTTAAACATTTCAAATTTAATATAAATGGAGTCAAGATTTGCCATTTTATTAGGTTGTGTGTGAAATGGAACACATTGTGAACTTCATAATATTGAACCTTAGATTTGTTTTCATGCCTTTGTACTTATGAATCTGCTTAAAACAGTTTTTAAACATTTTTACTTTAGAAAACTTTATTCTTCTAAAGTTAGTAAAAATCATTGTACTCCTGATTTTGTACCACATGTATCATTTTATTTAGCACATTATTTCCTATTATATATTTATCTTTGGAAATACTCGTTCTCATGTTATTTGATTAGATAAGACACTTCACATTTATTAGGTAAAAATAATAGCCAACATATCTGGATTATTTGGGAATGCTCTGTGCTATCTTCACAACTGTTATGTAAATCTATTGTAAAATTTTACTTGTAAAAAATTATATGTAACAGTTTAAAAAAAAATAATAGCCAAATATGAGAGAATCTAATCATTTTTAGTTTTTCAAAGACTTACTACTTCCAAGGGGTGATTCGAGACATTAACTGCCCTTCCAACAGTTATGCAAGGTCAAAATAATGGTAGTATTACTAAGAATAATAATAAAGATCTTTGGTGTGAAAGATCACGATCTCATTTAAAGTGTAAATAAATGAACCCATAGATTGTTTTTGTCAATTATTGATCTGTAGCATAAAATCTGGGTAAACATACTATGTTTGCTGTGTAAACAGTTTCAAAATCAGTTCCATTGGGGGAAAAAAGATATCAACTGTGATTATTCACATCTCAGTGCCCTTCCCCTCTCCTAAAAAGTGAAGTCAGTAAGAACATCCACACACCCGAGGATTCTAGGGGAAATTACAATGTTACATGACTTCAGCCTTACTGTAATAAGACTGAATTGTAATCATTGTAATAATATTAGTACTATATAATTTTTTATTATGAAAATAATTAAAAATTAACTCGTAAAACCAACAATGAATAGAGGAATCCAAATGGATATTCTCTCTATATTGCAGGAAAAGATTGAATTTATAAATAAAATATAATTCTGAGCAAGCAGTTTGAGGGTTATTATAACATCGTAATAATGTAACATCTTTCCAAATACACAGAGTTGATGAGTACAGTGTTTTGTTTTGTTTTGTTTTTTAAGTAGAATTGAAAGTTTATTTTACTCTTCTCACTTCAGTCAATTTTTTGGCATTAAAATAGTTTTCTGGAATCCTTTGAGAATTTGTACCAGTCTCTTTATATTCATTTGGGAGCCTGTCTTTTCCTATTCAGAATTCTCTCATTTATTTACTCCAGGCATCCCTAACTTAACATCACACTACATTTGAAAATTGTTGAGATCTTGCATAGTCTTATAAAAATACAGGTTTTGAAGTCAGAATGACCTGGGGTTGGAATTCCAGTCCTACCACTTAACCTATGTAACTACACACTTTACTTAACCACAGTGAACTTCCATTTACTCATCTGTAACACCGAAGATAGACAGGAGTACTAACTTGAGGTGTTTTACAGTGATTGAGAGGATACTTAATGCATGTCAAGTACTGCCACATAATCTTGGCTGTTCATATTTTTAGTATTATGTCATATTTCTCTGAGAAAGGAAACTAAGGAACAAGTTTTGTTTTGTTTTGTTTATTTGTTTGTTTAAATGAGGATATTTGAGGAGGATACACACAAAAAAGACCTATTTATTCTGCATAGCTTCACTTTAGGTTTTAAATATGCTACAGAAGTTCATGAAAGAGAGTTTTACCATTTTTGTTGTGTTATGTGAGAAGCCAATGAGTGGACCTCATTTTCCAGAATAAGTGTGTTCCTAATTAGTCAAGTACGTTATAAAATTAAAATAATGGACTGAAATGTCTGTCCCTAAGTAAAATTTAAAATCCATGCTAACATATAACCCAATTTCAACATATTAAGTAAATATGTATTCTTGAAAGATCCACTGCTTTACATTTAGATGCATTAGTATGTATTAGAAATAAAAGCAGAAGAGAAGATTTAAAGTCTAGTCCGTCTTTGTCACTCAAACAAGTTACCCTGTCTGAGTCTTCTCCTCCTTCATCTGTTAAAATGGGGGCAGCGCCACCAGACTCCTTTAAAATGGGTTTGAGAGCCAGGCAAATTAGAAAGATACATAGATAATAACTTTTTAAAAAGTATATAGTCTTTCATTGTAGAACACTTTTACACTTTTCAGAGTACTTGCATATTGATCATATTGTTTGTACTTTATGAAAGCCCTCTACAAATCAGAATTACAGTTATCATACAGAGTGGCACAGAAAGATAATATTCAATGGCTGCTTAATATTGCAGAAAGAGCATGAACTTTATAGTATAGTCATACCTGACTCCACCACTTCCTAGCTTCACCTGTTTCTACATGTGTGATGGTGTAGAAATTACTCAACTTCTGAGAACCTCAGTTTCTCCACATAGAAACTGAGTACAGAGTAGGTAACAGTTACTAGTTCTTCTTACTGGGAGTGTAAACACATAATCTCTGTGATTCCAGCCTATTAAATCCAGAGGCTTATTTGCACCCTAGAGTAAATACTCTTTTAAAACTAGATGTTTTAAACCTTTATTTCTATCAGTTCTGAAAAGTTATCATGTAATTAAAATATTGTTGAAAATGCTTTAGAGCTAATTTTTTGTGCATGGTCTTTTTTGATATTTGAATATGTGCTTTGAAGATGAATAGAACATTCTCTGTCCTCTAGGAGCCTACTAGGTGTTTGTGCAAGAGACAAGTTTAACAAATAGCTCCCACATAATGAGAGAGTAATTACATTAGAGGTATGTCCAGAACAGAGCATCATATTGCCTCTGGACCTTTTTTGTTTTTGAAACGGTGTTTCGCTCTTGTTGCCCAGGCTGGCGTGCAATGGCGCAATCTTGGCTCACCACAACCTCCACCTCCCTGGTTCAAGTGATTCTCCTGCCTCAGCCTCCCGAGTAGCTGGGATTACAGGCATGCGCCACCATGTCCCACTAATTTTTTTTTTTTTTTTTTTTTTTTTTTTTTAGTAGAGACAAGGTTTCTCCATGTTGGTTAGGCTGGTCTTGAACTCCCGACCTCAGGTAATCCACCCGCCTCAGCCTCCCAAAGTGCTGGAATTACAGGTGTGCACCACCGCGCCCAGCTGGTTGTAGCATTTTAAATTTCCACCAAAGTGCACAAGGATTCCAGTTTCTCCACATCCTCACCAACACTTTTTATTTTGTTTTCTTAATAGTAGCCAGGCTAATGGGTGTGAGGTGACATCTCGTAGTTTTGATTTGCGTTTCTATAATGATTAGTGACACATCTTTTCATGTGCTTATTGTCCATTTGTATGTCTTTGAGAAAATGTCTGTATGAGTTCCTTGACCATTTTTTAATTAGGGTGTTTGGTATTATTGTTGGAGTTTAGGAGTTCTTTGTGCATTCTGGATCTCACGTCTTGTCAGAGATATGACTTACCTATTTTTTCTTTTTTTGCCTGTACCTTTGTGTCATATCCAAGAAATCACTGTCAGTTCCATTGTCTCACTTTTAGCCTGTATTTTCTTCTAACAGTTTTATAGTTTTAGGTTTTACATTTAGATCATGATCCGTTTTAGGTTGGTTATTGTATATGGCATTTATTTCTGGATTCTGCTTTATTCTCTTCTATATGTCTGTCTGCACACCAGTACCAGACTGTTTCTATTACTGTAACTTTGTAGTAAGTTTTGGAATCAGGAAGTGTTAGCCTGCCACCTTTGTTTTTCTTTTTCATTATCATTTTGACTTTCAGGGTACTGTGAAATTCTATGTGACTTTTAGGATGGGTTATTCTATTTCTTTAAAAACCCTACTGGAATTTTGATAGGAATTGCATTAAGTCTGTTGATTGCTTTGGGTAATATTGACATTTTTGCAATAATAAGTCTTCCAATCTGTAACCATAGATCCCTTCCCATTTATTTATGTCTTCTTAATTTCTTTCATAAATGTTTTATAGTTTTCATTTTGCAAGTTTTTTACCTTCTTGATGAAGTTAATTCCTTTTTTTTTTTTTTTAAGCATTTAGGAGGCTCAGTGTTCTGAAAATTTGTACTTTTTGATGCTGTGATAAACAGAATTGTTTTCTTAATTTCCATTTTAGATTGTTCAATGTTAGAAGAAATACAACTGATTTTTGTGTATTGACTTCGTATCCTGCTACTTTGCTTAATTGGTTTAATTATTAACAGTTTTTGTGTAAAATCTTCAGGGTGTTTTACGTATAAGATCATATCATTTGTGAACAAGTAATTTTGCTTCTTCGTTTCTAATTGGGATGTCTTTTATTTCTTTTTCTTGCCTAATTGCTTTGACTACAACTTCAACTATTCAGCTAGTGGTCACGTTGAGTACAAGTGGTGAAAGCAGACATACTTGCCTTCTTTCTTATCTTAGAGGAAAAGCTTTCAGTCTTTCAGCACTGAGTATGATGTTCACTGTGGGGTTTTGTATATGGTTTTTCTTAGGTTGACATAGTTTCCTTCTATTCTCATGTGCACTTGAGAAGAATGTGTGTTCTGTTGTTAGAGTTCTGTGTCTCTTTGGTATATTGTGTTTGTTCATCTCCTCTATTTCCTTACTTATCATATGTCTGGTTGTTCTGCCCATTATGGAGAATGTGGTATTGAAGTCTCCAGCTATTATTGTAGAACCATTTCTTTCTTCAATTCTGTCTCATTTTTGCTACTTACATTTTGATGGTCTGCCATTAGGTGTGTTAATTTTCGTAATTGTTACATATTCCTATATTGAACCTTTTATTAATATATAATACCTTTGTTGTCTCATAACCTTTTTTTGGATTCAAAGTCTATTTTGTCTTTTGTGAGTACAGCCACTCCTGCTCTCCTTTGGTTACTATTTGCATGGAATATCCCTTTCTATACTTCACTTTCAGCATATTTGTGTCTGGATTTACAGTGAGTCTCTTGTATACAGCTTGTAGTTGAAACATTTTAAAAATTTTATTCTGCCAATTTCTGTCTTTTGATTGAAGAGTTTCTTTACATTTAAAGTAATTATTGGTAAGGAAGGACTTACTTTTGTCATTTTGCTGTTTGTTTTCTTTATATATATGCCTTGTAGCTTTTTTGTTCCTCATTTCCTGCGTTGCTGTCTTCTTTGGTCTTTGATTAATTTTTTGTAGTGAAACATTTAACTTTCTCATTTCCTTTGAGTCTATTCTTTAGTTATATTTTATGTGGTTACCAAGGGGATTACATTTGACATCCTAGACACTTCTAATCTCAATTTATACAAGCTTAACTGCAATAATATACAAAACCTCTGCCCCTTTAACTGCTCTGTCCCAACCCCTTTCGATTGTTGATGTCACAAAATTACATCTTCATATAGTGTATGCCCAAAACCAGAAACTAATAATTTTTAATGCATTGGTGTCTTAAATTATGTACGAGACAAAATATGAAGTTACAAAGTTACAATGTTAGCTTTTAAACTAATAATTGATTTTCGTTATTTACTAATATTGACTTTATTTATTAATATTAGGCTTATTTATTTCTAGGCAGGGTCTCATTCTGTAGCCCAGGCTGGAATGCGGTGGTGCCATCACAGCTCACTGCAGCCTCAACCTCTTGGGCCCAATCAGTTCTCTCGCCTCAGCCTCCTGAATAGCCATGACTGCAGGCATGTGCCCACCATACCTGGTTAATTTTTGTTGTTGCTGCTGTTCTGTTCTGTTTTGTTTGTAGAGATGGGGTTTCACCATGTTCCACAGGCTGGTCTTGAACTCCTGGGCTCAAGCCATCTCTGCCTGCCTTGGCCACCTAAATTGCTGGGATTACAGGTGTGAGCCACCATGCCTGGCTAGGCTAAGTTTTTTTTAAAAAAAATTGGAAATGTAATATAGTCTCTTCAATCATGTGGAAAACCAAAAGTGAATTTACACAACCATTGTTACAACACTGCTAACTAGTGTTTATTATTACCTATGTATTTGCCTTTATTGAGATCTTTATTTCTTCATGTGACTTTGAGTTACTGTCTAGTTTTCTTTCATTTCAACCTGAACTGCTACCTTTAGCACATCTTTCAGGGCAGTTCTAGTGATAACAAACTCCCTCAGCATTTGTTCATCAGGGAACATCTTAATTTCCCCCTTACTTTTGAGGGACTGTCTTGCTGGATACAGGATTTTTAGTTGACAGGTTTGGTTTCTTTTTCCTCTTATTTTAGCATTATTTCCACCCACTGCCTTATGACCTCCAGAGCGTCTGACGTGAAGTCTGCTGATATTCTCATTCAGGATTTGTTGTATGTGACAAGTCACTTCTCTTGTTGCTTTCAAAAGTCTCCCTTTGTTTTTGTCCTTTGACAGTTCTAGTATAATGTGCCTCAGTGTGAGTCTGTTTGATTTCATTACTTGTTTATTGAGCTGCTTGGATGTTTATATTCATGTTTTTCATGAAATCTGAGAAGTTTTGGCTATTACTTCTTCAAATATTTTTTTCTACTCTTTTATCTCTCATTTCTCATGCAACTCCCACAATGCATTAGTTGGTCTGCTTGATGATGTCTCACGGGTCCCATAGGTTCTGTTCACTTTTCTTTAATCTTTTTTATTTCTGTTCTTCAGATGCAATACTTTCCATTGTCCTGTCTTCATGTTCACTAATTTTTTTTAGCTACTTAGATATGCTTTTGAATCCCTCCACTGAATTTTCGGTTATTGTACTTCTCAGTTCCTGAATTTTATAAATTTTTATTTCTCCTTATTGGTATTTCCATTTTGTTCATACAGCATTTTCTTGCTTTTGTTCTCATCTTTTAGTTCTTTAAAAAAGTCTTTGTCTGGTAGATTTGCTATCAGGTTTTGGGGGTTGGTTTGTTTGTGTTTTGATGGAGTCTTGCTCTGTTGCACAGGCTGGAGTACAGTGGTGTGGTCTTGGCTCACTGCAACCTCCGCCTCCTGGGTTCAAGTGATTCTTCTACCTCAGCCTCCCAAGTAGCTGTGATTACAGGCGCCTGCCACCACACCCAGCTAATTTTTTGTATTTTTAGTAGAGACAGGGTTTCACTATGTTGGCCAGGCTGGTCTCAAACTCCTGACTTCACGATTTGCCTGCCTCAGCCTCCCAAAGTGCTGGGATTACAGGCGTAAGCCACCACACCTGGCCTTATTTTTTTTTAAGGGACAGTTTCTGTTGATTTGTATTTCTTTTTTGAATAAGCCATTTATTCTTGTTTATTTGTATGCCTTGGGATTTCTTTTTCCCATGAAAACAGCACACTTGAATTTAATAATTTGATGACCCTGAAAATCAGATTCTCCTTCTTCTCCACCATTTTCTTTTTTTGTTGTTACTGTTTTTGTGATTGTTTTAGGCTGTCAAAGATCAGCCTCAGGTGTAAACGTAGGGTCTTCTTAGATGTTTTCTGAGCCTATCCTTCCCCTGGGCATACACAGTGACTTTCTAATTTCCTCCATATATGTGGTTGGTTTTTAATGTCCTAGTCTTCAATGTCTGGCTCCCAAAAGGGGAAAAAGAAAATTGAATTGGTGTGTAGGAAGGGGAGGCTCCAGCTCTTTAAATCTCCTGGAAATCAGTTCAGCCTGGGAGGTTTGGGTGGGGTTTGCAACAGTGAGGAGGAGGTGAAACAGCAGTATCCATAGCCTGTTTGCACCTTTGTGATGAGAAGCAGCAGTTAGAGCACAGATCTCCAATATTTGGAGAACGTAATTTTCTTTGCCCACCGTGACTTGTGCAAGCATCACACAGTTGACTGAGGGATAGAGTATGGGTAGCTGCTCCTGTGCTAAACCTGCAGGTGACTGAAATTAACTACAGTTTACTGTCGAAGCCTTCACCTGGAAGTTGCAAGCCTTCAGTAGACTCCAGGTTCCAAAATATTTACATCAGACAGATGCTGCCACTGAAATTGTTTTCAAGGTGGAGAAACAGATTTGTGGAGCTTCCTACTCTGCCATCTTTCCAGAATCCACCGCATTTGTTTTTACAGTCATTTTAACCTGCAGTGATCACCTCAGTCAGTCATAGCATTTAACTCTGAATGCAATGTGTCTCAAATTAGGATCTAAGAGGTATTCTCTGGGGTTTGTGAGTTCTGCACTGGAAAAGCACTTGTAAAGCACTTGTTTATAATTGAGTAGAGGAGGAAGAAACTTATTAGACAAATAACAATGAAACTTTGATCAGTGCTGAGAAGGAAAAATACAGTGCACATTGTAAAAGTGCATTTTCTAAACTATTTTGACCTATTTTAAAATAATTAGATCTTAGAATTTATTTTAACACAATTTTTAAAAGTGTAATATCGCCCTCTGAAACTTTGTAAGGTTGCGTCAGTCTGTTACAGCAGCAAACACTACAAGATCCTTTGTTAATGAAATAGAATGGTAAAATTTGGGTGAGCCATGTGCTCAGCCAATAAACTTGACTTAAAAAATCCTACCCTGGGCGACAGAGCAAGACTCTGTCTCAAAAAAAAAAAAAACGACTTTGGGATCCTTAACCAAGACAGCGGGTAGTAGAACAGGTAACGTGGAAAATCAGACAACTACAACTAAAAGACTTGGAAAGAGTCTATGTGAAATTATTTCAAATGAAGAAAAACCCTTCATTGCACCTTGGTTCAAGTGACCCTGTAATCTCAGACCTGGTTCTAGGTCTCTCTACACCTCCCTCTACCACTCAGTGACATTTGAGTATAGGTAAATCACAATTATTATTGAAATTCATTTTCTCCATCTGTGAAAAGATGGGGGGACTGTGTGAGGCTCTAGAGGAGTAATATAAAAGAAAATATGTTGCAAACCATAGGAAGCTATAGAAATGCTTAGTCTATTACTAAAATTTATATACCATTGTGTATATTTCCAACTTGGACAACAATGAAGCCCTATAATTCACTTAGAGATTGGGGGTAGAGGCAGTAAAAAGGCAAGGATATTCCAGAAGGAGGAACTAAAAAGTTCCTAAATAATTTGGCCCAAGCATCAGTAATAAGGCTTAAGAAACATAATTTTGCTCATCCCGAACTCCTCATTTCAAGTGATCCACCAGCCTCGGCCTCCCAAAGTGCTAGGGTTACAGGCATGAGCCGCCGCGCTTGGCCTGAACGCCAGCATCTTAATAGCAACCCTGACCCAGATTATTTCACAACTACTTTAGCTATTAACTGCTTTAAAACTGAGGACTTGGCTCAAAGTGATTTTTTGGTTTACTTTTTATTATGCAAACTTTCAAAAATACTCAAATGTAGAAATAATAGTACAATTAACTCTGTGTATACCCATCACCAGCTACAGCAATCAACTCATGTACTTCTATTTGATCCATAACCCCTCCTACTCCCAGCCTTCCATTGTTTTATTTTGAAGTAAATAAAACATCTTATGTCATTTTGTTTATGTGTATTTCAATATTAGCAATATTTCTAAATGAATAGAATCAAAAGGTAACTTCTATACAGCGATGATGAGTTGGGACTGATAAGCAGCTAACATTATAATAATTATGGTATAAATCAGATTTTGATAAAAACCAACTTTCTCTACTGCATGTTTGGTTAAAAAAATCGGCCGAGGGACCAAAAGACTTTCTTCCCATAGTGTTTTAAAAATGTAATTTCTTTTGTAACTTTAAATATCCTATTCTTTCTTGCCCTCTTCTTCTGTAATTGCTTAAGCAGAATAAAGTGAAGTTGTATTAATTTTTTTAGCAAAGTAAAATATTATGTTTGAGTATTCTCAATATGCCATTGCGAAATAAGTAATTTGAAATATTCATAAAATCTCAAATGTCTGTAAGTTGAATAACTTTGCTTAAATAGCAATTTTATAAATATAATTTTTATTTGTTAAGTGGACTTTCACTGAATTATTCAAAGGTAGACTGTTAATCAATGGTGGGACTAAACATGAAGTATTATATTTTATTTTATGTTTATATATAATGAAGTATTAGCTACTCATTTTTAACTTACTGCTTGATATAGCCGAAATGCATACCATATAATTATTTAACCATGAAACTAGGTTGTCTAAGCATTTTATCATATCATTTAGCTATAGCACTGTGCCGAAAATAATGTTATTTGAACTTTGAATATTCACCATTATTAAAAGCCTATATATTTGGAAGAAAGTGGTTATTTTGTGTTATAATGTTCTTTTATACAGCTTTTATGTATAATTCTTTAGTTAATTAAGTAGAACTATTAATGTTTATAAGCATATCTTCTAAAGTTTGTTTAAATGATAGTCATCTTTTTTATTCTCTGAAACTGTTATTTGACTTGATACTTTTATAACTAAATATGCAGAAGAAAGAAATTTGAGGGGAATTACATCAGTTTTTTAATATATTTTTCATTTGGTATTAATTGCATTTTATTCTTTAGTTTCATATACATCATAATTTCTAACCTAACCAGAAAACCAAGACTTTTTTCAATCCAAACTTAACTAGGTGTGTGTTATTCTGCTTATTTTTCTTGCCATAATAGATCACTGTTAATTCTGTGAGTGGTCTAGAATAACAGTGGAAAGCTATCATTGCAGCTGAAAATAATCAGGGGTTTTTACATTAAGAGTGTATTTTTAGTTTTCTAAAAGTTTACAATTAATTTCTGTGTTAGACTTATTTTTTTTTCCCCCTGTATAAAAACAGTTCACTGTGGAAAGAATTTTTTCCTGAGTGATGAAATGATTGAAATCTTTATGGTATCCTTGGGAATAGAAAACAATGATTTCTGAGCAACCTAGGAAGAGTTGTTGGTTACACTAAAGAATATTCATGGATTTTATGAGAAGGCTATGGTGATCTGTGTAAAACTTAAGAAAATCATGACTGTTTTAGCAGAAATAACAATTTATTTCTTAAAAGCAAATCTATTTTAACGCTTATACATAATTTTTTCTGTTTGGGGCTGGAAAAAGGATATATTATTTAACATAAAAAGCTCATATAAGATTATAACTTAAGAAATAGCAAGTCTTTCATGTGCCTCTAACATTGTGAACATTAACGTGTAATGTTTTTGTTTTCTTGTTAAGCTAACACGTTTACAATTTTTTTTTTTAAGGCAAATCCTCCTCCAGTCCTGGTCAACACAGATAGCTTGGAAACACCAACTTATGTAAGTTCCGTTTCCTCCCCACGTTTAAGTAATTCTGCCTTTCCTGTTCAGTTTTTCATACAAATACGAAGACCGTGGCATTTTCTCTAATACATTTCTCTTAAGATGTCCTATCACTATAATCTATAGCTGTAATAGCTACAGTAAATGAAATAATATGTCCTCCTTTGGTTTTTTTTCTTTTCCTTATGTAAAGTAGAAATTTTTAAATAGAGATTTATAGTTTAATTTTGAAATTATGATGGCTAACTTTCACAAAAGGTTGTCTCTAACCATTGGTCACTTACACAGCGCCATATATTTAAATCATTTTAGAAGTCTAATTGAATGACTGGATTTTTAGTAACCAAGTTTTTTTGTGCATTCGGATATACTAAAATAATTAGTTACAACTTTGTCATTTTAAATGGATCAGGGACGAAAGCCCACTTGTTGCGTAATCTTATTAAATGAAAGGTCTGGAATAGATAAATCTATACCTACCGAAAGTAGATGAGCCGCTGCCAGGCGGTGGGCGTAGGCAGAATGGGGAGTGACTGCTGACAGGTACAGGGTTTGTTTATGGGGCAGTAAGGGTGTTCTGGAATTAGAGAGTAATGATGATGGCACAACTCTGTGAATAAACTAGAAACTACTGAATTGCATACTTTAAAAAGGTAGATTTTATGGTATGTGAATATCTCAACATAATTTGTTAAGGTGAAAAAGTAGAAAAAGGTGAGTAATAACATAAATGCAAATTAAAACAGTTAATACATTTTAAACATTATGTTACCAAAGGTTCAAAAAGTTTATCAGTACATTCTGCTGGTGACAGTATGGGGTAAAAATATACTGATACGTTTTTGTTGAAGTATAAGTGGATAAAACTTTAGAAAATGCAATTTCATGGTAATGATTGAGTCTAAAAATCAATGCTTTTTAAAATATCTTTTCTTTTGTAACTTTTTGTATTGTACCTGAGAAGCCATTGCATAATCCAACATCACAAAGACTTAAGTTTTCTTCTAAAAGTTTTATGGTTTTGCTTTTACATTTTGGTCTTTGATTCATTTTGAGTTGATTTTTGTAATGTGAAGTAGAAGTCCAACTTCATTCTTTTGTGTGTGGATAGCATCACTGTTGAAAAGACTCTTCTTTCCACATCGAATGGCCTTGGCAACCATATAGAGAATAAGTTAACTGTAAACATATGGGTGTATTTCTGTAATTCCTTTCAATAATGTTTTGCAGTTTTCTGTATACAAGTCTTGGAGTTCTTTTGTTAAATTTATTTGTAAGTATTCTCTCGCTCCTCTCCTTTTTTTTTTTTTTTTTTTTTAAAGATAGAATTTCACTCTGTGCCACCCAGGCTGGAGTGTGTTGGGACAATCTCAGCTCACTGCAGCCTCCACCTTCCAGGCTCAAGATGATCCTCCCACCTCAGCCTCCCAAGTGGTTGGGAACACAGACACGTGCCACCACAATTTTTTTTGTATTTTTGGTAGAGATAAGGTTTTACCATGTTGCCCAGGTTGAACTTGAACTTCTGAGCTCAAGTCATCCAACCTGCCTCAGCCTCCCAAAGTGCTGGGAGAGCCAGCACTTTGTACAGGGGTGAGCCATGCCCAGCGAGTATTTTATTCTTTTGATGCTGTTATAAATGGAATTGTTTTGTTTATTTTTGGAGTTTTTATTGCTAGCATATGGAAATACAGTTGCCTTTTAGGTGTTTATCTTTGATCCCACAACCTTGACGAACTCATTTATTACCTCTAGTAGTTATGTAGTTTGAATTTTCTATATACAGGATCATATCATTGGCAAATAGAGATAGTTTATCTCTGGATGCCTTTTATTTCTTTTTTCTTTTTTTAATTTTAAAGGATGGGAAACTTCAGGATTTTATTTTTTATTTTTTGGATTTTTTTTTTTTAATTTCAGTAGGTTTTAGGGAGCAGGTGGTGTTTGGTTACATGAATAAGTTAGTGGAGATTTCTGAGATTTTGGTGCACCCATCATCTGAGCAGTGTATACTGTACCCAGTGTGTAGTCTTTTATCCCTCACCCCGCTCCCATGCTTTCCCCTGAGTCCCCAAATGCTAGTGTATAATTCTTACGCCTTTGCATCCTCATAGCTTAGCTCCCACTTACGAGTGAGAACATACTATGTTTGGTTTTCCATTCCCGAGTTACTTCACTTAGAATAATAATCTCCAGTTCCATTCAGGTTGCTGCAAATGCCATTATTTCATTCCTTTTTATGGCTGAGTAGTATTCCGTGGTGTGGGTGTGTGTGTGTGTGTGTGTGTACACACCATATATTTTTTATCCACTCATTGAAAAATGGGCATTTGGGCTGGTTCCATAATTTTGCAATTGTGCATTACACTACTATAAACATGCATGTGCAAGTGTCTTTTTCATATAATGACTTCTTTTCCTCTGTGTAGATACCTAGTAGTAGAATTGCTGGATCAAATGGTTGATCTACTTTTAGTTCTTTAAGGAATCTCTGTACTGTTTTCCATAATGGTTGTACTAGTTTACATTCCCATCAACAGTGTAAAAGTGTTCCCTGTAGATTCTGGATATTAGTCCTTTGTCAGAAGTATAGATTGTGAAGATTTTCTCCCACTCTGTAGGCTGTCTGTTAAGTCTGCTGATTATTTATTTTGCTGTGCAGAAGCTTCTTAGTTTAATTAAGTCCCATCTGTGTATCTTTGTTTTTGTTGGATTTGCTTTTGGGTTCTTAGTCATGAAGTCTTTGCCTAAGCCAATGTTTAGAAGGGTTTTCTGATGTTATCTTCTAAAATTTTAATGGTTTCAGGTCTTAGATTTAAGTCTTTGATCCATTTTGAGTTGATTTTTTTATAAGGTGGGAGATGAGGATCCAGTTTCATTCTCCACATGTGGCTTGCCAATTATCCCAGCACCATTTGTCGAATGGGATGTCCTTTCCCCACTTTATGTTTTTGTTTGCTCTGTTAAAAATCAGTTGGCTGGTAAGTATTTGACTTTCTTTCTGGGTTTTCTATTCTGCTTCATTCTGTGTATCTATTTTTATACCAGTACCATGCTGTTTTGATGACCATGGCCTCATAGTATAGTTTGGAGTCAGGTAATGTGGTGCCTCCAGATTTGTTCCTTTTGCTCAGTCTTACTTTGGCTATGGAGGGTCTTTTTTGGTTCCATATGAATTTTAAGAATTTTTTTCTAGTTCTGTGAAGAATTATGGTGGTATTTTGGTGGGAATTGCATTGAATTTGTAGATTGCTTTTGGCAGTATAGTCATTTTCACAATATTGATTCTACCCATCCATGAGCATGAGATGGGTTTACATTTGTTTATGTCGTCTGTGATTTCTTTCAGCAGTGTTTTGTAGTTTTCTTTGGAGAAGTATTTCACCTCCTTGGTTAGGTATATTCCTAAGTATTTTATTTTCCTTTAGCTATTGTAAGAAGGGTTGAATAATTTTCGTTTTTATTTTATTTTATGTATTTATTTTTTTGAGACAGCGTCTCACTCTGTTGCCCAGACTGGAGTACAGCAGCACAACAGCTCACTGTAACCTCCAGCTCCTGGGTTCAAGTGCTTCTCCTGTCTCAGCCCCTGCCCCAAGTAGCTGGGATTACAGGCACGCGCCACCACACCCAGCTAATTTTTGTATTTTTAGTAAAGACAGGGTTTCGCCATGTTGGTCAGGCTGGTCTCAAACTTCTGACCTCCGGTGATCCACCCACCTCGGCCTCCCAGAGTGCTGGGATTACAGGTGTGGGCCACCGTGCCCGGCCTAGGGTTGAGTTCTTGATTTGTTTCTCGGTTTGGTCACTGTTGGTATATAGCAGAGGTACTGGTTTGTGCACATTAATTTTGTATCCTGAAACTTTGCTGAATTCACTTACCAGTTCTAGGAGGTTTTTGGATGAGTCTTTAGGATTTTCTAGGTATGCGATTATATCAGCAGCAAACAGCAGTCTTTTGTCTTCCTCTTCACCAATTTGGGTGCCCTTTCTTTCTCTTGTCTGATTGCTCTGGCTAGGATTTCCAGTACTATGTTGAGTAGAAGTGGTGAAAGTGGGCATCCTTGTCTTTTTCCACTTCTCAGGGGGAATGCTTTTAACTTCTTCCCATTCGATATAATGTTGACTGTGGGTTTGTCATAGGTGGCTTTTATTACCTTAAGGTTTGTCCCTTCTGTGCTGATTTTGCTGAGGGTTTTAATCATAAAGGGATGCTGGATTTTGTCAAATGCTTTTTCTGCATCTGTTGAGATGATGGTGTGATTTTTGTTTTTAATTCTGTTTATGTGGTGTATCACATTTATTGACTTATGTATGTTAAACCATCCCTGCATCCCTGGTATGAAACCCACTTGATCATGGTGGATTCTCTTGATACGTGGTTGAAGATTTTTGCATCTGTGTTAATCGGGGACATGTGTCTGTAGTTTTCTTTTTTTGTTAGATCATTCCCTGGTTTTGGTATTAGTGTTACACTGGCTTCATAGAATGATTTAGGGAGGATTCCCTCTTTCTCTATCTTTTTGAATATTGTCAATAGGATTGGTACCATTTCTTCTTTGAATGTCTGACAGAATTCAGCTGTGCATCTGTCTTGTCCTGGACTTTTTTTTTCACTGGCAATTTCTTAATTACCATTTCAGTCTCACTACTTGTTATTAGTCTGTTCAGAGTTTCTATTTCTTCCTGGTTTAATCTAGGAAGGTTGTATATTTCCAGGAATTTATCCATCTCAAGGTTTTCTAGTTTATGCATGTAAAGGTGTTCATAGTAGCTTTGAATAATCTTTCATATTTCTGTGGTATTGGTTGTATTATCTCCTATTTCATTGCTTATTGAGCTTGTTTGGATCTTTTACTTTGAGATGGAGTCTCGCTCTGTCACTCAGGCTGTGGCACAATCTCAGGTCACTGCCGCCTCTACCTCCTGGGTTCAAGCAATGCTTCTGCCTCAGTCACCCGAGTAGCTGGGATGACAGGCGCCCACCACCACACCCAGCTAATTTTTGTATTTTTAGTAGAAATGGGGTTTCACCATGTTGGCCAGACTGATCTCGAACTCCTGACCTCAAGTGATCCACCCACCTCAGCCTCCCAAAGTGCTGGGATTACAGGCGTGAGCCACCACGCTGGCCATTTGGATCATCTCTCTTCTTTTCGTGGTTAATCTCGCTAATGGTCTGTCAATTGTATGTACCTTTTCAAAGATGCAGCTTTTTGTTCTATTTGTCTTTTGTATTGTTTGTTTGTTTCAATTTCATTTAGTTCTGCTCTGATCTCCGTTATTTCTCTTCTTCTGCTGGGTTCAGGTTTGGATTGTTTGTGTTTCTCCAGTTCCTTTAGTTGTAACCTTAGATTGTCTCTTTGTGCTCTTTCAGACTTTCTGATGTAGGCATTTAATGCTATGAACTTTACTCTTAGCATTACTCTTGCTGTATCCCAGAGGTTTTGATAGGTTGTGTCTCTGTTATCATCCAGTTCAGAGAATCTTAATGTCCATCTTGATTTCATTGCTGACCCAACAGTCGTTCAGTAGCAGGCTGTTTAATTTCCATGTATTTACGTAGTTTCGAGGATTCCTTTTGGAGTTGATTTTCAGTTTTATTCCACTGTGGTCAGAGAGAGTACAGTTGATACAGTTTTGATTTTTCTTAAATTTACCGAGATTTGTTTTGCGGCCTCTCGTATAGTCTGTCTTGGAGAATGTTCCGTGTGCTGATGAATAGAATGTATATTCTGCAGTTGTTGGGTAGAATGTTCTGTAAATAAATCTGTTAAGTCCATTTGTTTTAGGGTATAGTTTAAGTCCATTGTTTCTGTATTGACTTTCGGTCTTAATGACCTGTCTAGTGCTGTCAGTGCAGTATTGAAAGTCCCCCACTATTATTGTGTTGCCATCTATCTCATTTCTTAGGTCTAGTAGTAATTACAAATTTGAGGGCTCCAGTGTTAGATGCATATGTATTTAGGATCTGATCGTTGGACTAATCCTTTTATCATTATATAATGTCCTTCTTTGTCTTTTTTAACTGCTGTTGCTTTAAAGTTTGTTTTGTCTGATAAAAGAATAGCTACTCCTGCTCACTTTTGGTGTCCATTTGCATGGAATATCTTTTTTCACCCATTTACCTTAAGTTTATTTGAGTCCTTAGGAGTTAGGTGAATCTCCTGAAGATAGCAGAAACTTGGTCGGTGAATTCTTATCCATTCTGTATCTTTTTTTTTTTTTTTTTTTTTTTTTGAGACGGAGTCTCACTCTGTTGCCCAGGCTGGAGTGCAGTGGTGCGATCTCGGCTCACTGCAAGCTCCGCCTCCTGGGTTCACGCCGTTCTCCTGCCTCAGCCTCCTGAGTACCTGGGACTACAGGTGCCCGCCACCTCGCCTGGCTAATTTTTTTTTTGTATTTTAGTAGAGACGGGGTTTCACCATTTTAGCCAGGACGGTCTCGATCTCCTGACCTTGTGATCCGCCCGTCTCGGCCTCCCAAAGTGCTGGGATTACAGGCGTGAGCCACCGCATCCGGCCTGTATCTTTTTTTTTTTTTTTGAGACAGAGTCTCGCACTATCGCCCAGGCTGGAGTGCAGTGGCATGATCGTGGCTCATTGCAAGCTCCGCCTCCTGGGTTTGTGCCATTCTCCTGCCTCAGCCTCCCATGTAGCTGGGACTACAGGTGCCCGCCACAACGCCCGGCCATTCTGTGTCTTTTAAGTGGAGCATTTAGGCCATTTACCTTCAACATTAGTGCTGAGATGTGAGTTACTATTCATCGTGCTATTTGTTGCCTGAATGCCTTGGGTTTTTTATTTTTTTATTTTTATTTTTTCATTGTGTTATTGTTATATAGGTCCTGTGAGATTTATGCTTTAAAGAGGTTCTATTTTGATGTACTTCATAAAACCTCCCGGGTTTACGCCATTCTCCTGCCTCAGCCTCCTGATACAGGCGCCCAACCACCACACCCAGCTAGTTTTTTGTGTATTTTTAGTAGAGACGGGGTTTCACCATGTTAGCCAGGATGGTCTCGATCTCCTGACCTTGTGATCCTCCCGCCTCGGCCTCCCAAAGTGCTGAGATTACAGGCTTGAGCCACCACGCCCGGCCTCTTCATTTTTTAAATTCTTTTTCCTTGTCTTTAATGGATTGGATTAATTCAAATGCCTTGTCTTCAAGCTCTGAAGTTCTTTCTTCTGCTTGTTTGATTCTATTGCTGAGACTTTTCAGTGCACTTTGCATTTCTCTAAGTGTGTCCTTGATTTCCAGAAGTTGTGATTGATTTTATTTATACTGCCTATTTCACTGAAGGTTTTTCTTTTCGTATCCTGTGTCATGTTTTTGATTTCTTTAAATTGGACTTCACTTTTCTCTGGTGCCTCCATGATTAACTTAATATTCGACCTTCTGAATTCTTTTTCTGGCAATTCAGAGATTTCGTCTTGGTTTGGATCCATCGCTGGTGAGCTGGTGTGATCTTTTGGTGGTGTTAAAGAACCTGGTATTGTTTTATTACCAGAATTGTTTTTCTGGTTCCTTCTCATTTGAGTAGACTATGTCAGAGGGAAGTCAAGGGCTGCTGTTGAGATTCTTTTGTCCCACAGGTGCTCTCTTGATGTGGTGTTCTCCCCCTTCCCCTAGGAATGGGGCTTCCTGAGAGCCAAACTACAGTGACTGTGTTTACTCTTCTGAGTCTGCCGCCCAGCAGATCTACTAGGCTCCAGGCTGGTACTGGGGAGTGTCTGCAAAGAGTCCTGTGATGTGATCCATCATCAGGTCTTTCAGTCATGGATACCAGCACCTGCTGTGGTGGAGGGAGCAGGGGAATGAAGTGGACTCTCTGAGGGTCTGTGGTTGTGTTTTTGTTTGGTGCGCTGGTTTTGTGTTGGTTGTCCTCCAGCCAGGAGGTGGCACTGTCAAGAGTGCATCAGCTGCAGTACTGTAGGGAGGATGCAAACTTGCCATACGGACGCCTGGTTAAGTTTTCAGGTTTCTCAGGCAGTAGGCAGGGCCATAGAGCTCCCAAGAGATTGTGACCTTTGTCTTTGGCTACCAGGACTGGTAGAGAAAGACCACCAGGGGGCAGGGCTACCAGGGCTGGTAGAGAAAGACCACCAGGGGGCAGGGACACCAGGACTGGTAGAGAAAGACCACCGGGGGCAGGGATACCAGGGCTGGTAGAGAAAGACCACCAAGGGGCAGGGACACCAGGGCTGATAGAGAAAGACCACCAGGGGGCAGGGACACCAGGGCTGGTAGAGAAAGACCACCAGGGGGCAGGGACACCAGGGCTGGTAGAGAAAGACCACCAGGTTGGGGCAGGGACAGACATATCTGAGCTCAGACTCTTCTTGGATGGGGCTTGCTGCAGCTGCTGTGGGGGATGGGGATGTGGTTCCCACGACAATGGAGTTTCGTTACCAGGGGGATTGTGGCTGCCTTTTATGGCTGCTTCTGCTGAGACATGCAGGTCACCAGGGAAATGGGGGAAAGCTGGCAGTCACAGGCCTCACCTTGCTCCTGCACAGCCCACAGCCCTAAGGGCCTGTCTCACTCCCACCGTGCCCCCTCAACAGCACCAAGTCTATTTCCTGGCAGCAGGTGACCAGGGCTGAGCACTTGCCCCAGACCATGAGCTACCCACCAAGAAAGCAAGGAGACTCACAGGTTTTCAGTGTCTCAAGGAGCCTGCAGTGGCGATCTAGTGCCTTCAAAGGCGCTGTGGATTATCTCGGCTTTTCTGGTGTGTTCCTGTGGTAGTTCTTGGAGCAAAAGTTCACAATGTGAGTGTCCGCAACTGCTCTGTCCATCCAAGCAGGAGCTGCAAGCTAATCCTGCCCCCATCTGTCATCTTTATCCTTCACCAACTTCTGGATGTGTTTTCTCTTTCTTGCCTGTAATTCCCCTGGCTAACACCTCTATTACAGTATTTAATGGAAGTGGTGAAAGCAAGCATCCTTGTTGTGTTCCTGATTATTAAGGGAAAGCTTTCAGTATTTTGCCATTGTGATATATTATATGCAATTTTAAGTATTAATTGATACTATAATTTCATTGGCTTTGGGTTTGATTCTCCATCCTGTTCTATCTCCTTAAGTAGTAAAAACATGGAAAGAAGGCAAAATTACACGCAAAAATTTGAGTTCTTACTGGATCCAGTAAAGAGCAGGAAATGAAGTAATCTGTTAAAAAAGTTCCAATCTATTCCCCTATCTTTACTTTCCTTGAGACAAAACATGAAGACTGAAGTTAGAAAAATTCACTCCATTGAACTTTGGTAGGTTTGTTACATAATAAAAGCTTCAGTTTTTCCACATGTAATATAATTTATAGCTACAATATTTTTTAAGTGACCTAAATTCATTAGTTAGGAAACACTTTTAAGGAACCTCTTTGAGGGCTATTATTTCGTATTTAGTTATGTTAATTTTTCATTAGAAAGTACATCTTCTTTTTCCAGTACATTTTTATTTTTAGAACTTTGCTTTGTGATGGTATAGGCTTTGAGGGTTTTTTGTATTTTTGAGATAAGAATCTTGCTCTGTTGCCCAGGCTGGAGTATTGTGGCTCGATCTTGGCTCACTGCAACCTCCACCTTTGGAGTTCAAATGATTCCCATGCTTCAGCCTCCAGAGTAGCTGAGATTACAAGCCGTGCACCACCATACCCAGCCAATTTTTTCTATTTTTAGTAGAGATGGGGTTCCACTGTGTTGGCCATGCTGGTTTCAAACTCCTGGCCTCAAGTGATCCACACATCTCGGCCTCCCAAAGTGCTGGAATTACAGGCGTGAGCCGCTGTGTCCAGCTAGCTTTGAGGTTTTTAATTGCCTGTGATTATGCATTATTATTAACCATGAGTCATATAAATACTGATAAAATGTTGGATTTTGATATATTACTGTAGAGTTAGAAAAGTATTATTTGAATTGAACCTAAACATAAGGAATTAGTAAATTAGGCTTCTTTTTTATCTTTCCTTGAACAAGTCTTATAACTTTAATGTAATTGGATTTGTCCTGTTTGGATATATTAGTGTTAAAATGATTAGAAACTTAAAATTCTTGGGCCAGTAAAGGACTGAGAATATCTGTCATAAATTTTTCTCTACTTCGTTATGACCTATATGTACCTATAAATAAAGGCTAAAATTTTAAAGACTATACAGAAGCCTTTAATTATACTAAAAAGATAAACTCATACAATTAAAAAGTTAAACAGTAAATGTTATTTTATTATACCAGCAACAACCAGTTGGAAATATGAGTCCATTAACTGTATTAATAAAAATGTGAAATATCTATCAATCAGCTAAAAATGAAATACATAGTGTGTAATAAGAAAACCGTGAAACTTTACTAAGTGGCATGAAAGAGTACTTCAGTGGAGAACAGTTCATGGTCCTGAGCAGGAAAATAGTGTAAAGATCTTCATTTTCCCCAGACTAATCTGTAAATTTGGTGTCATACCAATCATAGCCCCCAAAAATGGATGTGGGGGTGGGGGAGAGGTGGGAGGGGTAGGAGAGGGAGAGGAGGGAGAAAGCAAAAGAAAGAGACTGTATGCTTGCGTTTTGAGAGCACAAAGGTGGGCTTAACGGAATGATTCGGCTGGAGCTGTGCCATCCAGTAAAGTAGCCACAAGCCCCATGTTGCTGTTTAAATTGATTAAAATTTAACAATTTTGTGTGTGTGTGTAAGACAGTTTCACTTTTGTTGCCCAGGCTGAAGTGCAATGATGCCATCTCAGCTCATTGCAACCTTTGTTTTCCGGGTTCAAGTGATTCTCCGGCCTTAGCCTCCCAAATAGCTGGGATTACAGGCACTCGCCACCACGCCCATTTAATTTTTGTATTTTTAGTAGAAACGGGATTTTGCCATGTTGGCCAGGCTGGTCTCAAACTCCTAACCTCAGGTGATCTGCCCGTCTCAGCCTCCCAAAGTGCTGGGATTACAGGCATGAGCCACTGCACCCAGCCAAAATTTAATAAAATTTAAAATTTAAATTTCATTCTGTTAATGTGGTATATCACATTTGTTGATGTTCATTTGTTGAACCATCATTACCTCCCCGGGTTAAATCTCACTTGATTATGGTGAATGATCCTTTTAATGTGCTTTGAATTGCTAGTATTTTGTTGAGGATTTTTAAATCTATGTTTATCGTTTATATCAGCCTGAAATATTCTTTTCTTATAGTATTCTTGTCTGGCTTTGGTATCAGGGTAATTCTGGCCTTGTAAAATGAATTTGAGAAGCATTTGGTATTTCCTATTCAGTTTCAGGGGAGAGTTTGAGAAGGATTGGTGTTAGTTTTTCTTTAAATGTTTGGTAGAATTCAGTCATGAACCCATCACACTCTGGGCTTTTCTTTGCTAGAAGATCTTAGATTACTGATCATCAGACTAGTAATGCTCTGTTCAGAATTTCTGTTTTTTCGTAATTCAGTCTAAGCAGTTTTGTATTTCTAGAAAATTGTCTTCCTTCTTGGTTATCCAGTTTGTTGGCATGTAATTGTTCATAGTAGTTCCTTATGATCTTTTATATTTCTGTGGTAACAGTTTTAATGTCTCCTTTTCATTTCATGCCATTTACAATAGCACCAAAAAATATAAAGTAAAATGCATAGGAATAAATTTAGCCAAAGGTAAAATATCTGTACAGTGAAGACTCTGAAACATAAATGAATAAAATTGAAGAAAACATAGATAAATGGAAAGATACCCCATTTCATGGTTGTGACATTAATATTGTTGGAACGGTCATACCACCCAAAACGATCTATAGATTCAGTGTAGTCCCTTTCAAGATTTCAGTGATAGTTTTCATAAAAGTAGAAAATATGCTTCTAAAATTGAAATGGAACCACAAAAGACCCCAAATAGCCAAAGCAATCTTGAACAAAAAGAACAAAGTTTAAGGCATCATACTGCCTCATCTCAGAATCTGCCGCAGAGCTGTGGTAATGAAAACAGCATGGTACTGGCACAAAAACAGACCGGCGCAATGAAGTAGAATTGAGAGCTCAGAAATTAATCTGCACATTTATGGTAAACTGATCTTCAACAAAAATGGCAAGGGCACACATTGGGGAAAGGACAGTTTCTTCAATATATGGTATTACAGTACCTGGATATCCACGTGCAGAAGAATGAAATTGGACCCTTATCTCATACCATATGCAAAAATCAACTTGAAATGGATTCAGGATTTAAATGTTAACTGACTTTGTAGAACTACTGAAAGATAACATCGGGGAAAAGCAGTGGGGCACAGAGGCTCACGCCTGTAATCCCAGCACTTTGGGAGGCCGAGGTGGGCAGATCACCTGAAGTGAGGGGTTCGAGACCAGCCTGGCCAACATGGTGAAACCCTGTCTCTACTAAAAATACAAAAATTAGCCGAGCATGGTGGCGTGCACCTGTAATCCCAGCTACTTGGGAGGCTGAGGCAGGAGAATCGCTTGAACCCAGAAGGTGGAGTTTGTGGTGAGCCCAGATCATGCCACTGCACTTCAGCCTGGGCGACAGGGTGAGACTCCATCTCAAAAAGAAAGAAAGAAAGAAAACATAAGGGAAAAACTTCTCGACGTTGGACTGAGCAGATATTTTGAAACCCAGAAGCATAGGCAGTGAAAACAAAATAAGTATATGGGATTACAACAAGCTTCTGCCCAGCAAAAGCAACAATCAACAGAGTGAAGAGACGGCCTACAGAATGGAGGAAAATATTTGTGAACTCTAAGACAAGGGGCTAATAAAAAATTTATAAGGAACTCAATAGCAAGAAAACATTGTCAGGCCTGGTGGCTCACGCCCATTATCCCAGCCCTTGGGAGGCCAAGGTGGGAGGATCACTTGATCTCAGGAGTTTGAGACCAGCCTGGGCAATGTAATGAGACCTTGTCTCCAGCAAAAAATTTTAAAAATTAACCGAGTGCGATGGCACATGCCCGTAGTCCTGGCTACTCACAAGGCCGAGGTGGAAGGGTTGCTTGAGCCCAGGAATTAAAGGCTGCAGTGAGCTGTGATCACACCACTGCACTCCAGGCTGGGCAACAAAGTTAAAAATATGAATAAATAGCAAGAAAACAAATAACCCATTTTTAAAAATGGACAAAGGATCTGAAAGGACATTGCATATACACAAAAAGACCAAATGTCCAGCAAGTATATTTAAAAATGCTTAACATCACCAGTCATCAGGAAAATGCATATTAAAACCACAGTGAGATACCACTTCATACCCATTAGGATGGCTGTTATAAAAAAGACAAGATAAGTCTTGGCAATGGTATAGAGAACAGGGAACCTTTCTATACTGTTGGTGGGAATGTAAATTAGTACAGCCATTGTGGAAAACAGTGTGGAGGTTCTTCAGAAATTAAAAATAGAACTACCATGTGATCAGCAATCCTACTTCTGAGTACATATCCAAAGGAAAGAAAATCAATACATCAGAGAGATACCTGACTCCAGTGTTCATTGCAGCAGTAGTCACAGTTGCCAAGATACGGAAACAACCTAAGTGTCTGTTGACACATGAAGTAGGTGAAGAAAATGTGGTATATACACAGAGTGGAATACTCTTCTGCCTTTAAAAAGAAGGAAATTCTGTCATTTGTGACAACATGGGTGAACCTGGATGACATGTTAAATGAAATTAACCAGGCACAGAAAGGCAAATACTGCAGGATCCAATGTTAAAAAGTCAAAAAGCAGAGAGTAGAGTGGTGGTTACCTGGAGATGGTGGGGAGGGATTGAGGAAATGGCGGTCAAATGATACAAAATTTCAATGTAGGAGAAGTAACTTCACAAGATGTGTTGTATAACATGGCAGCTAGAGTTAGTAACAGTGTATTGTACACTTGAAAATTCCTGAGAGTAGATTGTAAATATTCTCATCACACACACACACACACACAAATGTTTTTGATAATATACTCTTGGCCCTTAGAAGCTTTAGTGTGAGTATGTTTAATGTTATAGAATTGTCTCGGTGTTTGAAATTATCAGAGTTTCAAACAATTGAGGATTAAGGAATAAAGTTACTGGTGGTCTGTATGGCCGCCTCATGTTTCACCTTTTTAAAAGTACTCAGTGCTACCTAAAAACCCCCCTTCTGTGCTGCTTAGAAACCTGCGTGATGAATTGGCGTTAAACTAAGCACTAGGAACATTTACTGAGCTCCTACCTTGTGAGGAGACTTAGAGGTGAAAAATCTAAGATTCCTGGAGGCAGAAATCTGGATTTTACATTAATGCCAAAAGGGCCATATGAGCACACTCATTTGGAAATGTTTTCCAAAATAAAATTTTAGATGATTTAGAAATAAACAAATGAACAAAAATGGAGCCCAGTGCAGCTAGCAGTTACGGGATTTGGCCTAATCCATATGCCAAGGAAAATTTGTAAACTTTGAGGCTTTTAAAAACAGAATAGAGTAAGCATAAATTGAGCATTCAACTCAAAAGTCTTTTTTAGAAAATCAAAGGAATAAGGAATTGTTAAAAACAAAGTAATACCATGAAATGTAATAGATTCGTCAATAACGTCAAGAAACAAGATGATACAAATGACCTTTAGAATAAGAAAGGGGATAGTGCAGCAAATAAAAATTTTACTCTTAACAAAGGACTTCCAGTCAAGTGGTTGTGATATACACATGTGTAACCCTCCCATACTCTAGATGCACAGACATCATCAACACATCTCTTGAAGTTACTCCTCATAAGCTGAGATAAAGAAATTTTACGTGTGTGTGTGTGTGTGTGTGTGTGTGAGAGAGAGAGAGAGAGAGCACGCAGGCGAACACCAGGGCAACACAGACCCCATCTCTACGGAAAACAGATAAAAATAAACTTAGCCAGGCATGGTGGCATGTGCCTATAGTCTCAGCTACTCAAGAGGCTAAGGCAGGAGGATCACTTGAAGGACAGGAGTTTGAGGCCGCAACGAGCTATGGTTATGCCAGTGCATTCCAGCCTGGGTAGCAGAGTGAAATTCCAACTCTTTCCGTATAAATATATAATGCCTTTATAACATATAATCTATAAGAGGAAAATGTCTTTAGATGAGAAAAAGAAGAGGGAACAAAATAGTAATAGGATTTGAATCCAGGAGAATCACAAGAGTTAAGAACCCAAAAGGGTAGTAGAGATGGGCTTCAGAAGTTCTCAAGGAAGAAACTCCTGGTCCCTATGTTAGACCTGAACTAAGGGCTACTTTTTATAGTACGGTTAAGAAAGCAAAGTAGCTTACGTAGGTTTCGTTGTTTCTGTTGTGGTTATCCATCATTGCATAACAAACTACCCTGAAGCTTAGCGGCTTAAAAGAACAACAGTTCATGTTTTCTCATAATGAACTGGATGACTCTGCTTTACATGGTGTGGGTTAGGGCACTGGACATGGCTGGGAGGTCCAAACAGCCTTATTCACATGGCTGATAGTTGGTGCTGACTGCTGATTAGAAGTGTAGCTGGAGTTTTGGGCCAAGGGTTTTGGTTCTCCGTTGTTTAGATCTCCCTGTAGGCTGCCTGAGTTTTCCTCATGTTATAGCTGCTGGGTTCTAAAGAAAATACATTCCAAGCAAAGGCAAATACTACCAGGCATCAGATGACCTAGTCTCTGAAATCACACGGCATCGTTTGTGCCACATTTATTTTTAGTCAAAGCTAGTCACAGGACTTGCCTAGATCTAATGGGAGGGGAAAGAGACTCCTATTGATGGTAGGGTGATTTAGTTATATTGCAAAAGAATGTCTGGAATGGAAGATGTGAGCCATCTTCAGAAGTAGAATTTACCACAGTCCCCATTTGATTTAGCTAGAGTTTTGCCCAGCCTCATATCACGAGAAATGTTAAAGCAAGGATTCAAACCCATGTTCATCTGATACCAGGGACTTGTTTCACCAGTGGCCTTTACTGTAGGAGTTAACTTCTTTGAGCAGAGACTAGGAAATAAATTGGAGGGAGATAAATTGTGACCAAGGTATCTTGAATGGTGACTCTGATTTTGACATAAAACATGTAAGTGAAATTTGTGACCGAGGAAGCACAAAATTTCCAGATGTCGAAGTGGGAAATTGTAGGATGTGTAATGGAAAGAGCAAGTCATTCAGACTGGATAGTGTGTAAGGTTTATGAAGAGGTGAAGAATGAAGGTGAGTGGTACATTGGGGTCAGTTCATTCAAAGACGTGATTACCAAGCCCTAGAGTTTGGATATTTCTAGAAAGGGAGAGTTTTGAAAGTTTTAGAGGAAGTAGGTTATTCTTTAAAAAGAACCAGCTGTTTAAAACACAGTGATTTGGGCAGTGGGGAATACTAATCTAAGCAATCAGGCAGACTGCATAGACAGTACTGCATTCCAGAGGAGGTTTAACAAGGCCTGAAGAAAGGTGTCAGAAATGAGAGTGAAGAGGTGATGATTTTCAGAAAAATTAAAGTGTTCAAATCAGGAACAATTGGCAACTGATAGATGCGTGGAACAAGACAGAGGAGGATCAGAGGTCGAAACTGTTAAAAGCTGAATGTGCCTATTCTGGATTTGAAAGTCATGATACCACGAATGTTGTCAGTTCATTAGTCACATTTGTATCCTTCCATTCCTTGAAAATCTTCCCCAGACTTATTAAAATGAAGATATTGTATTTGATTACTGTTGCATTTAACAGGTTTTCATTAATAAATCATACAAAAATTTTGTCTTGCCACTTCAGATTTTACACTCTTAAGTTTCTGAGCTGCTTTTCTTTTCCCCTGTAGGTTAATGGCACAGATGCAGATTATGAATATGAAGAAATCACACTTGAAAGGGTAAAAACTATTACCTTAATCTGTTGTTTTAAAGAACTTTGCAATATACTGCTTTTTCATATAGGATTCAAGGGAGATCTTTCAAAAACAGAACTGTATGATATTTTCTAAGTTCCCAGTTCATAAAATTGGCCAAGGTATTTTCAAAACATGTGCCTTTTCTTTAGTAACCTTATTTTTTTTAATAAACTTTTATTTTAAAGTAGTTTTAGATTTACAAAGAAGTTGTAAAGATAGTCCCAAGAGTTTCCATTTACCCTGGATTCGGCCACCTCTATTGTTAACATCTTATATTACTAGAGTACATTTGTTTGAACTAACACACCTATATTCATACATTATTATTAACCGAAGTCTCTGTTTCCTTACTTTTTATGTTATTGTCTTCCAGAGGCCCATCCAGGAAACCACATTACGTTTAGTTATCCTGTCTCCTTAGACCCCTCTAGATTATGATAGTTACTCAGGTTTTTCTTGCTTTTTAATTTTGTTTGTATTGTTTATATGCATATGATAATGAAATATTGTTCGTATTAAGTAAGTGGTATACCAGTAACATGGTCATTGTATCAATTTTCTTTTCTAGCAAAATAACCATACTTCTAACGGACAGAGCTGTATTAAAAACTTACTATGGTATACTCCCCTAGTCAGAAAATGACTTAAGGGTGTAATGCAGATGTGTAAATTTTCTTAAGATACGTTTTTTTCCTTAAGAACGTTTGCATTCAGGCCCGGCGCGGTGGCTCACGCCTGTAATCCCAGCACTTTGGGAGGCCAAGGCAGGTGAATCACTTCAGGCCAGAAGTTCAAGACCAGCCTGGCCAACATGGCAAAACTCCGCCTCTACTAGAAATACTAAAATTAGCCGGGTGTGGTGGTGCAGACCTGTAATCCCAGCTAGTCGAGTCAGGAGAATCGCTTGAACCCAGGAGGCAGAGGTTGCAGTGAGCCAAGATCGCGTCACTGCACTCTAGCCTGGGTGACAAAGTGAGACTCCATCTAAAAAGAAAAAAGAGTATCTGCATTGAATTTTTATTGTAAGTTATAATAGTAATGCCACCTTATCTGGCTCGCATTTTATGAAAATTTAGTGTTTCACACAAGCAGATTCTTAAGTAACTAAATGTGTGTATATTCTAGACTAAAATCCTAGATAATTAGATTTGTTTATATTGGAATCAAGTCTGAGAAAAATAAATCTGAGAGAGTCTTACATGTTTATCTTTATTGCCTTCTACTTAAATTCGTATCACCTGTTAGGTGGCTACTGAAGTAACATTCAAGTAAGCACAGTATTAATGTACTGTACATATTTTAATATAGTAGTTTGTGATGTCTCCTAACTTTTTATATTACTGATTTTTTTATTCTTTCCCAGGGCCTTTTAAATTCCTTTTGTTTAGTCAGGACTACACATTGTATTTTTCACTGGTTGAAGAACTTGAGTACCTAAGTAACTTGGTAACCTCCCATAATCCACTGGTACTGTTCTTAAGATTCAGGTAATTCATGCAGTTAGATTGAAAAAACATTTTTTTATTAAAATAGAATTTTAAGACAAATGGTGGTAGAGTGAGTGTTTACATTGTTTAATACTACCAGTTAAATAATAGGTCCACATATATTTGCTTACTTGAGTTGCCTGAAATTCAGTTAAAACATTCTTGCAGAAATAAACATTTTTTAATACTATTGCTTAAATCAATTATCTTTGAAGGCTTTTTGTGGCAGTCAGACCCTTTCTGTGAAGAAAATATTCAGAAATCTTGTTTCTCCAGTTCATAAAACAAGCAAAAAGTAGAGCTTCTTTGGCAAAATTTACTTTGCTGTCCAGAAAATTGACCAGTGTTCTCAGGTTGGACTTTAGTATGAAAAACTGGAAAAACACCTTTTGCTAATCGGATGTGTTGGTTAAACATGTCACGGGTTGATGGCAGCTGTCACTTAGCAGCTACAATTCGGTCATTTAAAAATAAGCCGATATCAGGTTAGCAGAAGAAAAGCACCATCGCCACCCCCTTTTTTTCGAAGGCTAAAACAATATGTGTGTTTTACCTGCTCAGAAATAACAGCAGGAAGATCACTTCAGCGTTTGTCTCATAGGAGAGATGTGCCCTACCAAACATGGCGGAGGTGCAGTCTAAAAGAAACAGACTTATAGTGACACCTCTACAAATGGGTGACTTAATCCAGCGACAAGTTGCACATACTTTTAAAGAAAGAACTGTGGAGTAGACTTCAGAAGTCCTTGGTATATTTTCTTGAACCTCACCTGTTCAGCAGTAATGCCTCTGAAAGGACTTTCCTTCAGAACATGTCCATAATTTAGAATCTTTATATTTTACTCACCCATATACCTTTATTTGTTGTGTTCCTTATGTTAGTACAGTTTCTGCATCCTTTAATGACAGGAACCTATCAATAAAGATAAATCACATTCAGTCTCAATTTTTTTTCTTCTATCCTCAGGGAAATTCAGGGCTTGGTTTCAGCATTGCAGGAGGTACAGACAACCCACATATTGGAGATGACTCAAGTATTTTCATTACCAAAATTATCACGGGGGGAGCAGCCGCCCAAGATGGAAGATTGCGGTATGTTTTGCGATTTTCATTGTGATGCCGAATCCACTTTGTGTATTTTTCTTGAAGCAGACTGGATAAGGAATAAATACAAATAACAAACACTATCATAAAAACTAACATAGGGTGAATGCTTTAACAACATTCAAGTCAATGAATGCGATAATTATGCTCTAAACGTTGTTTTCCTGTTTTCATTTAGGACTCCAGTTTTATCTTAGATATTACAACATTTTGAATGATAAATTTGGTTGATGGTTTAAATGTTTGTGAGCATATTTATAGAAATCATGAGTTTCCCTTTGTGTTTTCAAATTTGCTCACAAAATATTTTCCATTTCCTTTCTGGTTGGGAAACATGTATATAAACTTATTTAAGATAAAGAGGATAGAGGATCACACATCCAAGTTGAATCCCACACCACAAAGACTAAAGTATATGCAAATTTTAAGTAATATATTTTCTTAATTGACTAGATGAAAATAACATTTGTCTCTGTTTAAATGTAATGTTCCATTTTGGAAGATATATTTTGCAAACTTTGATTTTTTTGGGGATCATAAATTACGGCATTTTCCCTATTTCCTTGTTTGTTGTTAAAATAGCCTGAAGTTTTAGGACTAAAGAGTTTATATAGTCTGTTAAAAACAGCATCTTATTTTAAGGATGTTGGTACCTTATGCAGTTTTTCGATTTCTAGGCTTTAATTCTCACTGGGTATGACAGATGGTATATTAATGAAATCAAATGGACATAAAAATTAATCATTTAACAATTCACGTAAATGTAGACATTTACTTTCTGATTCTGTTAGATATAGAAGCTTGTCCGGACCAGTTTTAATATTTTAATTATATTTTGTTTACCCTCTCTACCCAATTTGAGATGACCATCTTTTTTTCCTGATGGAATACCATGCAGTCAAAGAGACCAGAACTAGGGAAAACGCTAAGACTAGGAACAAATCAAACTTTTAAAAAAATAACACTATGACAAATTTTAAGTTATTTACCTACGGAACTTTTGAATTAAGTGACCTAATCTTTATATAAATTTCAAAAAATAACTTCATTCTTTTATGTCTAATATATAGGTTGGAATAGGCACTCAGAAAATTATATTTAGTTTATCTCAGTTTTCACACTATCTCTGTGACCTTAAACTCATGATGTGAGCCTCAGTTTTCTTATCTTTGAATCACAGCTATGTCACTTACTATCTGGATGGCCTTAGGAAAGTTATTTAAATTCTTTTTGCCTCAATTTCTCCATCTGTAAAATACGGATTAAAATATATATTTAGCTTACAGGTGTCATGAGGGTTAAAACACCAAGAAAGTGTCTAGCATGTCATTAGTGCTAAATAAATGTCTGCTATTTTTATAAAGTATATCTTAACGCCAACACAGAATAAGCATGCAGTAAGTATACAAATGGTAGCTGTAATTATTGTTTAATATTTTTGTATAATCTTATTATTTTCACTATTTCTTTTGTTCCTTTTGCTGACCCTTGGGAAATGTTTGTGTTTGTTTATATTAGTTTTTGATATACTTTCTTCATTTGTGTTTTCTGGAATTACTCCAGAATTATTTATAATTCTCTTTACCTTAAAAAAAGTAACAAAAAATTGGTGAAGTGGAAAATTAATATTTACATTATATTTAATTTTTATTTTTTATATTTAATTGTTTTCTCAGGGTCAATGACTGTATATTACGAGTAAATGAAGTAGATGTTCGTGATGTAACACATAGCAAAGCAGTTGAAGCGTTGAAAGAAGCTGGGTCTATCGTACGCTTGTATGTAAAAAGAAGGAAACCAGTATCAGAAAAAATAATGGAAATAAAGCTCATTAAAGGTCCTAAAGGTATGTGGTAAGTCAAACTAAGATAAATTAAGAAATCTCTGAGTTAAATATTCCTATGAACTTTATCTGTGACATAGATTTCAAGATGAACAATAATAGTAATATTCTACAGAACTTGAGTGGATTTTAATTTCTCTGTTATTTCTACTGATTTTTGTCTTACATTGCATTTTAGAATATTTACATTTCTACCACGATTGCAGCATTTGAAAAGTTCCTATTTTTTGGGGTGGGGGGGTTGTTTTTAGAGGCAGGGTTTTGCCCTGTCACCCTGGCTGGAGTCCAGTGGTGCAGTCATGGCTTACTGCAGCCTCAGTCTCCTGAGCTCAAGCGATCATCTCACCTCACCCTCCCAAGTAGCTTGGACTACATGCACGCACCACCACACTGGGCTGATTTTTTTATTTTTTGTAGAGACGGAGGTCTCCCTGCATTGCCTAGGCTGGTCTCAAACTCCTGGGCTCAAGCAGTTCTCCCACCTCAGCCCCCCAGATTGCTGGTATTACAGTGTGAGCCACTGCACCTGGCCCAAAATTCTTATGTTTGTCAATGTATAGATTTTATACATTTTACCTCAGTGAGCATATATATAGATTTATAAGTTTTTATGATTTTTATATCCAATATTTGCTCAGCATGTTTTTAAGAATTTTTAAAAGTAAGGAACAAAATATCTACTTGTTTTATAAGTGGATTTCTCCCTATTGGTGTTAAGTATTATTACATTAAAGACTTCTAGCGTTAAGAGTGAAATATTTGTGTCCTGGAATACTTTGAAGTTAAGTATAGTATTGATATTAACTTGTGATAATTAATCTACAGAGTACTTTAAATGCAGATACACAGGCTAAGTTAAAAGAAGAAGTGTTTTTAATATGTATTATGAGCAGTTACATCTGCAGTAAAGGACTGTTAAGATGTGATTTCTCTTTGGGAGGCCGAGATGGGTGGATCACGAGGTCAGGAGATGGAGACCATCCTGGCTAACACGGTGAAACCCCGTCTCTACTAAAAAATACAAAAAACTAGCCGGGCAAGGTGGTGGGCACCTGTAGTCCCAGCTACTCGGGAGGCTGAGGCAGGAGAATGGCGTAAACCCGGGAGGCGGAGCTTGCAGTGAGCTGAGATCCGGCCACTGCACTCCAGCCTGGGTGACACAGCGAGACTCCATCTCAAAAAAAAAAAAAAAAAAAAAGATGTGATTTCTGAATTTTTAAAACATTGATGGATTGAGGATAAATGGAAATATTAGTTTAAATATGTGGCTTCATGGAAGAGGGAGGATTTCAACAAATGAAAAAGGAATGGAGAGCTGAGAAATTTTCTGATATTGGAGCTATGGGATTTAAGAATTACAGAAATTCCTTACTTAAAGTTGTTAATTCATAGAATATTGAAAAAGAGCAAAAATATTCACATTTTAAAGCCTGTTGGTTCTGCCCACCACCACCAGACAATCTTATTATTTCTTCTCAATTGTTTTATTCTAGTGAAAATAATGAAAGTGTAGATGAGCATAATCTTGATGGAAACAAAAGTAAAACATAATTTTGCAATGTCACTTTGGAATAACAAGTGCATTTGCGAGAAGATACTAAGAAGGAACATGTGGGATAAAAGGAATCTCTTCATAACTCTAGGAGCAGCTATATTTATAAGTGTCCCTTGATTGCAGAACATATACTAGTAGATAACTAAATGGATTCTTTTCTATTTTAAAAAATATTAGTGTGGTGGAATTATTACCTTGTAGTTTTCAACCATTTCTTTCTGGGCTTAAGTTCATATTTATGGAAGAGAATCTAAAACTAGTGTTTTCCAAACAGGTCTTGGGTTCAGCATTGCTGGAGGTGTTGGAAATCAGCATATTCCTGGGGATAATAGCATCTATGTAACCAAAATAATTGAAGGAGGTGCAGCACATAAGGATGGCAAACTCCAGATTGGAGATAAACTTCTAGCAGTAAGTATAAGAAATCTATTGTCTTTTAAATCATTTTGTTGTGTGATTTTTTCTAATAGATACTGGAATTTCTCCATACCAAAAAGGTCTAAATGATATTTAAATTAGCAAATCCTAGCCTTGCTGTATCAAATCCTAAAAAATGATTCTTGGTAATATCTTTATTTGTCATTTCTGTTTTCTCTGCCAGCTCCTTCTCCGTTTTCCTTTTATTCCTTCGTTGTTGTTGAAGGGTTGAGGGCTTGTATGCACTAAGTGTTTCATCATAATCCTTAGATTTATAAAACAGCGTCATCATTTGTTTATGTATGACCCTTTTGTGTTTTACTTCACTTAATAATATAATGAAATCTAGTAATTACCCAGCTCAAGAATTAGAACATCAACCATTTTGTGTTTCTTACTCCTTTGCTTCTTAAAAATTGTTTAATTAGGCCAGGTATGGTGGCTCACACCTGTCTGTAATCTTGGCACTTAGGGAGGCTGAGGTAGGCAGATTGCTTATACCCAGGAGTTTAAGACCAGCCTGGTCTGCATGGCAAAACCGTCTCTACAAAAAATACAGAAATTAGCCAGGCCTGGTGGCTATAGTCCCAGCTTCTCAGGAGGCTGAGGTGGGAAGATCACCTGAGCCCAGGAGGTTGAGGTTACAGTGAGCTGTGATTGTCCTACTGTACTCCAGTCTGGGTGACAGAGTGAGAGCCCATCTCAAAAAAAAAAAAGTTTAATTACATACATATGCCTAAATAATTTTGTTTAGTATTGTTTTGAAGGTTTTTCAGAACGCTATTGCACTGTATGAGACTTTCGTCTCCAGTATTTTTTTTTTTTTGCTTAATATTGTTTTACTAAGACTTACCCATATCATTGCTTAGAGCTAAAGTTCATTCATTTTATCTCTATGTAATATTCCACTGTATGTCTATACTGCAATTTATTTGTCTAATCTTCATCAGTGTATTAGTTTGTTTTCACACTGCTATGCAGAATTACCCGAGACTGGGTAATTTTTAAAGGAAAGAGTTTTAATGGACTCACCAGCCTCAGGAAACTTACAATCATGGTGTTGGGGGTGGGGGAAAGCAAACACACCCTTCTTCACATGCCAGCAGGGGAGATGCCAGATGCTTATAAAACAGTCTCATCTCATGAGACTCACTCACTATCAAGAGAATATCATCAGGAGCCACCTCCATGATCTAATCACCTTCTACAAGGTCCCTCCCTCAACACGTGGGGATTACAATTCAGGATGACATTTGGGTGGGGACACAGAGCCATACCACATCAATCAATAACTGTCTCAGCCCATGTTCCTTAGGGAAACAGAATCTGAAGAAAAGCTAATGTGCTAAGGTGTTATTGGGAGATGTGATCTCAAGAAGGCAAGAGTGAGTGGAAATGAGAAGTGAAGCAGAGAATGAATGAGAGCCAGTAGAAGGTAGAAAGTGTCTGAGCTGGCTGTAATTTTATAAGGTAGCTTGTTGCTTGTCATGTAGAACAGTCTTCCAGGCAGACACTGTAGAAACCATCCAGGCATCATAAACCTTACATCCAGCCTTCAGAGAAACGAAAGAAAGGTTTATCTGCTGGCCCCTTTTATTCTTGTGTCTCTTGTCTACCCCCTAGGGGTTATTTGTCCCAAGCTTTTGGATTGTGTTACCCAGCTCCCCTGGGCACAGTTTCTAGGAAAGCCAACTCCTATCCTCCGTGGCACAGCATTCACCCAAGCCCAAAAATGGTGGAGCTGCAGGGGTGTAGACAGGGCAGACGTGGGTCTGTGACGTGCTATGGCTCTCACTGTGTGGGACACATCAGCCATGCCCAGTCCCAGCCAGAAGGGGCTGAGAAAACTGGGAAGGGCAGGAGGCAAGATGAAAGTAGTAGTCAGGACTCTCCACTGAGCAAGCAGCCAAGGCCTAGCAGAATCTGAAAAGGCACAGAAACTGGTTCTGGCATGGTAGGAAGTTGGTTTTTAAAAATATACTAGCAAGTACTGGTTTTTAAAAATCTATTTTAAGTCCTTTTTTTTTTTGGCATTATGAATAATTTTCTTAGGAAGAGGTGCTGTGTGTTCTGGTGAACGTGTACAAGAATTTTACTTGACTGTCACGGGATCGTTGATTATTCTGCTAGTAGCATTCTTTTTAAAAACCACGCTGTTGTTTTCCAGGCTGCTTGTAAAAATTTGCATCAGCAATATACATAAGATTCCTTTGTTCTGCATCCTGTTAAGTACTGTTTATTGTTGCAAGGAGACTGTATTTTTAGTTAATGATAGGGAAAAGGAAAGAGCAGAACTTGAACTACGTTTCTCTAACTTATCCTTTCACAGCTAAGATCACCACTGTTTCCTCGAACTGTAACCAGCATCGTCTCACCATCACTCACACGCAGACGCAGAGTCGACAGCCATCTGTTGCCACTAATTTTCTCACTTTTACTTTTATCGTTTCTCTAGAACTGGTTTTGGTGGTAGGAGACAGCAACCTGTGCTGATACCACTGTGGCAAGACTCATTCTCTTTTAAATCAACTTTTAATGAGGCTTTTCTCTCTCTCTCTCTTTTTTTTTTTTTTTTTTTTTTTTTTTTGAGACGGAGTCTCGCTCTGCGGCCCAGGCTGGAGTGCAGTGGCGCAATCTCGGCTCACTGCAAGCTCCGCCTCCCGGGTTCACGCCATTCTCCTACCTCAGCCTCCCGAGTAGCTGGGACTACAGGTGCCCGCCACTGCGCCTGGCTAATTTTTTTCTATTTTTTAGTAGAGACGGGGTTTCACCATGGTCTGGATCTCCTGACCTTGTGATCCGCCCGCCTCGGCCTCCCAAAGTGCTGGGATTACAGGCGTGAGCCACCGCGCCCGGCCTGGCTTTTTTCTCTTAATTACACTGAAATCATTCAGTGCTCAGTCCTTGTCTTAATTGACTGATCTGGCTGGAGTTTGACACACCTTCCTCCTTCTTGTAACACTTTTTCGTTTGCCTAAAAGTCACCCTTTATCTTGGTATTTCTCTTCTTAGTAGCCGCTCTTCAATCTGTCGTTCTGATGTCTGGTGCCTCCTCATATCCCTAACCTCTAAACGTTGAAGTAATCCAGGACCCCCTCCTTGTACATTTTCTCCTCTTTACTATTCACTCCCAAAGTCACTGTTTTTTAACGTGTAGATCAAGACTCTGGTAAATGGTCAAATAACTTTTCTCTGGTCTAAAACATTGGGATCATCATCCTACACATTCCACATTGAATCCCTCAGCAAATTGTGTCAGCTCTTGTATCAGTTATCTAGTCATATGTGAGAAAACACAAAGATTAATGGCTAAAAAACACCACTCATGTATTTGTTTATAATTCTTCAGATTGGATAGGGCTTGGCAGGAACAACTTGTCTTTGCTTTACTAGGCCACAAAATCCACTGCTAGGTTGGCCCACACATATGGTGGGCAAGTTGGCGCTTAGCTGCGAACTCAACTGGCACTGTTAGCCAGGTGCTTAATTCTCCAGTGGCCTCTTAGCGTGGTTAGGTTGAGTTTCACACAGGATGGTGGCTAGGTTCCAAAAGTGAGCTTTCCTAAGAAGATAAGCACCGATGTGTTGTTTTTATCAATCCTCTCTTTCCTTCGCAATTACCATACCTCATTGGCTAAAGCTAGTTATGTGGTCAAGCAAAATTCAGTGTGGAAAGAGATTTTTACAAGGGTGTGAATACCAGGATGCATGGCTTATTCTAGGCCACCAAAGAAACAGTATACCACAGCTATTGAATGTGTGTTTCAGCAGTATACCACAGCTATTGAATATGTAATTCAGCAGCACACCACAGCTATTGAACGTGTGTTTCAGCAGCACACCACAGCTATTGAACGTGTGTTTCAGCAGCACACCACAGCTATTGAACGTGTGTTTCAGCAGCACACCACAGCTATTGAACGTGTGTTTCAGCAGCACACCACAGCTATTGAACGTGTGTTTCAGCAGCACACCACAGCTATTGAACGTGTGTTTCAGCAGCACACCACAGCTATTGAACGTGTGTTTCAGCAGCACACCACAGCTATTGAACGTGTGTTTCAGCAGCACACCACAGCTATTGAACGTGTGTTTCAGCAGCACACCACAGCTATTGAACGTGTGTTTCAGCAGCACACCACAGCTATTGAACGTGTGTTTCAGCAGCACACCACGGCTGTTGGACGTGTGTTTCAGCAGCACACCACGGCTGTTGGACGTGTGTTTCAGCAGCACACCACGGCTGTTGGACGTGTGTTTCAGCAGCACACCACGGCTGTTGGACGTGTGTTTCAGCAGCACACCACGGCTGTTGGACGTGTGTTTCAGCAGCACACCACGGCTGTTGGACGTGTGTTTCAAAATGCAGGCCGTCCTTGCTTTGCATGGTAATGTGGAGCCATAAAAATGACCATGCTGCTGAGACTCTGCAAAGCAATGTTCATAATCAATGAGGGGAAATTATTCTTCTGTGACCTTTAAATTTTTTTGTGAAAATATTAAAACTACTGTTGTCAATTACAAAGGTACAAATTAGGAAAATGAAAAATATATTAAAGTTAATATTGTTAATACAAGGTAATTTAAAACAGAAACATTGATAATGTTTTATTCATTTGCAAAAAAAATGTATCAAAGAGAAGAACAATCTAAATCTAAAGCAAACAGAAGGGTGGAAATAATAAAGATTAGAGCAGAAATTACTGAAATAGGTAATATAAAAGATATAGAGAAGATAGACAAAAACTGAAAGTTGGTCCTTTGATAAAAATCAACAAAATGAAAAACTTCAGACCAGCCAAGTAAAAAGAGAGAAGGCTGAAATTTCTGAAAGCAAGAATGAAAGAGGGAAAACAAGAGACTGTTGTGAGTAACTATGTGCTAATACCTGAGGTAACTTAGACGAAATTGACAGATTGCTAGAAAGACACAAACTACCACTTCTAATCAGTCTTATCCTTGAGATTCTGTCCAGGGCAATAAGAAAAGAAAAAGGGGGAAAAAAATCAGATTAGAAAGGAAGAAATAAAACTGTATTTGCAGATGTCATCATATTGTATATAGAATATCCTAAGGAACCTGCTAATAGACTAATAAATTAGTTTAGTACTGGTTGCAGGATACATCACTACCTAAAAATCAGTTATATTTCTATACAGAAGATAGATGAATGGCCAACAAATAATTGAAAAAAAAGTTCAACTTGAGTATTACAAAAGTAGAAATTTAAAACTGATGTATAAATTAAAATATGCATCATTTTACAGATTTTTAAAATTAGTTGATAATGTTTAATGTTGACAAAGGTCTAAGTAGATGGACACTCTCATATGCTGTAGTAGTGAGTATAAATTTACTAAAACCATGTAGGAGAACAATTTAAATATCTCACTTGTGTTCTAATAGTTTTCCTATTTAAATATGGGAATATTAACAGATATAATATTTAATAAATTATGATATAGCCACACAATGGGCTACTGTGCAGCCTTTTTTTTTTTTTAAACAGTGTAGTAATTCTATTAATTTGTGTACAAATATGGAACAGTCTCTAAAGTACCTTACATTAAAAATCCTAACGTAAGAACAAAAATTTTAATATGTTTTCATTTCTTTAAAGAAGAAAAGGTCTAAAACGCATCCACACACATTCCTAAATGCCTAAGAATGAGAGAAAATCAAGACTGGGAGAATAGGAGGGATGGAGGCTGGAATCAAGATGGGCTATTCTGTTAACATACAACTACTTCACATGTCATGATAAACAACTTACTGAGATCATAGACGTCAAACATGGGTATTTTCTTTCTGCATACCTTTATTTTCCTTAAATCACTCTCTTATTTTCCCTTTCTTTTCGTGAAATCGTTTCCAAAACTCAGAAAACAAGTGAAAATGTCATAAATGTCTTTTGGGATTTTTTTTTAGGTGAATAACATATGTTTAGAAGAAGTTACTCATGAAGAAGCAGTAACTGCCTTAAAGAACACATCTGATTTTGTTTATTTGAAAGTGGCAAAACCCACAAGTATGTATATGAATGATGGCTATGCACCACCTGATATCACCAACTGTAAGTCTGTTAGCATATGTTTGCTTAAATGTATCTTATTTCTTCGGTTGTTATGCCGTTAGTGAAATGTTCTCAGTATAATAAAGTTTAAACATTATGCAAATATTTTTAAAGGAACAATTAAGCATTTTAATCTACTCTTTTTTTTTTTAAATCTACTTTAAGTCAAAATTTTTATAATTAGAAAGGGGGATCCTTTTTACCTTTATTATTTTATAGTAGTGATTACTCTTACATTTAAAGGGTTGATTTTCAAACTTTTATGTAAATAATAGTCACTAAAGAACATTTGCAAATATTGAAATTGTTTTGTTCTAATAGTTTTTCAATTGAGCTCAGAAATTTGCTTTAACAAACAGTTCATTCTTTTAACAAGCAAAGTACAGGCATACTTCATTTTATCGTTCCTTGCTTTATTGCACTTCACAGAGACTACATATTTTACAAATTGAAGGTTTATGGCAATCCTGCATTGAGCAATCCTGCATTGAGCAAATTTATCCGCACCTTTTTTTCTTCAGTAACATGTTCTCACTTCATGTCTCTTAATGTCTCTGTGTCACATTTTGGTAAATCTCGCAGTATTTCACACTTTTTCATTATGATTGTGGTATCTATTACAGTAATCTGTGATCACTGGTCTTTGATGTTTAACTATTTTAATTGTTTTGAGGTGCTACAACCACACTCGTGTAAGACAGCAAGCTTAGTAGATCAGTGTGTTCTGACTGCTCCTCTGAGGACTAGTGGTTCCCCTGTTTCTCTCGCTCTCCTCGGGCCTCCCTATTCCCCAAGATACAACAATATTGAAATTAGGCCAGTTAATAACTCTACAATGACCTCTAAGTGTTCAAGCGAAAAGACAAGTTGCATATTTCTCATTTTAAGTCAAAATGATTTAACTTAGTGAGGAAGGCATGTCCAGTGGCAGGAAAGGGAGAAAGCTAGACCTCTTGCTGCATTTAGCCAAGTTGTGAATGCCAAAGAAAAGTTCTTGAAGGAAGTGAAAAGTACTGTTACAGTGAACACACTAATGATAAGAAAGTAAAGCAGTCTGATTGCTGATGTGGACAAGTTTGAAGTGGTCTAGGTAGATCAAACCAGTCCTAAGATTCCTTCAAGCCGAAGCCTCACCCAGAACTGTAAGTCTGAGAGAGATGAGGAAGCTGTAGAAGAGAAATGTGAGGTTAGCAGGGGTTGGTTCATGAGGTTGAGGGAAAGAAGTCATCTCTATAACATGAAAGTGCAGGTAAAGCAGCAAGTGCTGATGTAGAAGCTGCAGCAAGTTACCCATAAGATCTAGCTAAGATACTGAATGGAAGTGGTTACACCAAACAGCAGTTTTCCAACGTAGATGAAACAGCTTCTACTGGAAAAAGATACCTTCTAGGACTTCCACAGCTAGAGAGGATAAGTCAGTGCCTGACTTCAAAGATTCAAAGTACAGGCTGACTTTCATGTTAGTTGCTAATGCAGCTGGTGATTTTCAGTTGAAGTCAATGCTCATTTACCAGTCCAGAAATCCAAGGAATTATGCTAAGCCCATCTGCCTGTTCTGCATAACTGTAACAAAACCTGTGCTCTGTAACTTAAACAACAAAGCCTGAGTGACAGCATATCTGTTTACAGCATGGTTGACCGAATATTGTAAGCCAACTATTGAGACCTACTGCTCAGAAAAAACCAAAAAAAAAATTCTTTCAAAATATTACTGCTCTTAGACAAGGCACCTAGCTGCCCAAGAGCTATGATGGCAACGTGCAAGGAGACCAGTGTCGTTTTGATGCTTTACTAACTTGTCATCCATTCTGTAGCCCATGGATCAAGAAATAATTTTGACTTTCAAGTCTTACTATTTAAGAAATACATTTCATAAAGCTATAGCTGCCATGGATAGTGATTCCTCTGATGGATCTGGGCAAAGTAAGTTGAAAACCTTCTGCAAAGGATTCACCAGTCTAGATGCCATTAAGGACATTCATGATTCATGGTAAGAGGTCACAATATCAACATTAACAGGAGTTTGAAAGATGTTGATTCTAGCTCTCTTGGATGACTTGGACCAGGTCAAAACTTCAGTGGAGGAGGTTACTGCAAATTGATAGAAATAATAAGAGAACTAGAGTTAGAAGTGGAGCCTGAATTGCTGCAACCTCATGATAAAACTTTAGCAACTAAGGAGTCGCTTCTTATAGATAATCAAAGAAAGTGGTTTCTTGAGATGGAATCTACTCCTGGTAGGTGAAGACAATGTGAACATTGTTGAAACAGCAACAAAGGATTTTGGAATATTACATAAACTTAGTTGTTAAAGCAGTGGTAGGGTTTGAGAGAATTCACTTCAATTTTGAAAGAAGTTCTACTGTGGGTAAAATGCTGTCAAACAGCATCACATGCTTCAGAGAAATCTTTTGTGAAAGAGTCAGTGGATGCGGCCAACTGCATTTTTGTCTTATTTTAAGAAATTAACGCAGGCACTCCACCCTTCAGCAACTACCACCCTCAGTATCAAGACCAGCAATATCAAGGCAAGATGCTCCACCAGCAAAAACATTGCAACTTGCTGAAGGCTCAGATGATTGTTAGCATTTTTTTAGCAGTGAAGTATTTTTAAATTGAGGCCTGTACATTGTATTTTTAGACATAATGCTATTCCTTAGTATAGTGTAAACATAACTTGTACATGCACTGGGAAACCAAAAAATTCATATGACAGTCTTTATTGCAATATTTGCTTTATCGCTGTGGTATGGAACTATAATATCTCTGAGGTATACCTGTAATTCTGATGTTTCTGGTGCTGCTAGTTCATGGCCTGCACTTTGAGAAACACTGACTTACAATATATCTAAAACTTAGGGTATTTTCTATGCTCTTAGGTACATGAGGACAGATACTGTTTATCTTTGTACTTTTGGGTTCTAGTGCTTACATTTGTATGCAGTTCAATTGTGTTGCAGTTGACTAAATTGTTCTTAAAGTACTTATGTATTTTTAGGTTTCTTATTTTATATTCTATATATGTTTTTTTTGTTTTTGTTTTTTGTTTTGTTTTGTTTGAGACAGAGTCTCGCTCTATTGCCCAGGCTGGAGTGCGGTGGCGCAATCTCAGATCACCACAACCTCCACCTCCCGGGTTCAATCCATTCTCTTGCCTCAGTAGCTGGGATTACAGGCATGTGCCACCACTCCCGGCTAATTTTGTATTTTTAGTAGAGACGGGGTTTTTCCATGTTGTTCAGGCTGGTCTCGAACTCCTGACCTCAGATGATCCGCCCACCTCGGCCTCCCAAAGTGCTGGGATTATATAGGCATGAGCCACCGCACCCGGCCCATTATGTTACTTTTCCCCCATCTGTTATTGAACTAATAAAGCATTAGGAAAAACCTGAATTTCACTTGCAGTTTCAACTTTATCTTAATGTTTTGCTTCCATTCTCTTCCCTTCTTAGACAACTGTAGATGTTGGTTTTGTTGTACACTTCTGTGTATGCAATTCATAAACAATTTATTTGTGTTTTTTAAAAAGCACTTGTGTTTAAAATTTTTTTACATGGGTGATTTTTACTTATCAGTTCTTCTGAAGCCCTCACTGTCACCCTGCTGTCAGGCCATTCAACTTACTACCTGTCCCTGGCTGTGGTGATCTAGTGTTCTCCTCATCAATCTGGCTTTGGTCACTGAAGACTTCAGCGCAAAGGCCCGCTGTCATTTTGCCACTATTATTCATGCTATCGTTCCTGGTCATGTCCAGAAACCACACTAATGTTTCATCCAACACCCTGACTTTCTGGTTTCTTCATCTCTTTCTGACTATCCTGCCCTCCACTTCAACTCAGTTACTTGCTTCCAAGATAATATTATAGATTTTATTATCTATAATTATTAACACTTTCATCACCTCTAAAATATCAATTTAATCGTCCCATTCTGTGACTACAACCCTCAGTTCATTCACCTCTATTCTAGCAATTCACCCTCATTTTGACCTTTAGTCATTTGACGTTATTAATTTGTTGCCCCTTGTCTCAATTTTTCTATTTGTATTAGCTTAGATTCCATGATTTATCATCATGTTCACTTCATTGCACATCTTCAAGTCCTTTGCCCCCTTCTTCACAGCAGAATCCCCCAACACTGGTGCAGCCAAACTCTGCTATTTCATTTATGGTTCCTAAAAAGCAGAACGTGGCTGGAGAAGAGCACGAAACTATGCTTTTTATGTATGGCCATAAATCATAGATGGTGCCTTATTTGGTACCTTATTCTTGCCTGCAGTCCTACTACATTTCCCTAATTCACTCTCTCACTCTTAAGAATTTTTCCCTCCCCTCAAACCTTCACTTGCCATCTACTATTCAGTCATAACTGATTATCTCACTTCATATTTCATATAAGCACCCAGAAGAGAACTTCCTTATTTTTCCACTTTCAGATATACCTGTGTAACTATATTTTTCCCCCAAAACTCCACTTTCACTTGTGTTATAATAGGAGTCCCTGTCATTGTTCTGTTGAAAACCAGGTCTTCCATTTGTGTACTGAATGTCATTATTTATTGTCTGCAGAGAGTATTGTTCTTGCAGCTGTTCCTTCTGTCTTTTGCATAATCAAATTCTCTGTCGACTGGATCATTACCATCAGCACACGAGCATATTTACATACTCCTTATCTTAAGGAAATAGGAGAGACCTTCCTACAATCTTAAGATACCTCTCTAACACTGCTCCTTTTCTCTACTTAATATCACCAAGAGCTGATTTTCCTACCATGTTAAGACTTCTTCACATCAAAAAGGAAGAAAGCCGGGCACAATGGTGCGTGCCTGTGGCCCCAATTACTTGGGAGGCCGAGGCAGGAGGGTTTTTTGAACCCAGGAGTTTGGGGGGTATAGTGCACTATTATTGCATTTGTGTCTAACCACTACACTCCAGCCTGGGCAACATAATGAGACCTATCTCTTAAAAAAGAGGCCAGGTGCGGTGGCTAACGCCTATAATCCCAGCACTTTGGGAGGCCGAGGCAGGTGGATCATGAGGTCAGGAGATCGAGACCATCCTGGCTAACCCAGTGAAACCCCATCTCTACTAAAAATACAAATAATTAGCCAGGCATGGTGGCAAGTGCCTGTAGTCCCAGCTACTCAGGAGGCTGAGGCAGGAGAATTGCTTGAACCCGGGAAGCAGAGGTTGCAGTGAGCTGAGATTGCACCACTGTACTCCAGCCTGGGCAACAAAGCAAGACTCCGTAAGGAAAAAAAAAATACCCAGTAAAGAGATGGGGAAAGTCTATAAAAGTATTCTTTTATTTGAGACAGGATCTCACTCAGTTGCTCAGGCTGCAGTGCAGTGACACAATTGTAGTTCATGGTAGCCTTGAATTCCTGGGCTGAAGCGATGCTCCCACGTCAGCCTCCCAAGTGTCTAGGACATCATGCCCAGCTAATTTTTAAAATTGTTTTGTAGAGATGGGGTCTCACTATGTTGCCTAAGCTCCTAACCTCAAGTGATCCTGCCTCAGCTCCCCCAAAGTGTTGGGATTACAGATGTGAGCCACTGCACCTGACCTCTTTATTTAATTTTTAATTGAATTAAAACATATATTCAGTAAGGGTACCAATTTTAAGAGTTTCACTTAATGATCAGTCAGGTGGCTTCTTAAAATTGCTATATATTATTCCATTGTATAAGTATATGACAATTTTTTTCATTTTACTGTTGAATCACTTACAGTTTTGATCTTTTATGAGTATAGCTGCTGTGGATATTTTTGCACATCCTTGTCAGACATAAGCACGCATTTCTCGTGGAGTGAGATTGCTGTGTTATAGGGTAGGCATATGTTTAGTCTCCAGCTGATACTGCTAAAAAAAAAAAAAAAAAAAACAAGCCGGGCATGGTGGCGGGCGCCTGTAGTCCCAGCTACTCGGGAGGCTGAGGCAGGAGAATGGCGTGAACCTGGGAGGCAGAGCTTGCAGTGAGCCAAGATTGTGCGACTGCACTCCAGTCTGGGCGACAGAGCAAGACTCCATCTCACAAAAAAAAAAACAATTTCAACAGTATAGGAGACAATACCCCAGTTTTTCTACATCCTCACCAATCCTTGGTATTATCCATATTTTTAATTATGAATAGTATGGATATGTATAAAGTTATCTCATGATTTTATTGATGATGATGATTTATTGCTGGTTGTTCCTGATGATTAATGATTTTCAGTATTCTTTGCCTGTGCTTATTGCTTTGACTCTCTTGTTCAGTGCGATGTCTGTTCAAATCTTTTTACATTTTTCTATTGGTTTTATTCTTGATCTGAAGGAAGTTTTATGTATTTGAGAAATAACTCTAATCAGTTATATCTATTGCAGATGTCTTCACTGAGTTTGTTTTCCCTTTTCCCCTCAAAAAATGGTGTTTTTTGATGGATAAAATTTTTTAAGTCCTTACCAGTCCTTTCTTTTAAGGTAGAGCTTTTAGTGACCCATTGAAATTTTTCCTATCCTTAGGTCATAAGGGACTTCTAGGAGCTTTATTATTTTGCCTTTCACATTTAGATCTGATCCACCTTGATCTAATTTTTGCATGTAATGAGAGATTTTTTAATATGCAGATATATAATTGATCCAGCATCATTTATTGAAAGACCATTTCTGCCTCTGAATTGCATTGGTGCTTTTAAGTGACCACATATGTATGAACCTATTTCTAGGCTCCTCTGTTTCATTGAACTATTTATCTTTGTGCCACCTGCAGTCTCTTAATTATCATAATTTTATAATAAATGTTGATTTAAAGTAAAGCTTAATTTTGTTACTGTTCAAGATTATGTTGGGTCTTTGAATTTCCTTTTTAATTTTAAGATCCAAAAATTACAGGTCGGTTTAGGAAGAATTAAATTGAGTTTCTTAATCAGTCCATTAATATGAATATCTCTTCATTTATTGAGGTCCTTCTTGCAGTGTTGTATAATAGAGGTTTTATATGTTAGATTTAGTCCTAGGTACTTGATGTTTTTCATGCTGTTATAAATGTACTACTTTTTAAATGTTTCTAATTTTAACTGATATATAAGAAATATGATCTGTTTTGTATATTAATTGCCTAGTCAACAGTCTTGCTAAATTTGTTAATATTAGGTTTTATAGATCTTTCAGATTGTCTATGTATATAACCATGTCATCTGTGAACAATGAATTTTACTTCCTTCTTTCCTATCTTCATACTGTTGATTTTCTTTTTTCTTGTCTGATGCATTGGTAAGACCTCCGGTTCAGTGTTGAACAGAAATGGTGATAATTAATATCACTGTCATGTTCACAAACTGGGGGAAACAGTATTTCACCATTGTATGTGGTGTTACCATCAGGTCTTCTGTAGATAACTTTTTATATTAAGAAAGTTAACCTTTAATCCTGGTTTATGGGGAGTTTTTGTCTTGTGAGTATTGAATTTCATCCAATTATTTATTGAGATGATTTTTCTCTTTTATTTTGTTAATGTGATAAATTACATTGATTTTCTAATGTTAAACCAGTCATTTGTTGTGGGGGGAACCCACATCATTATAATACCTATTATATATCATTGATTTTGAACTGCTTGTATTTTGTTTAAGGTTGTACATCTGTGTTCACAAGCATGAACTTATGATAGTGTCCTGAAATTTTTCTGTCTTGTAATGTTTCAGAATGTTATTTTATATCTAGATGTTTTTTTGAATTTTCCAATGAAGCTATCTATCTATCTGGCCCTGGAGTTTTCTTGGGAAGGATTTTAGTTCTGAATGCATTTTCCTTAGCAGATACAAGTGTGTTCAGATTTTCTGTCTCTTGTTACCTAAGAGGACTAGATAACATTTGATTTTTTGTGTGTGGTGATTGTCAAGCACTGATGGAGGGATGTTTCTCACAGAGGCAACCTTGCAAGTGAGCAGATGTCAAAATTGGAAAACAATTTATGTACTAGTTTGAAAAATATTTTTAGCAAGAATAGTAAAAGAAATAGAGAAGATTATAGAAGTTGTACATGAACTATAGAAGATAAAGAGCCACAATGTTTATAACCAAAATAAGGTAATTGAAATATGATACTCAGGAATAAAAGTAGAAAAAAAAGAAGTCTGTTGAATTTAACAGAGAATACAGTTTCTCTGCTGGCATTAAAATGCTTTTGTTTTTTACATTATGTATCTTCTCACTTTTAACTTATATTCTTTTTAGCTTCATGGCCTTGCTAAACTTCTGGTTTGGCCACCAGTCTTTTCCCATTTCCACTTCAAGCTCCTCTACTTGCTTTTCTGTAAAATCTTAGAGGTGTTGAATCATTAATCTTAATATATAAGAAAAATGAAGTAGGCATCCTTGTTTTGTGCTTCTCTGGGGGACCTTTTTACATAAGATTTGGGGCATAAGAAATAGTACTATTTTATCTGATCCTTCTTTGAGGCCGTCATCTCTTTCATAGGAACATTAATTTTTAGTCCCTGTTGTCTAAGAGTATGCGTTACATGTGAGATTAACTGCCCCAGCAAGGATGCATTGACACATAGTCTGGATGTGTCAGGGAAAATGTGTATTTCCTGGTTTGGGCATTTGACTGAATTTCTTGTCTAGTTGTTTTTTGTTTCATCTAAATATGAAAATGCAACAAAAGAATTTAAGAGTCAATAAGTGATAAACTCTGGATTTTTAAAAGTAGAGGTTAACGTGGGTATCTGTTGTTTGAGGGCTACATACCAGTTCACTTGAAAATCACATATTCTTACCACCCAGGAAAGACTTTGGACTTTCAAAGTTAAGAGCCATTGGTAGAAAGTGCTTTGGCTCAAATACAAAAGAGCATCTTAGAGATGAACTGGGATAGGAAACAATTGCTGTTGGGTACTGCAAACCTGTGATATCAGTAGACATACTACATCTCTAAAACACCACAGGTTCAGTCATTTCCTGGTGTCTTTCATTCAGATCACTTTATTCCTTTATGTTATCTATCTGGCCACTATAGTAATTTGAACTAATGATTCCTGCATTTTTGTACTCCAGTGTGTAGTATACTGCTTCTCTCCATAGAAGATATGCTCTAATTTAATAAAAAAGAGATTTATGTTGGATAATTAAATAATACAGCTACTTTTGAAGTGCTTTGTAACTTTATCATAGTTAAAGCCTCTAGAAAGTTAAATATTGCTTCCTCTGTGTTTTGGTAATGATTGAAATAATTCAAGTGTCTTGTGTCTTTGAAAGCTACAACTGCCATGTGTTACCTGTCTGGGTCTTTGGAAAGCATGGTCAGGAATCACTTCATAATTTTCTGTTATTAGCTTTTGCTAGAATGGAAAAGCTATATGTGGTATTTCTTACTATTGAAATGAACCAATGGATGGTTTTTTCTTTCTTTTTTTTTTTTCTTTTTTTCTTTTTTTCTTTCTCGAGACAGAGGATCTCACTCTGTCACCCTGGCTGGAGTGCAGTGATGCGATCTCGGCTCACTGCAACCTCCACCTCCCAGGTTCAAGAGGTTCTCCCACCTCAGCCTCCCGAGTAACTGAGACTGCAGGCTACGCCACCATGCCTGGCTAATTTTTGTATTTTTTTGGTAGAGACGGGATTTCACCATGTTGGCCAGGCTAGTCTCGAACTCCTGACCTCAGGTGATCCACCTGCCTTGGCCTCCCAAAGTACTGGGATTACAGGCGTGAGCCACTACGCCTGGATGACGGTTTTTGCTTATTTTTCATTTTTGCTTTTTACCAGGTTTTTATTCTTCTATGGGTGAATTTAAAAGAATAGATGTAAATTAGGTTGAGAGATCTGAGATAGTATAAGGACATAGTCTTTTCGCACTTATTGGAAAGCCTCTGGTTTTATTATTCACAATCAAATTTGGACTGTATGTAATTCTTTAAAATAGTAATCTGGGTGTGGTGGCTCATGCCTGTAATCCCAGCACTTTGGGAGGCTGAGGTGGGAGGATCACTTCAGGACAGGAGTTTGAGACTAACCTGGACAACATAACATCCAGTTTTTTAGCTGATGAATAAATTCTCTCTACCAAATTCTGATATACAAAGGAGTGAATATAAATTACACATTAATCACTCATAAATGGAATGCTGATTGGCTTGTTTCGTTTTTGAAGTATTTTTCACTTTCTTTATTTTAAAGCTTCTTCTCAGCCTGTCGATAACCATGTTAGCCCATCTTCCTTCTTGGGCCAGACACCAGCATCACCAGCCAGATACTCACCAGTTTCTAAAGCAGTGCTTGGAGATGATGAAATTACAAGGTAAGGAAGTTAACATTCATTCTTCTTACATAAAATCAACTATTAAATTGAATTTTAATCAGCCATGTAAGATAGCCACAAGTTTTAGGACTAAAAAAATTTATTCACAGTTAGTGAGCTTACAGCTTAATTTTTTCCTTTGGAGGATTCATTGAAGAGCCTGAAATATAAAAATGTTTTATTTTTCAAATAAATTACTGCTCCTTTTTTAAAATTAATACTGCTTTTCTTTAAGGCTTGGTAAATTGTTCTTAGGAATTAGCTTAGTAAAACTAAGAAAATTCTCATGCCTATTTTAAAGTAACATTTTATATGTTCCTTATCTAATATATACCATAAAAATATTGCAGTTACTTGATTTGTGTTCAGAATTCCACAAGTGGTGGTTTGGTTTGGTTTGGTTTGGTTTGGTTTGGTTTTAGCAGCAGTGTCTTACTGTGTTGCCCAGGCTGGAGTGCAGTGGTATGAACGTAAGTCACTGCATCCTCGAACTCCTAGACTCAGGCTCTCCTCCCGTATCTGCCTCCCTAGGTACTAAGATTACAGGCGTGAGCCCCTTTGGCTGGCTGGTGGCTTTGTTTGTTTGTTTGTTTGCTGTATATCCTTGATACTCTGACACACAAAATTTACTTTCATCTAAAATTACTAACTGCACTGAAATTTATAGATTAACTATCTTTTTAGTCCCAAAGAATTCTAATGAGGTAGAAAAAAATGGGAGAAAAAGCATTGTAGATCTTTTTCATATTATTCAATATAGTAATAAGACACTGTACAGTTTGCTTTATAATTTGTACATGTTTTTTATATTATAGATTCAACATTAAAATATGTACAAGTAATGTCTTTTCTTAACGTTTATTGGTTACATTATTGTTAGCATTATTATTATTTTTTACTTATCAGACTCCTGATTCTAGGCAATGATCTTAAGGACAGATAAGAGTGCTTTCTCTTTTCTTTCATAAATAATTAGCAATGTTGGAAACTTAATAGGTTGTCAGTAATTGTGTTTAGGACAAAAATTAGCAGAAAGAATAGTGTTCTAATTTGATTGTAACAGGAATATCCAAGGCTGCTAGTCTTCAGGCAGTGCTTCTAGAGTGACCTTTCATTGCCATTTATTTTTGTTACTTTCTAACAGTGCCTATTTAAGGCAGCAAAGAGGGAAACTATAATAGTGGATGGCTTATCTAGTGTTTAATCTCTTTGCATATTTTACAAACTAAAAAATAAGTTATATTTGCACCTTGATTACTGTTCCTCATGCTTCTTCACTTGAACTCTTGTCTAGAATATTGCATTGGACTTTGAAGTATTATTGCATAACAAGACGACCTGTTTTCATACTTTTCTGTGAAAATCAGGTGGTTCATTACTGGATATATCTTCTTAAAATGGTGTATATTTTGCCACTCCCTTTTGATTATCACACTACTTTGTAATAGTGAAGTACAAAATCTTTCCAACATTACAAGTTCTTCACAATTTGACCTTAAGCAGTCTTTCAGACATTAACCAATATCAAAATAAAAAAAAAAAAATTCACAATACACCTAAACTTTGATTCTAAAGTTTATTTTTTAACAGCTTTATTGAGATATGATTGACATACCATAAATTTCACCTGTTTAAAGTATACAATTCAATTTGTGGTATATTACATCAGTTTTTAAAAATTTTAGTGAAATATATATAACAAAATTTGACATTTTAACTATTTTTAAGTGTACAGTTCAGTAGTGTTAATTGCATTCACAATTTTGTGCACCCATCACTATTTCCAAAACCTTTTCATTACTTCAGACAAACTCTGTGACCATTAAGCAGTAATTAACCTTTGGTAACCTTTCATCTACTTTTTGTCTATGAATCTGCCTATTCTGGATAGTTTATATAAGTGGAACCACATAATATTTGTCCTTTTGTGACTGGACTGTTTCACTTACAGTAATGTTTTCAAGATACACTCATTTGTTAGCATGTATCAGAATTTCATTTGTTTTTATGACAATACTGTTCCATTATACATATGTGCCACATTTTGTTTATTCATCTCATGATGGGCACTTGAGTTATTTTCACCTTTTGGTTTTTGTGAGGAATGTTATAACAAATACTGACATGCAAGTATCTGTCCAAATCACTGCTTTCAGTTACTTGGGATATATACCTAAGGGTGGAATTGCTGGGTCATATGGTAATGCTATCTTAGCTTTTTGAGGAACCACCAAACTGTTTTTCGTAGTGCCTGCACCATTTCATATTCTCATCAGTAATGTATGAGTTGTAATTTCTTTACATCCTCATCAACACTTGTTATTTTGTTTTGTGGGGTTTTTTTTATAGCCATCCTAGTAGACCTGAAGTATCTCATTATTTTTATATCTATTTCCCTAGTGACTAATGAGGTTGAGCACCTTTTCATGTGCTTATATTATTTGAAAATCAGAGTGTATTTTCCCCTGGAAATACTGTTGAATTTCAGCTGAGTATTTTTTAATCAAGTATAATTTCCTAATATAAAATCCTAATTCATACACATTTTAAAGCATGATAGCAACACTAAACCCAGAATTCATCATCTAATACAGGAAATAAAACATCACCAATATGGTAAAACCTACCTGTGCCCCTGCAGATAGGTTTTAATTATTTCATATAAAAAGCCTGAAGATGGGCAATTCCAAGGTTGGTATAGCAACCTTAGGCCCATGGTGTCTTTAGTATACTCTTGGTTTCACCTTCCTGACTATAATATGTCCAGACCAGTAAAGGGATTGTATTATTCAGTCGTGTGGGGGGTTTTGTTTGTTTTGTTTTGTTTTTTGAGGAAAGGAAGGTAGCAAAGATGCTTTGTCCTTGATAAGGTTTGTCTGTCTTTAGAAAATGACAGTAAAATTTCCCTTCGTTTACCAGAGGCTAGAATGGGGTTATACTCTCACCTTAGCACAGGGGCATGGGATTGCAATGTCTCGCTTAGGTTGGTTACGGTTCATCCCTTTGAGACTGGAGAAAGGGCCTACCTTCTCTAAGACAAAAGGATAGCTGCCTTTTAAACATGTAAGTAGGGAGAGTGATTGCTTTGAAGGTAATAAAGTGTGTGCAACATAAGCTTTTCATGAGTATGTGTATTTCCTGATAGGCTCTTATACTATTTTTAAATTTCCACTTTTTTTTTCTGTTTTGGTTTCATTTCTGTTTTATATAACAAGTTTTTTTGCTTTTATATAAAATTAGATTTTTTTCCTTTGATTTTTAGGCTTAGAATCTCTTTATCCCATAGTTTTAGAAAAACCATTTATATTTTATCTAGCTTTCTTTGTAGTTTGACAACATAAAAATTATCAGTAGGTAGTTCTCACTGATAGAATGTCAGGTTTTATATAAAATTTCCAAGATACTCAATATTTTTTTAAATTTTAGGGAACCTAGAAAAGTTGTTCTTCATCGTGGCTCAACGGGCCTTGGTTTCAACATTGTAGGAGGAGAAGATGGAGAAGGAATATTTATTTCCTTTATCTTAGCCGGAGGACCTGCCGATCTAAGTGGAGAGCTCAGAAAAGGAGATCGTATTATATCGGTAAGACGTGTTAGTCAGGATCATGTTTTTATTATTTTCACTGGACCTATTTTTAAAGCAAGGTCTTTTTTTTAACATCCTAAAGTAACGGGGTTAGCTTGGTTATCTTCTTACCATTTTACAGCTTAATTGTAGAATCGTAGTGTCAGAGAATATATTATTGTATGGTAGGTTTTCTTTTGATATTTGACTCTTCTAAGGGGTCAGTTTTTATAAATGCTTGAAGAAATTATGTGTTCTCTATTCGTTGACTGGAAAGTTTGCTATGTGTCTATTAACTCAAGCTTGTTACTTGTGTACTTCTTTATACTTTAATCTGTTACCTTCTTGATCTATCTTCTTGATCTATTGAGGTTTTTAAAGCTATCCAAATACAATTTTTTTAAAGCTACCCAAATGTGGGTTCAACAGTTGATCCTCATAGCACTAGCTTTTTTTAGTATGTCTTTTGAAATTGTGTTATTAGGTACACATAGTTTTATAGTCGTTATCATATAATGAACATCTTGATTTATAATAGTGATTTTGCCCTAGAATCTGTATTGTCTAATATGGCTGATTTTTTTTTTTTGGCTTGATATTTGTGTCATCTTTTCTCCTCTTTTTACTTTCAATTTGTGTGCTTTTGTTGTTACCTCTACAATTTTTGGCTAAAACTTACCAATAGTTCTACTGTGACACACAGACTTTGGGAAACTTTAATTCTAAATCATGCCATGTCTAGTATTTTACTTCTGTTTCATGTTTATACCCATAAATTGTAATTTTTATTTTTGTTTATTAAAAGTTAATCCACAGGTCATACAATTTTTGTTTACCATCCCATCTTGTATCTTCCTTCTTCTGTTTTTCTCAGTGGACTACTAACGGCATTTGGATTGGACAGTTATTTGTTTTGTAGGACTGTCTTGCTCATTATAGAAAATTTCCCTTTCTTTCTTTTTTTTTTTTTTTTTTTTTTTTTTTTGAGATGGAATCTCGCTGTGTTGCCCAGGCTGGAGTGCAGTGGCACAATCTCGGCTCACTGCAAGCTCCACCTCCCAGGTTCAGGCCATTCTCCTGCCTCAGCTTCCTGAGTAGCTGGGACTACAGGCGCCCGCCACCACGCCTGGCTAATTTTTTTGTGTTTTTAGTAGAGACGGGGTTTCACTGTGTTAGCCAGGATGGTCTTGATCTCCTGACCTCGTGAACCTCCCACCTCGGCCTCCCAAAGTGCTGGGATTACAGGCATGAGCCACCACGCCCGGCCAAAAATTTCCCTTTTCTCAAAGTTTTCATATACATGCTAGTAGATATGCATGCTACATGCGAGTAAAACTCCCTAGTCATTGTAAAAAGCAAAAATGCCCTTCAAATATCTAAATGCACCGTAGTGTGCAAGCCCTTGGTTTGTGCTTTCAGCAATGGTTCCTTAATCGTAACTATTCTAGACTTTATCTGAAAGTATCTTTATTTTATTTCACTTTAAAAGTTAGTTCAATCTAGAATTACAGGTTGATAACTGTTATCTCTCAGTGTTTTGAAGATACTGTTTTATGTTGTCTGGCGTTTTGTTTTATTTAACAAAAAAAGTCTACTCTCTTATTTGTAGGTGATTTGTGAGGGGGTGGTTTCTGGTTGCTTTTAAGATGCTTTGTCTTTGATGTGCTGCAGTTTCACTAAAATGTGAAACTGTCTGTGTGTAGCATATTATTTGCTCTGTTTGGAATTCATTATGCCTACTGAATCAGAGGAGTCATGTCTTTCATCAATTGTAAAAACTTCTTTCATCAATTCTGGAGACTTAGCCATTGTCTTTTCAAATTTCGCCTTTCCCATGTTGTATGTACTCTGTCCCTAAACTCCTATGAGTGGATGTTAATCTGTTTTTCATGTCTTTTAACCCCAATTTCATAGTTACAACTCTGTCTCCTTGTAGTTCAAGTTTATAAATTTTCTTTTCTTTTTTCTTTCTTTCATTTTTTAAGAGACAGGGCTTCAGCACATTGCCTGGGCTGGAGTACAGTGGCCATTCACAGGCACAATCATAGAGCACCATTATTGCCTCAAACTTGTGGGCTCAAACGATATTCCTGCCTGAGCCTCCCAAGAAGCTGAAACTGCAGCAGCTTAAATTTTCTTATCTATATCGAATCTGAAGCTATATCTTATCTATATCTTACCTGTATCTTATCTTAACTGTATCTTACGTATATATAATCTGAAAGTATGCCTTATCTATATCTTGCCTATATCTTAACTGTATCTAATCTGAAACTATGGCAGCTTAAATTTTCGTGTCTATATCTAATCTTAAAAGCTACAATTTTAAGATGCAGAAATTGTCAGCTTGGTTCAAAAAAGCAAGACCAAACTATATACTTTTTATCAGAAATTTGCTTTAAATATAAAGGCTCATGTGTTGTAAGTAAAAGAGTGAAAGAAGGTATACTATGCAAATAGTATACTAAAGCTACTGTCTTAATATGACACAAAATAGAATTTAAGACAAATAATGTTATTGTACATAGATTTCATAATTATAAAAGCAGCGAGAATCATGAAAGTGTCATTTCATCAAGAAGACATACCTAGTGATACTTTCAAAATACGTGCAGTATAAATGATCAGAACTGAGGAAGGAAATGGACAAATCTGCAGTCACATTTGGAGATTTAAATGCCCTCTTCTTTAATTGATGGAACAAGCAGACACAAGGAAAAGAAGAATCTCATATCTTACTTCATGTCGTATAGAAAAATTAACTTGAAATGGACCATAGAATTAAACTTCTAAAAGAAAACATAAAAGAAAATCTTAGTGAATGTGGATTAGATAAATTTCCTAAATAGTACCAGAGGGCTACCAAGTCAGTTCAATAGAGAAGGGAAGATCTTTTTAACAAATGGTGCTATAATACTTAGGTATCTGTATATAAGATTATAAACCTAAACCAGTCTTATTCCAGACATAAAATTTAATTCTAGATGGATTATAGATCTAAATGTAAAACTCAGAACCATAATCTTCCTAGAAGAAAATATCAGAGACTATGTTTGCAGGCCTAGAGGAGGTAACAGTTCCTTGAACAAAATGCATAAAACACAAACCATAAAGAAGATGACATTAAGAAACCAAGAATGTTGGGTGAGGTGACTCTTGCTTATAATTCCAGTGACTCAGGAGGCTGAGGCAGGAGGATCGCCTGAGGCCAGGAGTTTGAGACCAGCCTGATCAACATAGCAAGACCCATCTTTTAAAAAACAAATTTTTTTTAGCCAGATATAATGGTGGGCACTTGTAGTCCCAGCTACGTGGGAGGCTAAGGCAGGAGGATCACTTGAGCTTAGGTGTTTGAAGCTACAGTGAGCTTTGATCCCACCACTGCACTCCAGCCTGGGCAACAATGCAAGACCCTGTCTCAAACAAAAAAGATAAAAAACCAAATAGGCAAACCACACAGTGGTAAAAAAATATTCTCAGCGCATACATGACATACTACTTATATCCAGAATATATAAATATCTCCTACAAATCAACAATAAAAAGATGAGTAACCCAATTTAAAATGCACAAAAGACTTGAACAGATACATCACAAAAGATATGTGAATGGCCAGTAAGCACATGAAAAGGTGCTTAACATTAGGCATCAGAGAAGTGCACAGACCACGATGAATGAAGAGGTTTGTAGGGATTCGAATAAGAGTGATGTAATTGTTCTATATTTCGATTGTGGGTGGCTGCACGAAATTCACATTTGCCAAAACTTAACACTAAAAAAGATTGAATTTACCTAGATAAAAATAGATATTCTTGAAGTCATAATGAAATACGATATCCCACTTAGTTGAACCACAAAAGAAAAAAATAGCATCATTCACTGATGAGGATATGGAGCAACTGCAACCCTCATTGACTACTAGTGGACATGTAAAGTTGTATATACCACTACAAGAACTTTTAGGAAGGTTTTTAAGGAGTTAAACATACATCTAATCTTATCACCCGGGTTTTACCCAGGACACATGAAAGCGTATGTCGACAAAAACACTTTGACAAGAACATTCTTAACAGCCTTATTCATAATCATCTAGATCTCGAAATGACGCACGTTTCCATCAACAGGAAAATTGCTCCATTGTATGTTTACACAATATAATACTACTCAGCAATTAAGAGGAACAACTGCTGAAACGCAAAACACGTAACAAAAATACATACCATATAATTCCAGTTACATGATCATCATGAGCAGGTAACGCTGACTTGTGCTGTGAGTCAGAAAGCGGTTGCCAGTGATTGGGACTGACTATAGAAGTGCACAGCTGAACATTGATGGAAAAGATACATGTCTTGTTGGGGTTAGTGGTTTCATGATTTATACGGTAAGCAAAATCCTTTCAGCTGAGCTGTTCAAATGTCTACATTTCATTATAAAATATACTGTAATTTGTTAAAGTAAGTTACAGTATGATAAGGAAAAGTTAGTGGTAAGGAATGGACTTAAAAGATAAATATTGTTGAGCATATTACCTAGTTATTTAGGGAAATAAAATTAGCTTAGAGCCTCACTTCACACTTTATGTCAAAATAAATTTTCATTTAGCCCAGAGTTCAGTAATAGACGTTTTTACATTGTCCATTTGGAACCTCTCTATATAGGTCATTGACACAGTGCTAAAGTGTGTGAGACCAACCAGCTCAACCTAGTTCGCCCAGGACAGTCATGGTTTTAGAACTGAATGCCCCGTGTCTGGAAACCTTTGGTCTCAATTCTAAAACTGGAAGCCTCAGCTAGTCCAGGGAAGTAGCTCACCCTAATGTGAGTGCAGTTAAATACAGCATTATGTTTAGCAATATGCATCAGTAACCTTAAAATTTCAATGCTTACTAAACTTCTCTAGGGAAATGCCCTGAAAGCGCTAGGGAATAGTAGACCAATCAGAAAATGTAAAAGGAAAATTGGAGGAATGAATTCTCCATAAGGCCTTTGAAAACCTCCAGTGTATTCCTTGGAACCAGAAGGCCACACACACGTTCAGGGCTGTGTGCATGCTCAGGAAAGACCAGAAAAGGTCTTAAACTGTCACCTCTGCCTGATCACGAGCTTCTGCGCAAGCAGTTTCAGGCAGTTGTTAACTCCTTATCAGAGTGTTACAAAGTGGGCCCCCGAAATGCACATGTAGCCCTTGTGGACGATTTACAAGTTTTAGGCATTTAAGGAAATATCTGTTCAGTCATTAACTAACCACTAAGCTAACCAGACAGAGACTTCAGTGGCCAGATACAACAAAGAATACGGACTTTGTAACATTAAGAAAACTCACTAACAGACAGCAATGACAAGCCTAGATAAGAGGACAGTTCTGCTATCCAGAGTTGCCATATTATATTTATTTTAAATGCCTATTCTTCATCATAAAATTGTGAGGAAAGCAGAAAAAAAGGTATGGCCCCTGTGCAGGAGAAAAACACAATCAATGGATATTGTTCCTAGGGGAGGTCAGACGTTGAACATACTAGACAAAGACATTAAACCAGGTATTTTAAATATGTTCAAGGACTAAAAGAAAACTATCCGATAGACTGAAATGAAAGTAAAGGAACAATATCTTACCAAGTAAAAAATATCAGTAAAGAGTTAGAAATTTTACATAAGAACCAAATAGAAATTCTGGAGTTGAAAAGTACAGTAACTTAAATGAAAAATTATCTAGACAAGGTCAACAGCAGATTTGAGCTGGCAGAAGAAAGAATCAGCAAACTTGAAGATGGGTCGATTGAGATTTTGATGCTGAAGAACTGAACAACAGCAAAAAAAAGAAAGAATGAAGAAAAATTAACAGCTTCAGAGACCTATGGGATACTATCAAGTTTACCAACATAATGGGAGTGTGTGAAGGATGGGAAAGAGAGAAAAAGGAAGAAAGAATATTTGAATAAATACTCACCCAAAACTTCTAAAACTTGATTAAAACCATTAATCCAAGAACCTCAATGAACTCCAAGTTGAATTAATTTAAAGAGATCTACAACATAGACACATTACAATCAAACTGTCTCAAGCCGAAGGCAGAATATTGAAAGCAGCAAAAAGAAATAACTCATCACATGCAAGGGATTCTCAACAAGATTAATAGCTGATTTCTCATCAGAAACCGTGGAGGTCAGAAAGCAGTGAAATAACATATTCAAAATTCTGAAAAGAAAAAAACTTTGTTGACTAGAACTTTATATCCAGCAAAACTGTCTTTTGGAAACAAAGAAGAAATCAGGACATTGCCAGATAAACGAAAGCTGAAGGAGTTCATCTCTCAAAAACCTGCCCCATAGGAAATAATAAAGAGAATCCTTCAGACTAAAATGAAAGGAAACTAGAGAGTAACTCAAATCCACACGAAGAAATGAAGAGCATAAGTAAAGGCAACCCCATGGGTAAATATAAAACAACCTAAGAGTATTATTTTATATGCAACTCTTTTTTTCTCCAACCTGATTTTAAAACAACTGAGTAAAGCAATAATTACAAATTGATGTGCACACATTGTATAAACATATAATTAATATGACACCACCACAAGGGGGTAAATAAACTAGGTTCTCATAAAATGTTTGTTTGTTTACTTGTTTATTTTTAGAGGTAGCATCTCACTCTGTCACCCAGGCTGGAGTGCAGTGGCACAATCATAGCTCACTGCAGCCTCAAGCTTACTCACTCGGGCAATCCGCCTGCCTCAGCCTCCCGAGTAGCTGGGCTGCAGGTGTGCACCACTACACCCAGCTAAATTTCTTTTCTTTATTTTTTTAGAGATAAGTGTCTCTCTGTGTTGCCCAGTCAGGCCTCAAAGTGTTGTACTCAAGTAATGCTCCTGCTTCAGTCCTCTTGCCTGAGCCACCTGAGTCACTGGGATTGCAGTCGGGAGCCACCACCTCTGACTTTAAATATTTACTTTACAATCCAAGATAACCACTAAGAAATAAATGACATGGGAATTAAAATGGTACACTAGGAAATATCTAATATAAAAATAATGCAGTAATTGAGGAATAGAGAAAGAAAAGACATAGAACAAATCACCAAATTAAGTAAATTCTACATTATCAGTAATTATATTAAATATAAATGGATTAAGCACTCCAGTTAAAAGGCCAAAGATGTTGATAGAGTAGGTTAAATAACAGAATCCAACTATACAAGGTCTACAAGAGACACTTTAGACTGAAAGACACAAGGTTTAAAGTAAACAGGTGGAAAAGATACATTACACAGAAAGTAACCAAAAGACACCACTGTGGCTATACTAATATCAAAGTACACTTTAAGAAAAAAATTACTACTAAAGGCAAAAGACATTTATAATATATATCATTATATAGTCATAGATGATATGTATTTTATAGTTATATACTCTATAATATATTTCTAGAAAGACATAAACTATTGAAACTAACTCAAGAAGAAATAGAAAATTTTAATAGATTTAAAACAAGTAAGAAGATTGAATAAGTAATCAAAAACTTAAAAAACACAAAAATCCCAGGACCAGATGGCTGCACTGGTTCATTCTGCCAAACATTTAAAGAATTAACACCAATCATTCACAAACTCTTCCCCAAAAGGGAATAAGCAATGAGGAATGCTTTCCAGCTCATTCTGTGTGGCCAGTATTATCCTTATACCAAACCAAAGACATCACGAGAAGAAAAAACTGCAAATCAATATCCCATATGAATATAGATGTAAAAATCAACCAAATAACAACCTGGATCCAAACAGCATGAAAAAGGATGATGTACCATAACCAAATGGAATTTATTCAAGGAATGCATGGTTAGTTCAACGTAGAAAAACCAAAAAGACACCATCTTAATCAAGGACATAAAGCACATGATACCTCAGTAGACACAGAAAAGCAGTTGTCATAAACCAACAGCTTTTCATGATAAAAACACTGAATAAACTGGGAGTAAAAGGGAACTTCAACCTGATAAAGGGTATCTCTGGAAACCCTGTAGCTAACATCATACTAACTGGTGAGAGACTGAAAGCTTTCCCTCTAAAATCAGGAACAAGACAAGGGTATCTGTTCTTCCTACTTCGATTCAACATTGTCCTGGAGGTTCTAGAATTTAGGCAAGATTTTTTTTTAAAAAGGCTATCAGAATAAAAAGCAAGAAAACTATTTCTATTTGCAGATGACATAATCTTGTATAGAAAAAAATCTTAAATACAACAGCAGAATATCAAGCTGATAAACGATGTCAGTAAATTTGCAGGATAGAGAAAACATTCATTTATAATAGTATCAAAAAGAATAAAATAAATAAATTGAAGTATAAATTTAAGGACGTGGATAAGCCAAAGTGGTAAATCCATTTTTAATGGATTTTAGTGGAGCATTATTTAGCCATAATAAGGAATGAAGCACTGATACATGCTCCAAAGATGAACCTTGGAAATGTGTTAGTGAAAGAAGCCAAGCACAAGTGGCTCCATATTATACATCCCGTTTATTTGAAATATACAGAATAGGGGAATTCATATGGTTAGAAAGTAGAATCGTAGTTGCCAGTGATGGAGAGGAGACACAGGAGTGACTCAGTGGATACAGAGGTTCTTTTTGGGGTGATGAAAATATTTTGAAATTAGGTGGTGATGTTGGTTGCACAACCTTGCAAATGTACTAAAAACCACTAAACTATATGCTTTAAAAATGAATTCTATGGTATGTGAATTATTTCTCCATTTTTAAAAAAGTTGGTGTAAAAGAAAAAAAGTGACTCTAAGGGTATTTATACAAATACATAGCCTTACAAATACATAGCAAATACATCTCTCAGTACTGGAATTCTAAAATATCCTTAATAATATATCTTCAATTGAAACGTTCAGTGATAGTCTGGAAAGTCTTTAATATGTAGTTTCGTTCAACAAATTATGCTCTTAAAAGAGTTTGGTGCACAGAAATAATTCATTAACATTTTTAATCTTTTCTACAATAATCTATGAAAATCTTTCTTTGTATTTCTTGCCTGGCTTGTTCTCCCAGGAATTAGGAAGATTTTCTTTATACACTAAGTAGAACTAATTATAAATTGTGTTGAGTTTTATATGGCCATCCTCTGCTGGAGATACTAATAACCACATTGTTACATTTGTTTATATTAGGATTTTTAGATCTTGGTTTTCGTTGAGGGAGTGGCAGGTGGTGGTTTGAGACAGAGTGTCTCTCTCTGTCACTCATGCTGGAGTGCAGTGGTGTGATCTCAGCTCACTGTAACCTCCACCTCCCAGGTTCAAGTGATTCTCGTGTCTCGGCCTCCTGAGTAGCCGAGACTACAGGCACACACCGTCATGCCGGCTAATTTTTGTATTTTTAGTAGAGACAGGTGTTTGCCATGTTGGCCAGGCTGGTCTGAAACTCCTGGCCTCAAATGAACTACCCACCTCAGCTTCCCAAAGTGCTGAGATAACAGGTGTGAGCCACCATGCCCAGCCTCAAGGGGTATGTATTTAAATTTAGTTGCATAATGGTTTCTTTTTAGATAATATAAAACATCAGATCTTTATATGGTTAAAATATTCTTTATGTAAATTTATGATCCCAAGAATTTCTGGGCTCATAGTCAAATTTTTTAAAAGTGATATGTGATCTTTAACAGATTTTAGATTAGTACTCAACAAAACAAGTTTTTATGTAAAAATTGCATGATGATCGTTCCTTTCCAAAAATTTTCAGTGAAGGTCCTGAGCATTGCTGTATTCTATTCATTGTTGGTTCTTAATTTTTTTTGATTCAGTATTTAAAGCTTATTACATTCAAGTATAATGCTTCCATGAATGTCCTCTTAAGCTTGTCTTATTGTGGAAAAGGAACAATCTCTTAAGATAATGTACCTTGCACTATGTATATATATGCGCGCAAAGGATTGGCAACCTTTCAGAAGTAAGAATTAAGTTGCCTCTTCTTCTGGAGTAGGATTGCACCTACTGGTAGAATTGGATAATTATTTCACCTAAGGAAGGGCTCTTTATTCAAAAACTGACTCCTGGTTCGTTTAATTAACATTTATTCTAATTAAACCAGTCCTTGAAATCTGAGCTGTTTTAATATTTCTAAATAATAGCTTTCCTATTATACCAAAAGAATGGAATAAAGTTTGTACAGGAAGAAAAATAATTGGAACTGAGTTGAGCAGTAGGCATGAGAATGTGGCAGGAGGTGAATGGATGCTACAAACAAAATGACTTTCCCTCCCATTACTTGAGTTCCTAGTAAAATAAAGTATGCAAAATGATGCCACTTGATTTTTCAGGTTCTCAAATTAAGGTGCATTTCTCAGTGGATTGATACTCAGCCTTCTGGGGGGAAATGTTTCGGTTTTACTCATTTGACAGTAAGCAAAGTGGTTTTAGTAAATAAAATAGCTTTGAATGATAATATTTTGTTGTAGTACACAATATATTTTTAGTCAATCAGAACAGGAAACATTTTAGTGGTCAAGTTATTGCAACTAATTTTTTAATACATGCTTACTCAAAGAATAGACTGTTGTGATTTCTAATCAAAGTGATTCTTTTCTCCCAAATTAAAATTTGGTTTGATTTACAGGTGAACAGTGTTGACCTCAGAGCCGCTAGTCATGAGCAGGCAGCAGCTGCATTGAAAAATGCTGGCCAAGCTGTTACAATTGTTGCACAATATCGACCTGAAGGTAATAACATTCTTATTGTCTGTAGTTATTGCTTATTTTAGTTTTTAAAATTCTTCTCTTTAATAATGTTTAACTTCCAAGCTTCCTTTTTTGTGTTTTGTTTTGGTTTTTTTTCTGATTTGCTAATCTAGTATTTGTTTAGTCTGAACCTAGTTCTTTTTCGAAATCAAAAGTTGTTTGTTTTTTTGGTTTTTTTGGTTTTTTGGTTTTTGAGATGGGGTTCCACTCTTGTTGCCCAGGCTGGAGTACAATGGCGTGATCTCAGCTCATCCCAACCTCCACCTCCCAGGTTCAAGTGATTCTCCTGCCTCAGCCTCCCAAGTAGCTGGGATTACAGGCATGCACTACCACATCCAGCTAATTTTTTGTATTTTTAGTAGAGACGGGGTTTCTCCGTGTTGGTCAGGCTGGTCTCAAACTCCTGACCTCAGGTGATCCACCCGCCCCGGCCTCCCAAAGTGCTGCGATTAGAGGCGTGAGCCACTGCGCCCTGCCAAAAGTATTTTTTAATGATGTAGGAACTGGCATCCGCAAGCTTAACCCACATAACCCCATTATGTGGGTTAATTTAACTGTTCATTTTTTTTAATCTGTTCTGTAACTGAAGACCTATCTTTTAATGTTCCTTTTACTACTTTATTTATCTGAAAAAATAATAAAAACCATAAGCAGAGATACTAATAATGCCCAAAAAATCAGGTCACCCAGATTTTTTCTAGTTTTTGAATTAGGTTATAATTATTAATATCAAGATTTAAGACACATTTCTAATAGCTGTTACTGCTGTTTAAAATAAAGAGAAGAATGCCAAGTTTGGGGTATAATGTGTGTCTAGATGGTAAAGTATCATGGGTGTGACCTTACTAAGTTCCTAGGGGAAGAAGGTGGTAATGGAAAATTTGAGGTCATGCCGTATTACACATATGTAAGACTCTAGTGTACATCAGCATAACCACAACCCCAGTAAAACCTCAGTGGAATTTAAAAAGCTTAAATAGCCAAAAGAATACATAGTGTATTTGTTGATGCTCGTAAACAACATGAAGAAGGAAAAAATGATGTGAGTAAAGGAGCTAAATGAATAATTCCATAATTTATCAACTAATTACATTTATTATTTTTTGAAGCAGAATTTGTTTTTTTAATCTGGTATGTTTTTTAGCTGATCACAGTAGCATGTTGAGCATTGCTTAGTCTTTCTTAAGTATAGGAGATTCTGTCTAAACAAGGGAAAATTTGTTTAATTGGGAGTAAATTCTGAATATTAATTCACATTAACCAGACAATAGGGACTAACATATGAAGTCAGAAGGTCAATTCATTAATTTTTGTGAGAAACAAATCTGCCAGTGGGACCCCATGTACTTTTATCTTCTGGCCAACACATTCCACCCTGTAGGTACACTATATGGAAGCCAAGTTACAGTCACTCGTTCCTTAGTATTATAGACAGCCTGTCATTTATATAAGGAATACAAACTTTTTAGGTGTGGTTACAGGTAACTTAATATCTGCTCCCTGACCTCAAAACACACAGAACACACAAAAGCAGTAAGAAAAACAAAACATACACACATGCTCCTACCCACACAACTTCACTTCATATTTACTAAAACTAAGAAGGTCAGTATAATACCTGGACAACCAAGTGGAGGTAAAGACTCCTTAAGCAGCTGAGATCTGGCAGAAGCCACAAGGAAAGAGGGGAAGAGTTAAAATATGGAATGTTAAGAATGCTTCATAGTGTCAAAAATTTAGGATATGGTATAAAATTGCACCTCTTAAAGGTGAGGGGCTCATTTTTGAGGTATAAAAACAGGAGCCTTTTTTATTGCAGGTCTTGGGAAGTAGGGTGAGCAGGCTGGAGCAGAAGCCACTCATGATGTGGTTTGGTTTAGAAGAGCAGAGGACCCATATTTGGATAAAGCAGCTTGCCTCTGTAGGATCAGATAATGTGACAGTATTTGGGTTTTAAAACCTCTAAAAATATCCTGTGCCTCCATCTTTCCTGTGCCCGTAGACTCTGAAATAGCCACTCTAGCAAAGTAGCAAAGTAATAAGTACTTTTTTTTTTTTTTTTGAGACGGAGTTTCACTCTCTTGCCCAGGCTGGAGTACAGTGGTACAATCTCAGCTCACTGTAACCTCCGCCTCCGTTGTAGGTGAGATTACAGGCACCTGCCACCACGCCCAGCTTATTTTTATATTTTTAATAGCAACGGGGTTTTGCCATGTTGGCCAGACTGGTCTCCTGAGCCTTAGGTGGTCCGCCCGCCTCGGCCTCCCAAAGTGCTGGGATTGCAGGTGTAAGCCACCACCTCCAGCCCCAGTAATAAGTAATTTAAAAGTAGCCTCACATTCATACAAAGATAAGAAGAAGAGGTGGGGAAAAGCATCAAAGCTTAGTAACAGATTAGCTACACGCACATACAACACAAAAACATTAACACAAATCAGATTAAAATTTAACCTTAATGTTTTGCAATGTATGCATTCACTTTGAAAGAAGACCACAAAGTAGAAATGTAAGAACTATAGGAAAAGATGACTCAATAACCAAAAGAAATTAACTTTGAGCTGGCAGAACCCAGGAGAGAAGAAAGCAACCAAATTAGTGAAATTAGACCACAAACACAGAGTCACTGCAGAAAACCAGGAGACATAGAAGATACAATAGAAAAAGTAGACAAAATGAAACCAAGAAAATCCGAAAAGATTAAAAGAAAATGTTAGCAATGGAAGGTAATTATTTTTACAATATATACATAATTAGACTTTCTGAAGAATAATTTTAAGGAAGAGAATAAATGTCTTAAATTATAATTCAATGCATTCAAGAAAACTTTCTTGAAATAAAAAGAAATAATCTTTGTATTAAAAGGGTACAGCGTAATATAGGGAAAATTGACTCCGAATGGCCAAAACTCAGACATTCTTGTTAATGTTTATTAAGAAAGAATTTTTTTCGGACCCAGGCAAAAATACCAAGTCATGATACAGGAGGGAAAATTGGTTGATAGGATAAACTACTGTAATGCTTAGTGAGCATAGTACAGAACAAAAATAGTTAATTCACTTGTAATCCCAGCACTTTGGGAGGCTGAGGCAGGAGAACTGCTTGAGTTCAGGACTTCAACACTAGCCTAGACAACAAAGTGAGACTCCATCTCTACAAAAAAATCAAAAATTAGCCAGGCGTGGTGGCACATGCATGTGGTCGCAGCTACACAGGAAGCTGATGCAGGAGGATCACTTGAGCCCAGGAGGTTGGGGCTGCAGTAAGCCGTGTTCGTACCACTGCAGTCCAGCCTGGGCAGCAGAGGGAGACCCTGTCCAAAAAAAAAAAAATCATTCATTTTTACCATTTTTATAGTTAGTGGCTCTTAAGTTTAATTTACCCCTATATGCACTAGATACACTTTCCACTGATAGTTAGCAAGGGTGGGCTACTCTTATCCTAGGTTAGTTATTGAATGGGCCCAGGAGTTTCCCTCTCACTATCTTTTACTGTGCTTGTATTGTTTGATCTTTCCTTCATCATTCTTTTTTGCTTCTTTTTGTGATTTCTCCACTTTTCTTTTGTATGAGCCTTTCTAGATGGTACTCTTTTTATTTAGTTGTATCCAATACTTTCATCTATTGTAGTATAGATGAAGCCATTTTTGTATCAAGGAGAATTTGCATTCTTTGATTATTTAAATAGCAACTATTTAATAGATACATCTATGTTTCAAGGGTTACTCTTATGTTGATTACTCTCACATGTGTGTCTTATTTCCGGACATCTCCTGAAGACCACACTTATATGTCCTATTTGATTTCTTTAGCTGTATTTCTCAATGTGTTTCAAATTTAACGTTTATGAAATTTAACTTTTTTTTACTAGCTCAATAAATGGCACCTCCATTCGTGCTTAAACCAGAAGCTCAGGAATCATACTTGACTACCTCCCCATTCACAACCTCTCAGTCACAGCCACTAGCCTAGCCAGAGCCACCATCATCCCTTACCTGAATTACTGTAAAATCCTCTAACATGTCTCCTCACTTCTTTCTTAATTTTCTCCAATACATTCCCTATTCCTCAGCCAAAAGGATCATTTTAAATACAAAAATTGGGTTGAATTATTCCCCATTTAAAACAATATCCATTTTACTCTTAATAAAACCCAAATCCTTTAATAGGCCTGCAAGTTTCTTTGTAATTGTACACAGCACAGCACATATGATTTTACTTCATGCCTTCCACTCTTTCTTTTGCTCCTTAAGTTCTAACCATACAGGCCATTTTTCAGACCCTTGGCTGTACCAGATTATTTCCTAATTCTCTGCTCGTTCTTTTCTTTCTTAGAATATTTTTCCCCTGTTCTTTTGATGGCTAGTTTATCTGTCCCATTCTCATGCTTCTATAAGGATGTACCTGAGACTGGGTAATTTATAAAGGAAAGAGGTTTAATTGACTCACAGTTTCAAAGGGCTGGAGAGACCTCAAGAAACTTATAACCATGGCAGAGTGGAAGCAAACATGTCCTTCTTCACAAGGCCGCAGGAGAGAGGAGAGTAAGAGCCAAGTGAAAGGGGAAGCCCCTATCAAACCATCAGCTCTCATGAGAACTTACTGTCACAAGAATAGCATGGGGGGAACCACCCTCATGATTGAATTACTTCCCACCGTGATCCTCCCACCACATGTGGGGATTATGGGAACTGCAATTCAAGATGAGATTTGCGTGGGGACAGAGCCAAACGGTATCAGCTAGTTCCTTCTCATAGCACTGATATTTTTACTTTGTAACAGTTACACAGTTTATAGTTACATGTTTATTTAGGTGTCTATTATTTAAGGCTTGCTGTATTCTCATAAAATACGTAGCAATATCCCTATTTACAGAGGATGAAGTAGACTTAGATAACAAAGTTAGCAATAGCTAAGATTCATACCCGGATCTGTTGCCTTCAAAGTCCAGATAGTTTTCACTGAGAATATCTTGATGAGTCTGGTGAAGTGATGTATGCTGTATTCTTTTACCACGGCTATGGTACTTCTGCCTAATGAAGGCAGAGTAAGTACCAGCAGAGCACAGAAGACAGGCCTTGCCTTAGAAATTTAGAAGGAGGGAGATTGTATTGCCTGGCTGATAAAAGATACCATAGAGTGGGATCGAGGCGTAACTGGGAACCTAAGAATGGATAGGATTTAGATGGGCAGAGAGAAAAAATGACATCGTAGGTGAAGAATAACAGATGACCAAAGATAAGAGAGTTAAAATTTTAAAGTATGTTTTGGGTACTTTAAAAATTTACCTGTCCTCATTGCTGTGTTGCTGCTTACCTATGTCTGCTTATTAATCATTGATACTATGGCTTCACATTTTGTTTTAATATTATATATTTTTAACAGATGTATTTTTGTTGCACAGCACATTTTAAAGAAAAAAACATATTTTAGATTATCAAAGCATAACTATGAGGGCCGAAGATAGAAGTTGAAGAGTCAAATTTTCTTTCTCAGTGAGCTCGCTATTTTAAGAAGTACAAAAGGAGTCGCCTCACACTCTGATAAGCATCATCTTGCAGTTAGTATCTTTCCTAAAGGCTTGGGATTCTCTGCCTTATTGATAGTCTTACAGACAGACAGACAGACAAAGAGATAAAGGTAAGCTTTTGGTAGAGTTAAGTTTTTTATCTTTTAGGATCTATGGCTTGCCTTACTAGTCTTCCAAAAAAGTACTATTATGGGTTTTTGAGCTTATATACTTTGAACTTCCTTGACTTGGATTCTAATTATGAGGAAAAATAATCTCTACAAGACATATGAAGACATTATCTTCTAACTCCTGTCAGTTTTATTAATTCCAAAGGCAAGGAATAATTCACTTTGAGGGGGGACCTTTACTGTTAATCTTTTTGTAGAATCGTTATCAGAAATTAGCTGGACGTGGTGGCTCATGCCTCTAATCCCAGCACTTTAGGAGGCCTAGGTGGGAAGATTACTTGAGCCCAGGAGTTCGAGACCAGCCTGGGCAACATAGCAAGATCTCGTCTCTACTAGAAGTTTTTTTAAAGTTTTTTAATTAGCCATGCATGGTAGTGCACACCTGTAGTCCCAGGCGAGGCAAGAGGATTGCTGTGATCTCACCACTGTACTCTCGAGCCTCAGCGACAGAGTGAGACCCCGTCTCAAAATAAAAATAAAGAAACATGGGAACTGGAAATATAATACTGTACTTGTTTTGGACTCCATATCCCAAAGTTATAAAATTTTATCAAATACTTCCTAGTCTATAGTTTAAGAATCTCTTGGCCTGGCACAGTGGCTCACGCCTGTAATCCCAGCACTTTGGGAGGCACAGGCGGGCGGATCACAAGGTCAGGAGATTGAGACCATCCTGGCTAACACGGGGAAACCCCGTCTCTACCAAAATACAAAAGGAAAATTAGCCGGGCATACTGGCGGGCGCCTGTAGTCCCAGCTACACGGGAGGCTGAGGTGGGAGAATGGCGTGAACCCGGGAGGCCGAGCTTGCAGTGAGCCGAGATCGCGCCACTGCACTCCAGCCTGGGTGACAGAGTGAGACTCTGTCTCAAAAAAAAAAAAAAAAAAAAAAAAAAAAAATCTTGTGATAGAATATAATGGTAAAACTGTATGCCATGCATGGTACAAACCAGTTATGTTTATTAACTCTTAATTCCCAAGATAATCCTCTAAGTAAGCACTGTTATCCCCATTTTACGTTACAGTTGAATAAGCTACACCATAAAGAGACTAAGTAATTTGCTGGTTACATAGCTGTTAAATGGTTAAGATTTCTTCTAGTTCCTTTTAAGGGAAGAAAAACCTTTTCCTCCACCCTTGTATGTTCAGTAACCAGGCCTGCGAATTAAACTGACAGAAAAAACAGATTAACATGAAAAAAAAGTTTCTTGTATATGGATGCAAGAGGCAACAAAAGAAATACTGTAGCTAGCTTGTAGATAAAGTTAAAAACTTGTATACCTAATCTAGTAGGGAAAAGGAAGGAGGGAGAAACAGCTTTTATTGGAAAAACACAGACATTTCTTTAGGAAAGACAAGTTTTTAGGAGAAGAGATGGGGGATAAAATTTGTGGTAACGTTTGTCTGAACTGGTATGAGGGGTCTTTCCATTCTTCGGGGCCATCAGACCCCTCAGAGAGGGTATTTATGGGAACACCATTTCTCAGAAGCTGCACCTTTTGGTCAGTTTAGAGAAACTCCAGGGAGGCTTGTTTTCTGCATCTGTTGAATCTCAGATATCTTCAGCTTAAAATAATCTTTGTGGCAACTCTGGGGTTCTCGGTGGGTCTCCATACCCTGTTCTCACTCTTTCAACTACAACTAAACTCTTGGAGTCTCTAACCTCAAATATTTAATCTTATTGTTCCTCAAGAGTATTAGGCCAACTTTCAGAGCTTATATATCAATCTTTTGTTCAGAAATCATTAATTACATTGTAATAATACCATAAAAGAAATAAAGCAGAAAGAATTAAACTCAATATATAAGTTAAACTTACTTTCTCTTTCCCCTAGGTTAGGTCTTACATTTGTGATGTAGTTTATTTTCACAAGAAAAAAACTGTTTGGTGTTATAATCCCTATTTTGCAAGTGACTGAAGTCTAGAAAGGTTAGGCCATAGTCACTTAACTTTTCTGCACTTCAAAGCTTTGATTGAAATCTTGAGTTATAGAGGTAGATTTCTAACACCCAGTGTCCTGACTTTATTTTCATTATTACTTCTTATACCAACCAAAGGGAGAAGAGGCAGAGATGATCGGGGAGATTGCAGCGGACTAGTGGCGTTTCTTTGCAGGCATTTGTCATTTCTTATGATTTTCGTAGAAGATACGTCCTTAAATTTTTTTTCAGTCTCCTGCTTTCCCACTTTCCTTGCTGTGTTTTTCTACACGCCTGTGCTAAGTTGACCCTTCAGTCTCCTGCTTTCCCACTTTTCTTGCTGTATTTTTCTACACACCTGTACTACAGTTGACCCTTGAACAACACAGGTTTGAACTGTGTCTACTTATGCACGTGCTGTTCAACCACACTGGGATAGAAAAATACCATATGCCTATCGGATTCCACAAGGCCTCCTGTTAGACTTGAATATGCATGGGTTTTGGTATACGTGGGGTTCTGGAACTAATCCTCCGAGTATACCAGAGAGCTATTGTACTTAAAACAACTAACTTGTCTTCTTAAAAATAGTTTTCCTTTTTCTTCTGTAGGCCAATTTGTAGTATCCATCCTCTTGAGAGTTGTTTCTCTTGGGTTTAATATCTGTGTTTAATCTATTTTATTATAGTTATAAATGAATGTTTTTCTTTATAGGGATTGCATGTTGAGAGATTAAGGAAGTCCAGTTTCCCCCATACCCCTTCTTCACTTTCCTCCACCTTTTTACTTCCAGTGTGGAGGTGAAAACAAAGGTTAAAATTTGAAAGGGGAGATCAAATGAGAAAATCAGCTTTTAAATATCTCTCCTTGTATAAGCGCACACATACTAACTTGTAGCCAGCAGTTCAGATACTTCCTAATATGTTTCATGACAAGAAATACAGTTTGATACAGGAATTTTTAAGATGTTGAATGGAGAAAAATCTCTTATGTAAAATTATAGCTTTGCTGAGTTTTGATGTAATTTCTAGGAGAGGAATGTAAATGACTTAACTGAAAAAAGGGATAAAACTCTTCTGTCAAAATAAAAACTTAAGAAAATAGGTGTGGTGGTTAGCACTTCGGGAGGCTGAGATAAGAGGATCACTTGAGCTTAAGAGTTCAAGATCCCTTGAGTAACATAGGACACCCTGTTGCTGCAAATAATTTTTAAAATGAGCTGGGCATAGTGATGCATGCCTGTAGGCTCAGCTACTTGAGAGGCTAAGGTAGGAAGATTGCTTGAGCCCAGGAGGTCAAAGCTACTATGAGCCATGATCGTGCCACTGCACTCCAGCCTGGATGACAGAGCAAGACCCTGTCTCCAAAAAAACCTTAAAAAAAAAAAAAAAAAGGATAAAGAAAAAATATATATTGGTGGGACTGTTTAAGAAAATATAGACAGAGCCGGGCGCGGTGGCTCACGCCTGTAATCCCAGCACTTTGGGAGGCCGAGACGGGCGGATCACGAGGTCAGGAGATCGAGACCATCCTGGCTAACACAGTAAAACCCTGTCTCTACTAAAAGATACAAAAAAACTAGCCAGGTGAGGTGACGGGCGCCTGTAATCCCAGCTACTCCGGAGGCTGAGGCTGGAGAATGGCGTAAACCCAGGAGGCAGAGCTTGCAATGAGCTGAGATCCAGCCACTGCACTCCAGCCCGGACGACAGAGCGAGACTCCGTCTCAAAAAAAAAAAAGAAAATATACACAGAATGGGTAAAATGTGGAGATTGATAGGACTAAAAGTATCAATTGATTGAAACAAAAGGAAAAAGTTAGAATCTTAACTAGGTAAATGAAATAGAAGGTTTAAAGGAAAAGTAACTTTAAAATGCTGAAGTATGTTTTGAACATATAGAAAGGTGACTGTGAGGAATTGTTAAGAGTAAGGCAAAGACTTGGCCAGGCGCAGTGGGTCACGCCTGTAATCCCAGCACTTTGGGAGGCCAAAGCAGGCAGATCCCTTTTAACCAGGAGTTCAAGACCAGCCTGGCCAACTTGATGAAACTCTGTCTCTACTAACAAAATTAAACAGGTGTGGTGATGCACACCTGTAATTTCAGCTACTGAGGAGGCTGAGGCACAAGAATCGCTTGAACCCAAGAGGCAGAAGCTGTAGTGAGCCAAAATTGCACCACTCTACTCTGGCCTGAGCAACAGAGCGAGGTGGGGTGGGTGGGAAGACTAAGCAAAAACTGTAAATATGAAGATCTGAATACAGTGAAAGAAATAAGTCACAAATTTAAGAAATTATCAGAAATTGACTTAGCTCTTCAGTGTCCTAAATTTTTAATATCTGAGACTATGTTAACTGCTTTGTAGTAGCTTAGTTACTCATTAAGAAAGGATATTTTCTGCGTCACTGTAAAAAGTAATGTGTTCTTTTTAGAGAAAGCTTTTAAATCTCTAAAATGTAGACTTTTAAATCACTAGGACTTCTGTTAATCAGATCAGCGAAATTGCTAAAGCTGATAGCGCCGCATGAGACGTGATACGCATCTTATTTAAAACGCATCGCAGAGCTTTTAAAGTAGTAAAGAATTAGCAAGCAAAACGTGAAGGGAAACTAGGAACTCAGGGCTGAGGAAGCACAGAAGTCTCTCTTGTTTCAGGCGCGACAGCGTACTGGCTTGGGAGAGCCAGTTAAATTTTCAGAAATTTTCCAAACTAAAACATAGCCTTTATTAAAAATAAAATTATACAAAAGTACAAATAAGTTACATTTAAAATAGTAAAATTAAAAACAAAGGTAATAAATATTGAAAAGTCATCACTTCCTAGTTGTTTTCTAGGAAGTAAAATAATAGAAACATAAACCAGTGGAACTAATAGAAAATACAAAAAGAGGGCTGGACGCAGTGGCTCACACCTATAAATCCCAGTACTTTGGGAGGCCAAGGTGGACGACTCAAAAGGTCAGGAGTTCGAGACCAGCCTGGTCAACATGGGGAACCCCCCGTCTCTACTAAAAACACAAAAACTAGCCGAGCGTGGTGGGGCGCGCCTGTAATCCCAGCTACTCAGGAGGCTGAGGCAGGAGAGTAGCTTGAACCCCAGAGGGGGAGATTGCAGTGAGCCAAGATCGTGCCACTGCACTCCAGCCTGGACAACAGACCGAGACTCCCTCTCAAAAAAAGAAAGAAAAAACAAAAAGAAGTAGATTTAAAGCTGAATCGCCCAGAACTCCTCCTCTCCCTCAAAAAAATTAGGAAAGCCAAACCAAAATTTGTTTAAAATCTACAATAAAACTAGGCAAAAAGATGAAAGATATCCTATGAACCCCAAATATAAGCTGATGTAAACAAGGTATTAACAGCTACAAAACCATCTGATAATCAGCATCTGTGTAAGGGGATGTAACAGGAGAAGACCAGTGTTAACCAGTACTCACGACAAAATGCAGTAGGTTAATTTGAGAACACCGAGTGAACTGTAAGTGTTTTTGTACAATCTGCATGTTGAGTGCAAAGAATCTCCGGTAAGATATGAAGGGGCCACGAGCAGTCTAGGCCCTACGACACAGTTAACCAACTGTAGCTCCCTTTCCATTTAAAGCCCCACACTAAGGAAGAACTGCTGGGAATAAAATCCAAATTGAACAGGATAGGGATAATAGAGCCAAAGGAAATAGAAGGTTCAGATTAATGGGGGTAAGTAAAGTTTCAGGCAGTCTCACAGTGTCTGAGATCATGTCTTTAAACACTTGAAAGAAACAAAATGGAGAGTTCTAGAGCTGTGAAGCGAGAAAACCTGTCTTGACTCGTAAGTCCTCTGTAAAAGTTGAGGAAAACTAATTTCATATAAAAATGAGCAACTATCGAATCCCATGGAAGCCTATTTGAAAATGAAAATAAGGATTAGTGTAGTATCTCCACAGACAGTAAAGCTGTACCAGAAAGACAGTTTATGACGCTAGTATCAACTAAAATTAATATTTCAAAACAAGTTAAAGAAATATGATAGAATATGTGGAAGAGCAACATCAATAAGTTGATAGAACTCAGAAAATTAGTAGAAATAATGACACGGTCTTAAAAACTAAATTTAACTAGAAGAGACATCTTTCCTTAAACCAAGAAGGTGAAAAAGAAGAAAAATTTTTAAAGCAAAAATAGACCTTCTCTTTCTACAATTTGATCAATTTAGTCCTAAAGCCATGAGGTAGAGCAGAGAAAAATAGTTTAATCTACACCTCAGGTCTGGAGAGGTTTCGGAGAGCTTTGGTGGCTCATTGGACTCACCCATGAGGATGGCTTCCATGCAGGGTAGTGCCTTGGTTCAGGAGTGAGAGCCCGAGGGCTGGTGAGGAAAGCACAGAGGGAATGCTCAGAGCCCAGTCAGGGAAGTAGATGGTAGTTCAAATTGAGATTGACCAAATTAATATGTTAGGTTATTGTTATTCATAATTTTCACTGTTGAGAAGAGAGTTACAAATATGGAAAGGAAGAAAACTTAAATATGAATCCCGTAATACTGCATTAGAATTGAAGAAATTGGTTTGAAGGGATGGTTTTCCATTGATACAGATGTAAGCACAATTATCTATATCAGTGAGTATGTATCTGTGTGTATGTAATTTTCCCTGACTCTGCCCACTGAGAGGGCCTGAGCCTAGTGCCACCCCAATAGCAGTGAGCACCTGGCACCCAGATCTTGCCTTGCAAATATTATTCCCCACTGAAATTACTAAGGCTTTTTTGACAAATGGCAGGTTCCCCAGATGTCAGGCAAAGGAAATGCTAGATTGTTCTGTAATATCCTTTGCCAGAAAACAAGACTCAAGGAATATTGGAGACATGTCAAATGGACACAGAATCTAACTTCAAGGGACCCTCCCTGGCCAAATCAGGAACAACTTCAGCATTCATTTCGTGGTAATAATGGCGTATTATAATCCACTGAATAAAGTAGGAAATAATGAGTTTTTACTCATATAAGTAAATGAATTAATTGAAAGTTTGATGAGAATGGAGAATTGTACGCAGTTTCAGTAATTTATTTGCAAAAGGGAAAAGTAACTTTACAGTAGAGAAACCTGACAGACACAACTTTAATCAAGTGATAAAGTTAATAACATTGGTAATGGGACAAATCAAAATGGTGTACCACCTGATACAGGTATGTCGGGTAGAACATAACATCTGTGATATTCCTGCCAAAGTTGGATAACCTCAATCTAATTGTGTGGAAACTTCAGGCAAACCCAAATTGAGAGAGATTCTACAAAACAGTTGACTTGTAATCTCCAACAGTATTAATATCACAAAGTCAAGAAAACACTGAGAAACTGCTGTGACTCAGAGTCTAAAAAGATAAAACACCTAAATGCAGCAAATGATTTTGAAATGGATCCTTTTGCTATAAAGAACATTATTGGTGGCTCTTCATAGGGTTCTGAGCATTAAATGGTAGTAATGTATTAATGTTACTTTGATTTTGATGGTTTTGTAGTTATATAGGAAAATATCTGTAGGAAATACACACTGAAGTATTCATGGGTGATGAGACATCAAGAAGGCAAATTGCTATCAAATGGTTCAGGAAAAACAGTTTGTGATTGCTTTAGTCTTTAAAAAGATGTTAGTAAGAAGGAAGAAAGAAAAGAATTGAAAGTGACAGGTATAGAAGGTAGGCAAAGAATATTCAACATGCTTGTAATAGGAGTCTCCTAGGAAGAAATCCAAAAACAATGCTAGAAAATGCATAAGCAAGAAATCTTTTCTAAAATTAAAAAAGTTATTTCAAACTACTTATCAAAATGCCATAATAAAATGATTAGAATTAAAAGGAAAAAAAATCTGGAATTCCACTTCCGTCCCCCATCAAAAAAAGAAAGAAAATTCTGTTGTTCTCAGTTTATAGAAGACAGTGGAGTGAATATACTCAATAAAAAAAGAAGCTGAATCAAACAGACTTTCACATATAAAGACTGGAATCAAATGTATCAACAAATAATTAGAGTTATAGTGTTCGTATAAACACTTCCTGGGGAGAGAGAACAATCTTCAGACATCCAAAATGATAGGAGGAGGGATACTGACATAAGGACTGGTGTTAGCATTAATGAAGATGATTGTAAGGAAGAGGGTGTATAATATGAAAAAGCTATATGCTCTGACAATTTTGATAAGTACAGTTATTACAAAATGAGGGCAGAATTTGCAGATAATATGAAAACAGAATAAGCTTCCTAATTGCTTTAAAGTGTTTAACTGGATATAAAAGTATAGTATTTGCAATCAGATCTGGGAAGATTGCTTGTAGGAGGAGACCAAAAGACAAAAGCCAAACCAAAGCTTGCCATTAGAACAGAAGGACAAGTGAGTCTGAATTTTTACACACACACTTAAAAGAACAAACCACATAGTGAGACTGTGCTCCGGTTACTATTGCTTCATAAGATACTACCCCAAGCTTAATAGATTAAAACAGCCTTTTAATAGATTTTGTAGGTTAGGAATTCAGGCAGGATTCTGGCTGGATGGTTCTTGTTTTCCTTCTGGCATCAACTGAGGTCACTTAGTGGGACTTGGGTGGCGAATGAGCTGCTTTGGAGGGCCCAGTTTGGCTTTGCTCCCCTTGTCTTATGCGTTGGTGGTACTGGCTGGAAGTTTGGGCTCGGAGTACCATCATGTGACCTCTGCAGTATGGTGGTTTTAGAACAGTCTTGTTGCGTGGTACCTGGCTTCCACTGAACGAGCGTTACAGAAGAACCAGGCAAAAGCTTCGTGGCCTCTTCTGATCCGACCTTGAAAGTCACACGGGATTACTTTCACATTTTTTGTCATACAAATGACCCAAAGCACTAGCCCAGATTCCAGGAGAGGGGAATTAGATTCCGCCTCTGGATGGGGAAATGGCAAGGTCACAGTGTACAAGAGCATGGGATGCGGGCATCTTTGGAAAATACAATCTGCTACTGGTTTATTTATGTTAAAAGCTTGAATAAATAAGACAGGATGATAAGAATAGAACTGAGAACAAACAATTTCTGTCATATCAAAAGTTAATTCATGAAAACAGACAATTTTCAGCCTTGCTAATAAAGCAGAATTTAACCCTATGAAGTATATGAGAGTCATACGTACAACAAAGAAGTAAAAGTTGAAAACAAAGGACTGCATATAGCTGTATAAAAAAAAAAAAAAAAAGCATGGATGACATCTTTATATACTGTGCAGTTATCTTCTGGATATACTTACTTTTTTTTGTTTGTTTATTTGTTTTTGAGACGGAGTCTCGCTTTGTTGCCCAGGCTGGAGTGCAGCGGCCAGATCTCAGCTCACTGCAAGCTCCGCCTCCCGGGTTCCCGCCATTCTCCTGCCTCAGCCTCCCGAGTAGCTGGGACTACAGGCGCCTGCCACCTCGTCCGGCTAGTTTTTTGCATTTTTTTTAGTAGAGACGGTGTTTCACCATATTAGCCAGGATGGTCTCGATCTCCTGACCTCGTGATCCACCCGTCTCGGCCTCCCAAAGTGCTGGGATTATAGGCTTGAGCCACTGCGCCTGGCCCTGGATATACTTACTATTAAGTGAAAAAAGCAAAGCAGAGAAATGTGTATTCTACTGTTGAAGAAAGAAGAGAAATGTTGGCTGGGTGCAGTGGGTAATCTCAGCACTTTGGAAGGCCAAGGCAGGCGGATCACGAGGTCAGAAGCTCGAGACCATCCTGGCCGACATGCTGAAACCCCGTGTCTACTAAAAATACAAAAATTAGCTAGGCGTGGTGACGTGTGTCTGTAATCCCAGCTCCTCGGGAGGCTGAGGCAGAAGAATCGCTTGAACCCGGGAGGCGGAGGTTGCAGTGAGCCGAGATCGCGCCACTGCACTGCAACTTGGAGACAGAGCGAGACTCCCTCTGAAAAAGAAAAAAGAAATGTATGTTTGTGTGTATATATACACACATATATACAGATATAAAAATATGGAGTAAATGTAAATGTATTTGCATGTTTGTGTGTATCTTTATATTGTTTATATGTTTACATATAAGGATCAGGACAGAACAGGATGAGAAAAAGGGATAGAAACTGGGCTTTTAAATACCTGTGTTTTATAAATTTGACTGTGGAGTTATTTTACCTACTTATAAAATCAATAGTCCGGGCGCAGTGGCTCAAGCCTGTAATCCCAGCACTTTGGGAGGCCGAGACGGGCGGATCACGAGGTCAGGAGATCGAGACCATCCTGGCTAACAAGGTGAAACCCCGTCTCTACTAAAAAATACAAAAAATTAGCCCGGCGAGGTGGCAGCGCCTGTAGTCCCAGCTACTCGGGAGGCTGAGGCAGGAGAATGGTGTGAACCCGGGAGGCGGAGCTTGCAGTGAGCTGAGATCCAGCCACCGCGCTCCAGCCTGGGCGACAGAGCGAGACTCCGTCTCAAAAAAAAAAAAAAAACACACAGTGAAAGTTTTAAAAGGCAAATTGAAGTTGAAAATAAAGTACAAATGAATCTAAATGTGTGTCCACTTGGCACCAGTAATACTCAGGGAGGAACTATTCCAAGTAATTTTGAAATGGTAATTGGCCAGGTACAGAGGCTCACACCTGTGATCCCAGAGCTGTGAGAGGCCAGAGCGAGAGGATTGCTTGAGGCCAGGAGTTCAAGAGCAGCCTGGACAGCATAGCAAGATGCCGTCTCTACCAAAAATAATTTTTAAAAAGTTAGCCAAGCAGGTTGGTACGCACTATGGTCTCAGCCACTCGGAAGGCTGAGGCAGGATTGCTTGAGCCCAGGAGCTCAAGGCTGCAGTGAACTGTGATTGTACCACTGCAGTCCAGCCTGGGCAACAGAGCAGGACCCTGTCTCTGAAAATAAAAAAAGAAAACAATAATTCAACCATACATCTCTAGCTATAGCCTAAGGATTAAAAGCTACAGGAAATAGTTAACTGTTTACGGTAATCATATGGTAGTACTGTTGGTGGTGTAATTCACTGTTGTAAATGTCATATTGGATAAAACAAGTAAGTCATTATGCTGGTACTTTTGTTCTGCTGTCTCCACTATCTTGAGAACCAGAATTACTCATATCCAAGAAAGCAGATACAACGCTAACATAGAAGAGGTTGAGTATAAACCCAGTGGTTCTAATTTTTCATTAGAAAAACCAGTATAAACTCATGATATATTTTTATTATCTCCATTCATCAATCTGTGGTTTAGCTGTGTCTACATGTACTAAAGACAACTTGCCATGGATTGATAATTATTTAATTATGATGGATACATTCTATTAAGGCTATTTATTTTTTTTTAAGTGTTTTATTATAATTTTGAAAGGATAGTAAAATATTTTGTTAGATATTAATGTGGAACTTTAAATGTTTCTAAGCTTTTTGATGAATTATTGCTTCAATTGAGCTTATTATCCATAAAATAAAGTTGATGATGATGGTGAAAGGAAGAGTAACTCAACAATAAACATGCTTACTCTTACTCTGTCATCTTAACCTCTACAAACTCCCAGAGAAGTTGTTTGCTGTAAGACAGGCTTGAAACTCAAATTGGAAATGACCTAGTTGTCTGCAATTTGTTTGTTGTAAATAGAGGGGAAAAAAAGATACGTGTTCATAACCATGTAACTGCAGTATTTTTGAAAAAGTGCTTAAACTTTTGTTATTAATAGATTTAGTGGTTTTTAATATGTAGCTTTAAATAGTTCATTTTCAAAATCATATTTTGGTATAAAAATATTTTTAATAAAAATATTTGTGAATGTTACTTCAGATTGCTTTTGTGTCTTTTGAATTTTGACAATTTATAAATTATAAAATGAGTTAAAATAAATTTTATCACTTGTTTAAGGCATATTTTTCCCTTTAGTGTTGACCCTGCACAAGTTCCATATTGAAGTATGTAAAATGAACTGATCGTCTCAAGGGAAAAAAGTCAATAATCAAAGCATCTAGTGTATTAATTATTATTATAGGTTTTTTCCTTAATATAAAAGTTAGAATAAATCCTGATTTTTAAAATTTACACTTAAATTCAATAGTAATAAGATTACTGCTGTCTACTGCGTGGAAATTGTCATTTAATTGACTAAATGTGGTGTAAACTTTAAAAGAGCATGTAGGAAAATTCTAACTCAGCCAGTTCTAAATTATGGTACATTTAGGTTATTAATAATTTTTTTTTGAAATTTGTGTGTTGGGCAAAATCTTATGCATATTACTATTTTAAGGTTCTAACCACATTTAATCAGTTATAGGACAGTTTACCTATATAACATGTTATCTTCAAATAACTTATTTTTTGAAAATACATCAATTTATTTCTCTTTTTCTTCCATCAGAATACAGTCGTTTTGAAGCTAAAATACATGATTTACGGGAGCAGATGATGAATAGTAGTATTAGTTCAGGGTCAGGTTCTCTTCGAACTAGCCAGAAGCGATCCCTCTATGTCAGGTAAATTTTTTTACTTCTAATTATGGCAACTCTTAGTTAGTTATGAATGTAAATTGTTTTGTATTTTTCACTATAACTTATTTAGTTTTACCATAAGAAAATATATTGCAAATCAGTGTTGTTTTTTATTATTGATTTTCTGACAGTGTGTCTTTCAAGAATTGGAATATTGTTGAATTAATACTTTTTTTAATGAAAGTTATGTTATCCTTTAGTAATAATGATATGATAAAGGAAAAAATTCTGTGGACCAGAAATTGTTTTCAGATTGATGTGTTAGTAGTGGCCACAAGGTTGATAATATAATATCTAACACTTAGATTTAACCTATATCCTTTCCTAATATATTTTCCGTTCAAGTAACATTTAATTACCTTGGCAATTTCCATAGTAGCATAGGAAGCATATGTAAATTATAATTTAAAATGTGAATAGCCTCAGTAAATAATACATATTCGGAAAATTTCTACATGCATTTTTTTAAACACTTGGGAGAAGGCAAATATGTTATTTTCCTATAATATAAAGGTTAAATGGCAACATAGGTCTAATAAATAGGTGATATTAGTATATAAACTGGGTTTGTTTTTTTTTTCATTTCGTTGGCTTATAAGACTTAAAACAGAAATCCGAATTTATTTGTATTCTGTATACTTCTGGTAGAACTCTAACTGATGACTTTATTATACGTTATTGTAACATTAGCACTGTAAGTAATCTGAACCATTCTTTATAAACGATCATCTCAGTCCTCCTGATTCTGTTGGGGGACCCATTCCTAATATGTTTCATTTATCCTTCTGATGAGAGAGAGATGTTACATATGTAAACCTGTATCCTATACACATGTATATCTATACACACAAACAGGTCCTCTGTGCTTGTTTACATATGATATGACTTACTGTCTTCACATAATCTTACTCTGATACATCATGAAAGGAAACTTTTCTCACTTTCTTCTTTCTATTCATTTTGTCTTTTGCTGTAAGTTCTTTGCTACATATAACCCTACCAATGATGTGGGAATCTTAAATCATCAGATTTTTTTCTCCCTTTGCCAATTCTAACAATACTCATTAAACTCTTGTGTTCCAAATTTATTAAAAGTATATTATATATACAGATACATCGAAAATAGAACATGGATTTTTCTACTCTCTTTTTTACATTTTCTTTTTTTTGCTTATCTACATTTCCTAATTTTAGTATAATTAATAGGTGTTGCCTTTTGTTTGTACTTGATTAAATATTTACAAAGGCATAAAAATCACGACATAATAGGTTATATTTATTTTCGGTACATTTAGTGAGTCATCTTCACTTTTTATTATTTTTAGAGAAGTAATGCTCTCTTTTCTTTCTTTCTTTTTTAAGACAGGGTCTCACTTTGTCACTCAGGCTGGAGTGCAGTGGCACGATCTCAGCTCACTGTAGCCTCAACCTCCCGGGTTCAAGCGATCCTCCTGCCTCAGCCCCCCAAGTAGCTGGGACTGTAGGCACGTGCCACCACACCCAGCTAATTTTTGTGTTTTTAGTAGAGATAGGATTTCACCATGTTGGCCAGGCTGGTCTCGAACTCCTGAACTCAAGGGCTTCACCCACCTTGGCCTCCCAAAGTGCTGGGATTACAGGCATGAGCCACTGTACCCAGCTTCTGTTTTTTAAAATCATATATTATCAAAAGACTTATAATGAAAAATAACTGTCACTTGCACCAACCCCTAGTTTCATTCTCCAGGAACAAGCATCCTCCATTTTCCTAGCAAACTTCCTTCACCTCCTTACTTCTAAATATGAAGCCTTCACCTCTATATTTCTAAATAACATACATATACTGCTATCTTCTATTTTACCAGTTTTGTGCGTTAGTCTTAAAACCATGGTAGATGAGAACTTTTCTCCATAGTACCAAACCACTCATTCAGTCTCATCACCATCACCCAAACATAGCTATCTCTGTTAATAAAACTAATAGCATTTAGAGTCATGTGACTATGTAATAGCTGTCATGACTCAGTCAAGTGGAACCCTATGAGCTGCCTCCTTTCTTCCGCACTCCTTCATTTTTCCTGGGCTTAATAATTGTCTTGCATTTTATTTGATCAATTTTTCATATGCTTACTACTAACTATCTTTCTGTATCTTCCAGTAACCACTGTAGAGCTTTTCACATTACGAAAACATAGTCACACATATGGTCTGATAGTTCAGGTTTTTCCCATCTTTATGCTCCAGTCTAGACTAATTCCTCTGCAAACTTGCTGTATAGCTCTCAGCTGGGACTTCCCTTTGCCATTATTCTGTTCCCTTTGACTGTCTACGATGTCACGTTTCCTAGATGCCACGTTTTCTTCTTAATTAATCTTCCTAGAGCACATCCTCCAGTAAATTCCTGCGAAAAGATGTGTGGGAGGTACCTTTTGAGTCTTAGCATGTCCGAAATGACCTTATCTTGCCTTCTCCCCAGTAGAGAATTTGGAATGTTGGGGGAGGGAATGATATCTTGTTTTATTTTCCAGGAGCTCACTCATCTTCCATTTCTTTTGTGGACATAATCTCATGTGTCTGAGATTTTCTTCTGCTTTTTGTATTCTTTGCTTTCTCTGTATTCCTTTTTTCTAGCCTATTTTCTTGGGGGTTTTTTCTGTAGTGTTTTATATAAGGCATTCTTTAAATAGCCAGTGTTCCTTTCATTGTTTTCCATTCTTATGAACAGAGAAATGAAGATAATGGATTTAACTAGAAGACAATGGGGTAAAGGGAGGAATAAATTGGCTCTTACATTTCCTCTGCTGTCCCACGTCATTCTGTTCTTTGGTATAATTAAATATCTCTAGAGAAGAATCCCTGTCTCCTGCCAATAGTATAAACCAAGTTGCTAGAATTTCATTTTCATCCATTTCAGTCCAGCCATCTTCCTCTTCTCCACCAAGTTTCAGAGTATACAGCTCCTCAAATTCAGTTTCTCTGGAGACTCAACCTGTAGTCTTCTGTGGGTTTGGGGAAAAGGAACTTTGGTGGGGGTGGTGTAAGTGCTACATACAGTGTTTCTACCTTCTGTTTTTAGTACAGTAACTTATCCCTGCCTACCTTGGTACTACTGTACACTTCTAATTTATGACCATCTCCAGGATTCTTGTGGAATAAAACGTGTTTCTATAACCCTGTCTGCTGACACTCCATTTATAGCTTCTTTCATTCTGCTAAATTTAATTAGCATCATCCAAAAATGTGTTAAAATCTCTCTTCCCCTGTTTTCTTCTCTTGTATTTTTCTTATTTTATTGTCATTTTAATGAGTCAGGATGGAGAAGAAATAGACACAGTCTGCTATAGTTAATCAGAAGCCTTGTGGTTCTTTTTGAGATGGGGTCTTGCTGTGTTGGCCAAGCTTGTCTTGGACTCCTGGGCTTAAGGGATCCTCACACCTTAGCGTCACAAGTAGCTGGGACTGCAGGCACACACCACCACACCTGAGTCTTGTGGGGTTTTTTAGTCAATGTATTTTTAATTTGAAAAGCAAAATAAAAAAAAAACAGGCTACAAAAAACTACCTACAGTAACCTCTTTATAAAGCTCTGAAACAAGCAAAACATACATTATGTTGTTTAGTCACTCACGTGTTATATGATCAAACCAACCAAAAAAGAGTGAGTCAAAGAAACAAACATATGAAGAATGATAGTTAAATCTAATAGTGGGGAACTCTTGCTCCAGGGGAATCAGGACAGAGGGAATATGTGCAGGTGAATGTGAATTACTGATGAAGGTTTCGTGTGTAGTCTTAGGTTGGATAGTAGGTGAACAGATGTTCATTGCACTCTTATGATTAATAACTCACATGTATTCCATGGGCTTCTTTTTTTATGAATCAAATATATTAGAATGTTAAACTGCTAACATAAGTAGAGATTGTGGGTGATTTCTTTTCCTTTGTTGTTCAATAATACAGTTAGATTTTGTGATTCAAAAGGTGAATTTTTATAATAATGTAGGAAGTTAATATTTTCCTTTTCTGAATGTCTTGACATTTGTACTACCTCTTAAGGCACTTTATTTTCTATTTTATATTATGCTTATTTGTCCCCTCATCTTCTCTGTGTTTGAAAGTGGGTTTAAGTGAGCCTTCCTACTTACGATTCCCCCTGCTTCCTTAACACCTTTAGCCCCACGAAAAGACTTGAAAGAACTCATTTGAAAAACCATTAACTACTAGTTTGTTTATTTAGCTGTCAAGTAATTCCACCCCTCTTGAGTTTTACTAGAAGAGATAGGTTCTTAAATGTTGGGTAGTATGAAAAAGATTATGATTTTCATCCTAATTTCCAGTTGCCAAATTAGAACAAAAGAATGAATAAACTATATTATAAATGTAATTTCTGTGATCCTTTCTTTCTTACACTCTTGAGAGAGCTTATTTGGACTTAAGAATTTGATTTATCTAAATATTGTACATAATCAAGTGGTAGGACACAATATTTTCTTTTTATCAAATTTTAAAATATTCTTAACTTTGCAATTACCATATTAAATTATTACTTTTTCCAAAATATTTGGCAGCTGATGAAGTCATCTGTAATTAATGTTCATATTGTTACTGACTCTGAAAACCCTATCAACTCTAGTATTGTGAACAAATGGAAGGAGTAATTAACTGGCAGAATAATCACTATGTTGATCTAGTCTTACAGTCCACAACTAATAAATCTAATTTATCAGGGAATTTGTTTTCCTACATGTATCTAATGAAAGTAAAGAGAAGAATGTATCTTAATAATTTTTGTTTATTAATTTCAAACTCTCTGGATTGGTCTTTATTTTAGAATTCAATATAGCTTGCCATTGGATTACAAGCCAAGAGTGGTTTTTGTTTTTTTGTTTTTTTTTTTTTTTTTTTTTTTTTTTTTTTTTTTTTTGAGGCGGAGTCTCGCTCTGTCGCCCAGGCTGGAGTGCAGTGGTGCAATCTCGGCTCACTGCAAGCTCCGCCTCCCGGGTTCACGCCATTCTCCTACCTCAGCCTCCCGAGTAGCTGGGACTACAGGGGCCCGCCACTGCGCCCGGCTAATTTTTTTCTATTTTTTAGTAGAGACGGGGTTTCACCATGGTCTCGATCTCCTGACCTTGTGATCCGCCCGCCTCGGCCTCCCAAAGTGCTGGGATTACAGGCGTGAGTCACCGCGCCCGGCCCAAGAGTGTTTTTAGAATTTTTCTTGTGATATTGAAAGACACAGATAATACAATATAGTATTTTCATAACAAGTTGATTTTACTATTTCTTTTTTGTCTCATCTTATATGTAGTGCAGAATTGAACTGGGTGTTATTTGGCCTACTATGATATATTTAATTATCCAAATTAAATATACTGTCAGAACCCCATGAAAAGTTGATTAATATCATTATAACAAGTAATTATGGACTTTTTTTCTTCTGACTCTAGAGCCCTTTTTGATTATGACAAGACTAAAGACAGTGGCCTTCCCAGTCAGGGACTGAACTTCAAATTTGGAGATATCCTCCATGTTATTAATGCTTCTGATGATGAATGGTGGCAAGCCAGGCAAGTTACACCAGACGGTGAGAGTGATGAGGTTGGAGTGATTCCCAGTAAACGCAGGTATGTCTGTTTCTTACCACTTGAATGTGGGGCAACATAAATAATTGATGTTCTTTTAAATTTCTTTTAATTTTTGACAACATGGATGGTCCTGGAGTGCATTGTGCTCATTGAAAAAAGCCAGACACAGAAAGACAAAAATTGTATGATCACATTTTTATGTGAAATCTAAAGTAGTCAAAGTCATCCAGAGAAGAATGGTGGTTACCAGGGATTAGGAGGATGGGGAAGTGAGGAGATACAAAGTTTCCATGATACAAGATGAGTGAGTTCTGGACCTCTGATATATAAGCATGGCGACTATAGGTAATAGTACTGTACTTGAAATTTGCTAAGAGGGTCGGTCCTAAGTGTTCTCACCACCCAAAAAAAAGGTAACCAGGTGAGGTAATGGATGTGTTAATTAGGTTGACTGTAGTGATTATTTCACAGTGTTTGTGTGTGTGTGTGTATACACACATAAAATCATTAAGTTGTGCAACTTAAATATATACAATTAGGCCAGGTACAGTGGCTCATGCCTGTAATCCCAGCACTTTGGGAGGCTGAGGCAGGTAGATCACTTGAGGTCAGGAGTCAAGATGAGCCTCACCAACGTGGTAAAACCCTGTCTCTACTAAAAATACAAAAATTACCTGGGCATGGAGGCGCATGCCTGTAGTCCCAGCTACTCAGGAGGCTTAGGCAGGAGAATTGCTTGAACTCGGGAGGCCAAGGTTGCAGTGACCTGAGATTGCACCACTGTACTGCAGCCTGGGAGACAGAGCGAGACTCTGTCTAAAAATATGTGTGTGTGTGTATGTGTGTGTGTGTATATATATATACACACACACATATTTAAAAATAATCACCAGAACAACTGAAAAAATAAATTTCTTTTACTAAAATGATTTTATGCTGTTTTTTATATTGTGTTTCACAGCCATTTAATTTTATTCAAATGGATTTATAACCATTGACATAACTAGAAAATATGGGCCAAACACAACGGCTCACACCTGTAATCCCTACACTTTGGGAGGCCAAGGTGAGCGGATCACAAGATCAGGAGTTCAAGACGAGCTTGGCCAAGAGACCAGCCTGGCCAATATGGTGAAACCCTGTCTCTACTAAAAATACAAAAATTAGCTTGGTGTGGTGGCGGGCGCCTGTAGTCCCAGCTACTTGGGAGGCTGAGGCAGGAGAATTGCTTGAACCCAGGTGGCAGAGGTTGCAGTGAGCCAAAATCGCACCATTGCAATCCAGGCTGGGCAACAGAGCAAGACTCCGACTCAAAAAAAAAAAAAAAAGCAAGTGATGCTTGCTGCCAAGTAGAAATTTATCTAAAGCTACTAGTTGCTGAAAACAAAATAAGTATATATTAAGTCAATGTGCCATTTAGCTATACCAGTGAAGAGAAAACTGAAAGTGTCGTGGTTGATGTAGATAGCTAAGAGGACCTAAATTTTGTGTTTTTGGTGTCATGAATTTCTTCCTTCATGCCAAAATTTTTGGAAATATCTGGTAATACGCTTCACTTTTCTTTTTCCTTGCTTAAATTACGTGCATTGGTGCAGTACACTGGTCTTTTCTCTTTGCTTTTAATGATTATATATAGGTAGGTAGGTAGATTGAGTGATTTTGTTAAGAGACAGGGTCTTGCTCTGTCACCCAGGCTGAGTGCAGTGATGTGATCATAGCTCACTGAACCTCAGACTCCTGGGCTCAAGCTGTCGCCCACCTCAGCTAGTAGCTGGGACTACAGGCGCACATCACTGCACTCAGCTTAGCTTTTTGTTTTTGTTTTTGTTTTTTTGTGGAGATGGGTTCTAGCTATGTTGCCCAGGCAAATGTTAAACTCCTGGTCTCAAGCGATTTTCTCACCCTAGCCTCCCACAGCTTTGGGATGGCAGGTGTGAGCCACTGCACCCAGCGCAATTGATTCGTTTTAGTGACTCATGGGTGCATACTCAGCAGATAGCAAAAGTAGTTAAGTACAGGCCCTCTTTGCAAAGGATAGTCCCAGCTTAGAGGACCCCTTCTAAGGCCTATGATGTGCTGTTGAATGTCTCTACTTTTGTGGGGAGGGTATTAAAATGTCATTTCAGAACTCCCCCAAGATAGCTTATTTATGAGATCTGCTTAATTCAAATCATTGTCTACAGGTTCTTTTTTTTTTTTTTTTTTTGAGACAGAGTCTCGCTCTGTCGCCCAGGCTGGAGTGCAGTGGCCAGATCTCAGCTCACTGCAAGCTCCGCCTCCCGGGTTTACACCGTTCTCCTGCCTCAGCCTCCCGAGTAGCTGGGACTACAGGCGCCCGCTACCTCGCCCGGCTAGTTTTTTGTATTTTTTAGTAGAGACGGGATTTCACTGTGTTAGCCAGGATGGTCTCGATCTCCTGACCTCATGATCCGCCCGTCTCGGCCTCCCAAAGTGCTGGGATTACAGGCTTGAGCCACCGCGCCCAGCCTAGAAGTTCTTTAGGAGCTTTTTTTAAAGTAGTAAGATAGCCAGCAAAAATAGTTAGAGATAATAAAGAAATGTTTATTATTACTAGTTAATTCATTTTAAGTCAAGATTATGCTGTAATAAACTTACTCTTTTCTTATTAATTAGTCAGATTTATACCTATTTTGTAACTATTTCTAGACCTCATTAAATATTAATTTACCTGTTTGTAGAAGTTTAAAAGTAGTAGTATTAAATTATAATCAAGATTTATAATTATGATTTTGGGGCTTATAACTGCTGTGGCTATATCCATATATTTAGCATGATCCAACTATTTGGCTAGATCTTACAGTTGATGGCAAATCCTCTTTTAGCAGTGCAGCAATCAGCATAACTTTTTTCCAGAAATAGAACATAGTCTGCTTTAAATTCGGAAATGCTTCCTCTATGCCTTGTTGAGTCAGTAGAAATCTTACATCTTAAATATCAAGGTCAGAGATCCTAAAAATTGTCTTAGTTCTTGGAGTCTCATACCTTGCAAAGGCTTTCTGTGCCTGCACCCAATAATAAACACTGTTGGCTTCGTTGGAGAGACTTCTGTTTTCATTTTGTACAAAAAGTCTGTAAGATTGTGTTTTAAAGCAAGAAATAATGTAAGAAAGATGTCTTGAGACCTCTGCCAATTTCCAAATTCATGAGTAGCATTGCAGAATATAATCTTACTCCCGTGAAATACAGTAAGAAACCACAACTAATTATGCCATTTGGTTCTTGAATGTATTCAGAACTTACCTTTTCTTAAATAGAACTATGTCTGTCTTAGACCTCTTCTAAAATAACATAGGAATTGTAATTCCTACAATTCTTGGCTTTCTTTCAGGAATAATATTTACAAATGTAGACAATTTAAGTTGCTGAGCTGTGTACTAAAGAAGATAATGATTAGAAAACAAAGTTGAGTTGTAAATGCTCACCCGCTAAATGCTAGTTTTGTGGTGCTGTTAATAAGTACTTAGGCAAGATTATAAATTATTCAGGTCATGTAGCCTCAGAATTGTTCTTGAATAGTAAAAATCATGAGTTTTAATTTTTTTTGTTTGTGGTGGGGACGGAGTCTTGCTGTGTCGCCCAGGCTAGAATGCAGTGGCGCGCAATCTTGGCTCACTGCAACCTCCACTTCCTGGATTCAACTGATCCTCCTGCCTCAGCCTCCCAAGTAGCTGGGATTACAGACACCCACCATGGTGCCTGGCTAATTTTTGTATTTTTAGTAGAGACAGGGTTTCACCATGGTGGCCAGGCTGGTCTTGAACTCCTCACCTTGTGATCTGCCCACCTCAGCCTCCCAAAGTGCTGCGATTGCAGGCATGAGCCACCACGCCTGGACTTAAATTTACAACTTAAATTCATGAATGCTAAGGTCCTGCTGTACCCATAGTAAGACTAAATAGAGAGATAATAAGGAAAAAATAAAATGCATTTATTCATAGGCTTGTTTTGGTAGGCTTTTCTGTTATACACTAACATAATTGCTGTGTTGAAATTGGAAAATTTATGAAAGCTTAATTTACATGAAATTGTACAAGATTTACATTAGTGTTATAATCTACATAAAAATTTGTCTCATTGTAGTTTTATTTGCTTGCTTATTTTGAATAGGTAAAGTTCAGAATTCAAAAGATGTGAAAGCTTTGTAGGCTCTCTCTCACAACACCCATTTCACCTCCATAGGGGTAAAGATTTAACAGTTCTTATGTATCTTTCCAAAAGTACTTCAAAACTCTTACTTTAATAACTGTGACTGGTTATTTATATATTTACATACACACACACACACACACACACACACATATCATTAGAATTAAGCTTAATTTTTAAATATCCAACCTTTTTATTATTAAAAGTTTCAGAGCTATAGAAAAGTGAGTACAAAAAAAGGCAATATACAATGAACATCCACATATCCTTGTCCCACTGTCACCAATTTTTAACGTTTTGCCACATTTGCTTTCTCTTTCTCAAGCTTAATTTTTAGCATATGTGCTTCATGCTAAGCTAATACTTAAAAATAAACAAAACTTGGAAAATTGTTAAACTCAGAAATGGTGCCGCATACTTTCATATAATTTTGTAACTGAGTATATGTATAAAAGTATACACGTCTGTACTGTGTATTGATACTCCTATACCTATGTACTGTGTATTGATAGGTCATAGCATCAGGTTTTGTTTCATAATAAAATGAGCCCTTTGTTTCATTTTTCAGCAATTCTAATTTGAGAATGCAAACCTAGATGGCTCCTAAAGGTTTTACAGTATAAAAATGCCCATTATAAAGATATCAATTCTGGTTATTTCTAGTAAGACCCCTAGATGTGTTTGTTTTACTTAAAAAAAATAACATTCTCTACTTTGACAGAGTTGAGAAGAAAGAACGAGCCCGATTAAAAACAGTGAAATTCAATTCTAAAACGAGAGATAAAGGGGTGAGTATTTGAAATCTCTACATTTTCATAATTCCTGTTTGAGCTACATTGTTAAAATAAAAAGGATTTTGCTATAGGAATCAATCATGATCAGTTCTTGCCATGGTGCTTTACAATGGTAGATACTTAAGTAAGCATTTGTTAAATTAAAGCAACCATTTCACAGACCCTTCCAAATTATCAAAACTATCATTCAGTATATTATTAACGACATATTTTTGGTCAAGCTTATTTTTATAAATGAAATGTATTTGACCTTCATTCAACTTCCAATTAGAAATTTGTGGCCGGGCGTGGTGGCTCAAGCCTGTAATCCCAGCACTTTGGGAGGCCGAGACGGGCGGATCATGAGGTCAGGAGATCGAGACCATCCTGGCTAACATGATGAAACCCCATCTCTACTAAAAAAATACAAAAAACTAGCCAGGCGAGGTGGCGGGCACCTGTAGTCCCAGCTACTCAGGAGGCTGAGGCAGGAGAATGGCGTAAACCTGGGAGGCGAAGCTTGCAGTGAGCTGAGATTCGGCCACTGCACTCCAGCCTGGGCGACAGAGCAAGACTCCGTCTCAAAAAGAAATTTGTGTTACTAGGCCGGGCATGGTGGCTCACACCTATAATCCCAGCACTTTGGGAGGCCAAGTCAGGCAGATCACCTGAGGTTAGGAGTTCGAGACCAACCTGGCCAACATGGCAAAGCCAAAAATACAAAAATTAGCGGGGCGTCGTGGCGGGCATCTGTAATCCCAGCTACTCTGGAGGCTGAGTCACAAGAATCACTTGAATCCGGGAGGCAGAGCTTGCATTGAGCCAAGATCGCACCACTGCGCTCTAGCCTGGGCGACAGAGTGAGACTCTGTCTCAAAAAAGAAAAAGAAATTTGTGTTACTAGTGTTAATCATGGCAGATAATTTAATAATGACCCTGCTAAGAAAATAGGCATTTCAGAAATGCTAAGTCATAATCTTAAGTTTACAAGTTGTTGCAAGCAAATTTTTGGAAATTTTTTTGTTCTTTCCCCACATTTTTCCTGCTTTAATTTCTTAAGAGAATCTATGTTTTAAATGTTGGAATCAATATGAAATTTTATTTGGCAGAAACAAAGTGCTAGTCATGAGGAGAAGTTTGTAGATGATCAAGAAAATATCCATTAGCCAGGCTTGGTGGCATATGCCTATAGTCCCAGCTATTTGGGAGGCTGAGGCAGGATAATTGCTTGAGCACCAGAGGTCAAAGCTGCAATGAGCCATAATTGTGCCTCTGCACTCCAGCCTGGGCAGCAGAGGGAGATCCTGTCAAAAAAAAAAGAAAAAAAAAATATATCAAGGCTAGGCATGGCGGCTTACTCCTGTAACCCAGCACTTTAGGAGTCCAGGGTGGGAGGATCATTTGAGCCCAGGAGTTCAGTACCAGCCTGGGCAACATAGCGAGACCCAATCTCTGAAAAAAAATAATGTAAAAAATTAGCCAGGCGTGAAGGCTTGTACCTGTAGCCCCAGCTGCTCCCGTGACTGAAGTGGAAGGATTGCTTAAGCCCAGGACGTCCAGGCTGTAGTGAGCCATGATCATGCCACTGCTCTCCAGCCTGGGTGACACAGTGAGACCCTGTCTCAAAAAAAAAAAAAAGGAAAGAAATAGATCCCTTCTTTCATAATATATTTTAGAAGTGTATTTATTTTTCCTTCACTTTAAGTCTGCTTGCATCTAAATATTTGGGCTGTCAGTAGATGAGAAAGGGTACAGGCTTCATCCCATATTATGGATGTAATTGTTAATAATCCTGAACTCACTGCAGTGGAATATTCTAGCAGTAAGCCTGGAGACCAAACTGAATACATGTTATGTAAATACCATTTATAGCAATGTTTTATGTTTGGGGTTTTTTTTTTTTTTTGGATACTAAACAAAATTTTTTAATAAAAATTTTGATAATATTTGAAATGAATGTGGAATGTTAACTTAGCAAATAAATTTACTCTCTGAACATCTCTGGTATCACTAAGCACTCAGACTTAAAGCTTTAAAATTTAAAAGATGAGAAATATCTTTGGTTCAAGAAGTTAAATCTGAGAAAATTGTATGTTACATTCAGTTTTTTAGAAATGGTAAATTCCTTTAAAATTTACTTGTAGCTTTCAGAAAAATACCAAATTGTATAGTGTGACCTGAAGTAATATTAAAATAGAAATTTGTATTAGAGGAAAAATCCCAGGTAAATGCTCAGGATTTGAAAAATGTGAATTTTTTTGCGCTTGTTTTATGTATATCTTTTAAAATGATTTAGTACAATATACCATCAATAAATTGAAAAAGGTTGCATGTTGTAACTTTTCTTTCATACTGTAAGAAGTTAACTGAATTAACGACGTGTTTAAATCTTAGTCTTGTTTGTTGACTGTAACCAACTTTATACAGAGTCACTGTGTTCTAACACAGCACCAAAACTATGCATGATACTGAGTGGGGTAAAAATACGCTTGCCATTGATCAGAACTGCATTTCTTTCTATAATACCATTTCCTCCTCCTCCTCCTCCTCCTCCTCCTTTCCTTACATAGTTCTAGTGATTCTGGACTTTATTTTTACTACAGACTTACAACATTTTAGTTTCTCACTAACATGTCTAACATTCATTTGGCTATTTTGAAATACTACATGTGGAAATTATGTATTTAGATATTTAATATATGTATCATGAATTTATGATATTTTATCAATTCTTATATTACACTGTCTCTCTTACAATACAGCGTTAATGACAGTAAGTATTAAATGTAGCACTTTTGATTGAAAATACAGAGAAACTGGAGGTAGCAAGTCTTCAGTTTTGTGTTTTCCCTACACATTTTTGTCTTGGTTGCTTGTGCTATTTTTTTCACCTTTAATAAGTTCTTCACCAGGAGGATATTAAATGTGATACAATTAATACATTTCTTAACTAACAAGCATTTCTCTCTATCCTATATTATGATATCTTTATGATATCTCATTTTGGCTAACCGCAAAGATAATAAGAATCAGACATTTTAAACTTCATGTTTCTTTTGGTGGTTTGCTGTGAAACTGACTCTGACCACTATAGATGCAGTAAGAGGGATGAATACACTTTTATAAAAAACACATCAGTTGTATCAGATATAAAAATTATTGCTAAATTCAAAACCATTGAGTCTTATGAACGAAAAGATTTAGTTTTTCCCTAAATTAGATTACCATAATTTTTTCTGCTAAAACACTTTCTCCTCTTTCTCCTTTCTAAAATTTGGATTTGAACAAAGATTTTTATTCAAATAATGCTACTTGACAGTTCATAAAATAGTTACAAGCCCAGATTTCCCCACAATACTTTTTCTGTTGATTGAATTTTTAACTTCTACTTAGAGTTCTTTTTTATCTAGTTCCTCAGAGCCTTCAAACTTTAAGATTGATTTCAAGACAGTCTGCTTGGCTAATGAACTGTGAACTTATTAATCCTGAATTAATTATATGAAAAGGTAAAAATGAAAGTTTAACCTTGTTTCTATAAAGATCTTTATCAGAATAAGTCTTCTCAAGTCATAGAATTTGAGCTAAAAGTCACTTTAATCCACTTCACTTTTTTTTTTTTTTTTTTTTTTTTTTTTTTTATTTGAAGAAAAGTTCTCACTCTGTCACCCAGGTTGGAATGCAATGGTGTGATCATAGCTCATTGTAGCCTCAAACTCCTGGGTTCAAGCGATCCTCCTGCCTCAGTCTTCTAAGTAGCTGAGACTACAGTCGCACACCCCCACTCCCAGCTAATTTTTTTGTTGTTGTTGAGATGGGATTTCGCCATGTTGCCTAGGCTGGTTTTGAACTCCTGGCCTCAAGCAGTCCTCCTGCCTTGGCCTACCAAAGTGCTGGGATTACAGATGTGAGCCACCGCACCTGGCTACTTCACCCTAATCACCTGGCATCGCATGCGTAAAATAAGGACGTGCTAAAAACACGCTGTTCATGTCAATACGCTTCAAAATAATGAAAAATGCAGCATCTTAAAATGTGTATAAACTCATAAAGATCAGAACAAAAAAATTCTATTCTTTATATTTTTCTCTTCCCCCTCCAAAAACTAATAATTCTTAGTGTTACTGGTAGGTAAACCTGTTTCCTTCCAAACATGAACGCCTATGACAGAGAAATAACAAATGAAGCCATTTCTCTTTGATAGCCTCATCATTCTTGTGCCACATACTCTTAAATATATGAATGTACAAATGGGATATTCAAGGAAAAACTTATTTCCAACATATGTGCAATAAGAGACATCAGATCAATTGCTCAACTCCCACATTACAATTACATATAAACTGTTAGAATCTTAATTGCCTTGTGGCTTTGGTGGACACCAGACTTTTTATTCTCTGTGAAGGACGTGGTGCCAATGATTGGATGTGGTTCTATGTTATTTATGTATACTTTTTTAAATAAGTAGAGTAGAACTTAAGAATAAATAAGTCAGTACTGATAGCATTCACGTTGGTCAGGAGACTTCTGACTCTTCTTGCTTGGCTAGAGATGGCATTGATAAATCTCTTGCTGGACTCTGTGTGCTTGATGGGCCTTTTAGTTTTCTTCCCATTTTCTGGCTCATGAGCATTTAGTTACCTTTTATCCCCTTCCAAAAAAAAAAGTTGTTTGTTTTTAAATATTCAGCATTAGCAACTTTCTCATAATCATTTTGGTTTACTTTTTAAACAATGACTTTTCTGTTAGCTCATCATAGCCCAAAAAAAGAGATAAAGGAATAACTATGATCAGGCCAAAATAAAACGAAGATTACTTCCTAATGAATAAAACGTAATTGAGCAGCAAAGTAGCATTAAATATCTTTTGCTGTAGAGCACATAATACTTGGAAATTTTTCTGGAAAAATGTAGATTAGTATAAACAAATGTTAGCTTCGTTTGTACTGTAGTAGTAACTGATTTGCCTTTTTTTGTCAAGTAGCATTTTTATTTTTAGGTATAAATGAACTACGCTCTTTGAAATTCTTAAGTATTTTCAGTTGCAAAATGTTAGAATTTATTCAAAAGTAGAAATTCACTTTACATGAGATTAAAGTAAAAATCATATACAAACTGCACACTGTGGTCATAGGAGTCAGCTTCCACAGAGCTGCTAGGCTGGGCCTTTGTACACACAGACAGTAGACATCCCTTTGTTTTGCCCCTCCTTCTCTTCTTCAGCAGTCATTCAATGACAAGCGTAAAAAGAACCTCTTTTCCCGAAAATTCCCCTTCTACAAGAACAAGGACCAGAGTGAGCAGGAAACAAGTGATGCTGACCGTAAGTATGTGGATCCAGTGGTCAACTGAAAATAAAATGGAGAGGGACCTACTGCCCTGCAGTTGGTTGTTACCATGGAGACAGTTTCAAGAGCTGCAGCAGGTTGCTAATTGTCTTCAAGGGCAACTTAACAGATATAAATTAATTTGTATGCCTATCTTAACTTTTTCTGGCACCTTAGGAATTCTTAAAGCAAATATTATTTTCCAGTTATATGTTTATAATTTGAACATATAAATATGTATAAATCAATGCAATTATTTGAAGGAAAGATTTTTATGAAAAACACTTCACATTCATACATTCAAAGAATATTTTAGAGGAAGAACATGAATACATGAGAAGCTACCTGTTGATTTCTAGGTATAACATTGCAAGTCTTTGATACTGGATTCTCTGGAATCATTCCATTTTATCCTATTTCTTCATTATATGTAGACCATCTGGATTTTACTTTTAAAATAGCAAGAAATGGTCTAAAATTTTGCTTCTCGCCCTGAATCAGCCTTCCTGCTAGGACTTTCATTCTTTTGGTAGATTACAGTTAGCAGCTAGCTCATTTCAAAGTTCTAGAAATCTGTAAAAATGCTCTGTAAGATAGATGTACCTGTAATGGTCTTGGAACTGTCTCCTACTGTAGCACCAATTTCATGCATTACTGACAACTATTTTCTTTGATTATCTTTTTATTGCTTGCTCTCTGGGGACTACCCTCTACAGGAGATCCCTGACGACATGGGATCAAAAGGCCTGAGTAAGTGATCAAAATACTCCCAAGTTATTTTTTAACCTCCGTCTACAGACCTACCTTATTCAGATACGTTTGGAGATTCATGGTAGTGCCTTTCTGGCATAAGGAGGTGTATGATTTAGATTGCTTTTAGAATTTGCATGTTTATCACATGCTTGGGACTTTTATCTCTGTAATACATAACTTTTTGTTTTTATTTTTGTTTTTCACATGTCATTTGAAAAATGCTCATAACTATATTTTCCTTTTTGTAATTTTTATGACAGTTACTTTTGCTAGGAACTTTTAAAATTTAAAAATTTTTAAGATTTTGTTAAGTGTACCCTCATTATTAGAATGTAGAAATATGCTTCCTTGGAGTTTTATGTTCCCCCTTTTTTTCTGTTAAAATAATCTAAAATTATTTTGATTATGTGTTAGAAAAGCATTGCTATAATATAAAAACATAAAACACAATAGAATACTATGCAAGTAGCAGTTTATTGAGGGGATAAGTTGTGTATCTCTTTTTTTTTTTTTTTGAGAAAGTTGTAAGTTACCACCAGAGTATAAGAACTATTTTGTTTTTCTTAGCTAAGATGTTGCCTTTGTTTTTGGTTTTTGTTGCTGCTGTTCTTGTTTAATTTTCTAGCTAGTTATTTAATCTTCATGTAAAGCTTCACACAGGTTCTAGTTTGTAGAAGTCATTCAATAAATGTTGGAATGAATGAATGAAGCAAGAAGCCATTTTAGCAAATAAAATTTTTAATTTGCGCGTGTTTTCAAATTGCTTAGCTATGAAAATTTACCAAACATTACTGAGTAACTTGAGGTTACAGTGACTCATAGAAGTAATCTTTTAATCTCATGTTTTCTAAATGGTTCTTTCTATTTATATTATTAAACATTTTGAAACTTCTTTGTTAACTCATTGATCATTAAGCATATAGCCAATATCTTCTAACTTTCTAAGACCTACATTAATAAGCATTAAATTTTACATGAGGCATTTTTCTGATTTATGCTAAGTTTATACTGGAATTTTAATCTAAACTGTAGGTACTTTTATTTCAACCGTAGTGATTTAAGTTTGTATTAGATTGAGGACAGTGTGTTTACGTACAACTCTTTCTGTTAGACACACTTTGTTATTTCTGCAGGTGCCTTTATAGGGTTTAGTAAGGACCACAGATTTCCTATCAGTAGTGGCACGCATTGTTTAATCTCTTACGTTTGGGGAAAATTATCCATGAAAACCTCTAAACCTGGAAGATACTGCCACAGTTGATGTGTGCAATCGAATTTGTTTTGAGATAACATACTTTAGAGGTGGTATGGATCAACAAATGGACCCATAGATTTTTCTTATCTGTTAAGTGAACAGAGACATAGGAAACTCTTAGAAAAAGAAACTAAATGAAGAATTTGGTTCCCATATTGATGTTACAATAGATGATAATTATACCTTGACCCTGTATCTCTGGTTCTAATTGAAGATTGGGACTTTGGAAGAGAAATAATATGAAAAATAGTAACTGATTATCAGACAACATTATTCAGAAAAATATTTTATTTTCTGGAGAGTGACCTAAGATCCCTTGAATAATAGATTTCTGTGCTTCATCTCACAGGAATTAAAAGAATTTATTCACCTGGTAACTTGATCATCAGATCAAGATTTTATTCAGAAAATGTTGGAGAAGACAGAAAAATATCAGTAAAATTCTAAAACTGGATATGATGGAGGTTATCACATAAAATAGATGACATAAGGCAGTTGACAAGGTGCCCATGATTATATAGTAGTAAATACTGGGAAGAAGGATGTGTTCAAGGACATTACGTGAGGCCTCAGTTGCTTATATTCTAAAGTTAAGAATATAGGGCATAAACTAAGCAAAATCTTGAGAGACTTTAATATAAGAAAATAAATGCAACTTAATATAGGTAGTCATCGGGCCTTACTGGAACAAAACTCAAAGAACCCCAAGCAGAGGTTAAGTTACTCCAGGGAACCCCACCTATTGAAGAGACACAGAATAACACTAGAATATCAAGAAAAAAATGTATATCTGCTGTAAATTCATACAACCTATGAAAAATGGGGTATTTAATTGAAGAGCAGACAAACAGAAGTGATACCATAGAATGCTTTGTATAGACATGAATTCATTTGTTCTTTATTCTGAGAAGAAGAGAGTCAGGTAAATTATTTATTTGCCCTGTTGACAGTAGCAAAAACAGAGAAATTGTTTTATCAAACCTAATTTTGCTAAACAGAACTAATGAGAGTACAATGGAAGTTTGGGAGAATGCAACTAAATCATCATTTGTGAAAAGCTAGAAATAAAAGCCTGTGCAGCTTTTATGCTTTAAAGGAGGCAATTTTGAAAAAGCTCAAGGGACTAAAACTAGGTAAGATTCCTTTAACAGAGACTGAAAGGAAACATAACTCAATAAAAGATACATAAGGTACTCAGAAGTAAAATTATGACGTAAGATTTGAGACAAGGTTTGTTCTTATTACATGTAGCCTTTCCATTTTTGCAACTTTCCATTTTGTACAACACCTCAAAAATTTCCTCAGACACATAGGTTTCCTGCTACATATGTCTTTTCTTTCTTCTCATTTTAAAAACATACACATAGTTGTGCAGAGCTTGTAAATGCCAAAAACAGACTTATCTTCATTTGCATTACGAATAGGATGTAAGAGTAGTATCATTGCTTCAGATTGATGATGTAGTGTTAGAGGAGAGCCAGAAGAGAAACATGATATACTCTATCAGGAAGAAACGTTTGAGTACAATGATAAAACTCGGTTAGAGAGATTTGAAATAGATCTGTCCATCAAACATCATAATCAGTCTGGGCGCGGTGGCTCACGCCTGTAATCCCAGCACTTTGGGAGGCTGAGGCCAGCAGATCACCTGAGGTCAGGAATTCGAGACCAGCCTGGCCAACATGGCAAAACCCCGTCTCTACTAAAAGTACAAAAATTAGCCAGGCATGGTGGTGCACACCTGTAATCCAAGCTACTCAGGAGGCTGAGGCAGGAGAATCACTTGAAGCTGGGAGGTGAAGGTTGCAGTGAGCCGAGATCACGCCACTGCTGTCCTGCCTGGGTGACATAGCAAGACTCCGTCTTAAAAAAAAAAAAAAAAAAAAAAAAGCTATCAGAAACAAAATAAGGCCGGGCACGGTGGCTCAAGCCTGTAATCCCAGCACTTTGGGAGGCCGAGACGGGCGGATCACGAGGTCAGGAGATCGAAACCATCCTGGCTAACTCGGTGAAACCCCGTCTCTACTAAAAAATACAAAAAACTGGCCGGGCGAGGTGGCGGGCGCCTGTAGTCCCAGCTACTCGGGAGGCTGAGGCAGGAGAATGGCGAGAACCCGGGAGGCGGAGCTTGCAGTGAGCTGAGATCCAGCCACTGCACTCCAGCCTGGGCGACAGAGCGAGACTCCGTCTCAAAAAAAAAAAAGAAACAAAATAAAAATAAAAACTTGAAGAATGTGTTTGTACCATGTATGCCACAGGGATAATATCTTTACACTATTTAACAGGTAATAAGAAACAAGCTAGCTCTCCATTAGAAAGCTGGACAAGAGTGCTCAAAAGATAAGCAGATGAAATAAGCATATAAAAAATGTTTAATTCCTAGTAGTGATAAGCAAAATGATGTTTTACCTGTCACTTTGCAGACTTTTGTTTAAAAGGAAAACCTGTGACGAAGGGCGTTCTGCTAAATGCCTGCTTTTAATGTATCACAATTAAGAGTGTAAACCGGCACAGCCTTTGTGAAAAAGTACATCTTTTGACCCACTAAATACTCTTCAAAGAATTTATCCTAAGGATGTAATTAGAGATAGAGATAAAGCCTTATATATTAGAATGCTTATTATAATATTATTTAGTAATAGCAAAATAAAAAATTAAAACCGTGGCAAAATGCCTCACAATTAGGAAGTGCCTGATAAAGTATGATTTATCCATACTATGTAATATTCCATAACCATCAAAAATCATATTTAAAGATAATGACATGGGGAAATGCTCACTATATATGAAAAAAGTAAAATATGAAACTACACATATTGTCTCAGTCTTATAAATAAACATATGTTTGGAGCTATTTTAAATAGTGTTACTTTGAACATTCTTACGCATGTCTTGGGGTAAGCATATATATGCCTTTCTGTTGGGGAAATAGCTAGGAAAGGAATTGCTGGGTCATATAGAGACTTTTGTCCAGCCTTAGTAGATATTGCCAGTTTTCCCAAGTAGTTTTCCCAGTTGGCCCGTTCCTAGTACATGAACCCCCGTTGCTGCATATCGCTGTCGATGCTTGACGTTTCTGTTTTGTGTTTTCACTTGAGCCATTCTGGTGGATGGTAGAGACACCCTTTGTGGTTTTAATTTGCGTTTCCCTGACAAGTAATTAACTTGAACACTTTTCTGTATGTTTATTGGTTATTTGACTGTCTTCTTCGGGAAAATGCTTTTACAAGGAACATTTTCAATTATCAGAAGAAAAACATTTTATTTTTCTAGTAACATTCCAAACGATGATGATGCTGTTCCAAGGACCATACTTTGAGTAGTGAGGTTTTATTGTAGAAGAGCTAAGTAGGATGATATTTGAAAGAACTTGCAGAGTTTGATTGTTGTATAGCTTTTGGCAATCTTAGAGGGTTTAAGGTGAGTAGAAGAAATCCCAAAAAAACAGATAGTGAAGAGGTTTTGGTAACTTAAACTTTTTATTATATAAATATCAGATACATTCAATAGTAGAAGAGTAGTAAAAATAAACCCTGCAAGTATTTGTTTATCCAGCTTTCATAATTGTCAACTGAAAATTTACCAATTCTGTTTCTTCTGTACTCCCACTTATACTCCCCTCCCTTCACCCCATTGCAATAACTAATTTTTCTTTAGTTTACGAACTAGAGATGGCAGAGGGTGATACCAATGCTAATATAAACAGAATAACTCTTTTTTTTAATATGGCGTGTTTCTGGGAATGAAATTTAAGGAAATAGGACAAAAAGTTAAAAGGTATATATAAATGAAGACATTCATAATTGTTGATACTTGTGAAAAACGATTTAAAGCAAATAAAAATATCTAAATAAGTAGCAAGGTAAATAATTTATCAATCTAATAGAATATTATACACCAATTTTAAAGTATTGCTATCAAGCCCATGTGGTGACATAGAAAGAAATATTTTAATATAAGCTTTTAAAAAACCTACCATTTGACCAGGTGCGGTGGCTCAAGCCTGTAATCCCAGCACTTTGGGAGGCCGAGTCAGGTGGATCTCCTGAGATCAGGAGTTCAAGACCAGCCTAACCAACATGGCGAAACCTGGTCTCTACTAAAAATACAAAAATTTGGGTGTGGTGGTGCACACCTGTAATCCCAGCTACTCAGGAGGCTGAGGCAGGAGAATAGCTTGAACCCAGGAGGCGGAGGTTATAGAGAGCCGAGATCTTGCCACTGCACTCCAGCCTGGGGAACAGAGCAAGACTCCATCTCAAAAAAAAAGAAAAACCTACCATTTTACATGTGCTTACATATATTAGTGAATTCTTCTTGCAATTTTTAAAGTCCCTGCTTTATTTAAAATGTATGTAATCATGATTAAGAAAGTTATATCTTGTCTTTGAAAGTTAGAATAACAGACTTATTTTTCATTATGATAGCAGTTCAAAAATCTTATTTAATTTGAAATCTTAAGTTCAACCATTCACTGTTTTAATAGTGATACTTGATTTTAGGAGACTCTGTGAGTGGTATGGTATAGCAGATACTTATCTTCAAACTTTTTTCTTTTTTGTTTTTGTTTCTTAGGGACAGGATCTCCACACTGTCACTCACGCTGGAGTGCGGTGGTATGTTAATAGCTCACTGCAGCCTGGAACCCTTTGGCTTGAGTGGTCTTCCCACCTTAACCTCCTGAATAGCTAGAATTACAGGCATGCACCACCAAGCCCAGCACTTTTTTATTTTTCCCCAGACAGTGTCTCTCCATGTTACCCAAGCTGATCTCGAACTCCTGGTCTTAAGTGATCCTCCTGCCTCACCTTCACAAAGTGCTGGGATTACAGGCGTGTGCCACCGTGCCCAGCCTCAAACTTTTTTTTACCTTAAAAAATTTTATTTCCACCCAGGCGCAGTGGCTCATGCCTGTAATCTCAGCACTTTGGGAGGCCAAGGCAGACGGATCACTTGATCTCAGGAGTTCAGTATCAGCCTGGCCAACATGGTGAAACCAGTCTCTACTAAAAATAGAACAATTAGCTGAGCATGGTGCTATACACCTGTAGTGCCAGGTACTCGGGTGTCTGAGACACAAGAATTGAATTGCTTAAACCTAGGAGGCAGAGGTTGCAGTGAGCTGAGATCGTGCCACTGCACTCCAACCTGGGCAACAAAGGGAGACTGTCTCAAAAAAAGAGACTGTCTCAGAAAAAAGAAAAAAAGAAATTTCCAGCTGTGTGGTGTGGTGGTTCACACCTGTAATCCCAGCACTTTGGAAAGCTGAAATGGGAGGATCCCTTGAGGCCTGGAGTTTGAGACCAGTCTGGGCAACATGGTTGAGACTTGTCTCTCTTATTTAAAAAACAAAATTTTAGCAGGGCATGGTGGTACATACCTGAAGTCCCAGCCACTCTGGGCTAAGATGGGAGGATCACAGAAGCCCAGGAGAGGAGGTGGAGGCTGCAGTGAGCTATAGTCATACCACTGCACTCCTACCTGAGCAACAGAGTGAAGCCCTGTCCCTTTAATTAAAAAAAAAAAAAAGTTAAAATAAAAATGTCAGTTTCCCTGTCTCGTTGAAAGTTTTATTTTTATTTTTTAGAAATAAATCTATTAGTCTTTGTTTAATGCAAGGGGGATATTTATTGAGAGAATACTTGAGATCACATTTACATGGATGAGGAGCGTGCCTGTGGTTTACTAAGCAATGAAGTCGTGAAACGGGTCACCTTTAAGGAGGGGACAGGCAGTTTTTGGCTGGGTGTTTGTTTTCATTGTCTTTTTTATGTTTTGCAAAGCAGCCACTGTCAGTCTTATCAAAGCAGAGTTTCTAAGAAATATTAGTTGGTTTTAAAATGCAGTACCACCATTGGTGCATTCCCTTCCAGCCGAGACATTTGAATTTATGACTTCTAAAATCCTTTATCTGTATGATCTCAGAAACATGGATTTTCATCTTCAGAAACAGGAGCGAAGCTGGACTGAAAATAAGATGATCTCTTTATTTTTAATTACAAAGACATCCCTTCATTAAAATGGGCATCTATCTGCTTAAATAGTTTGTCCCCTTTGCCAGTTCCTGCCGTTTCAAAAACTGAAATAGTGCCAACTATTTTCTCCATTGGGTTTTATGTCTACATTTGGACTAATTCAGGATCACTTTGCCCTTTTGACATATTCTAGTTGCTATTTATAATAGATTTGTTCAGAAACTGTGTTGTACAAAAATAAGACATTGTCCTTAATTACAGGTGTTTTCCTTTGCTAATATTTATTATATGAAAAAAATAATATTTTTAAAGAAAATAAAAAATGCTTTTAAAAAATAATTTTGTTATATATGGCTTATATCACAACATTTTATTTTGATTATTTGCTTTTTAAACTCATGACACTGTTTTCTTTACTTTTTTTCATTGTCCTGCAATTTCAGAGCATGTAACTTCTAATGCCAGCGATAGTGAAAGTAGTTACCGTAAGTGTCTTAAGTTACTTGTTCTTTTGTAATCTCGAGTAATACATCCTCTGTGGGGGTGGAGGGATTCTTAGTGATACGTTCTAAAAACTTAAAGTTATATGATCTTTATTTTAAAATCAGGGAGAGACAAGTAAAATTCTGTACTTGAAAAATAAAATCATACTATATATGTAGAGGTTAATTTATAAAATTTTAATAAAATACTAAAAACAGTTTAGTATTATTTGTGTACATGATACATATGTGTATGTATTTTTTATAAGAAGCAAATAGTTAAATGAGGGAAAACTTGTATTTTGACATTCTGTTTAATAATTCTGTTTTTAACATGAGCACTAAAACAGTATTTTTCAGTAATGCTAAATTATCATTAGCTTTATTTCCTTTTTTATTCTTTGTCATCGATACTGATCTGGGTCAAGTTATTGTTTATCATCAGCACTTGGTGAACAGAAGAAATAAGGGAACATTTTCAGTGATCACCTGAAAAATAATACTAACTTCTCTTTTGCTGTTTTGTATTATATGCTTGGTTTTATTAAGTGAACTGCACAAGCATGTGATGTTTTAAACAGACTTGGGGCATGGGAGAAGGGGAGGGTACATAATATCAGTTGTAGCACCTTAAAAATTAAAATTGCTTTTCTAACTTTCTTTTTTTACTGCTGTCTAATATGAAAGTAATCTTGATTACAGATGAGTATGGCTGCTCAAAAGGTCCATCCTGTTAATATCAGTCCCTAATACTTTTTCATGTTGACAGTATATACTTTTAACCGTCATTCATTTGGTTGATTATTTTTCTACATAGTAGTTACTTAATGATTTTTTTTGGTGTAGAAATGATTTCCTGTATTTCAGCATTTTATTGCTTATAACCAGAACCCACTATAGGGTAGTTGAGTGGCTTTCTAGGCTAAAAAGAGGTAATGAAAGTATATACTGTCTGTCTTACCATTTGCATGAATTATTAAGGTGTGAAATATTCAAATTGCATGTGTTTGCTAGTATGTAAGCCATGTTTTACATCCAGTACTTTAAAAAAACAGCTTATAAAATACCAGTTTTATATACTTTGATAATAAAATTGAAAACAAATAAATACACACTTTTAAAGCAGAAAAGAATGTTTATGCCAATGTATGGATTTAAAAGACCTACAGCTACATACATATAATATAAACCAATCGCAAAATTCATGGTAAAATTGTTATAGAATCTTGAAATTAAAGAGAAGATCTTCAAATACATTATCCAATATTGATTGCTTTCATTGAACCACTTGAGTTAACATAGTCTTTTCTAATTTTCGGTGTGGGGTGAGGGGGGCGTGTGTTATTTTAAAACTAGAGGTTTTGGCCGGGCATGGTGGTTCATGCCTATAATCCCAGCACTTTGGGAGGCCAGGGCGGGCAGATCACCTGAGGTCGGGAGTTCAAGACCAGCCTAACACAGAGAAACCCCCTCTCTACTAAAAATACAAAGTTAGCTGGGCGTGATGGCGCACGCCTAATCCCAGCTACTCGGGAGGCTGAGGCAGGAGAACCGCTTGAACCCGGGAGGTGGAGGTTGCCGTGAGCTGAGATCGCACCATTGCACACCAGCCTGGCAACAACAGCAAAACTCCGTCTCAAAAAAAAAAAAAAAACTCTTAGAGTTTTTAACTCTTTTTATTTCTTTACACTGAATTCAGATATAATTTGTAGACTCTTTCATTTAGAATATTTCCTAAGCTCTGAACCTTTGATTTAACCTTTAGAAGCTTTAACTTCTTGTGCTTTTAAGGTCAAAGCAAATATATTTATCTCCTTTACTATCACTGTGGTTTATTTTATTGGAAGGATTTAGTTTTATCTAAAGCTCTTTTTGACTCACATTAAATTTATTATTTTTTACAAAGTTGAGTTAGTGAATTTTTTCATCAGTGAAATAGTAACAGTAGTTTTACCTTTGCATTTATAATTTTTAATTTTACAATGTAATTATTTTAAAAATAAAATATACTGTATTCAATATTATAGTTGGTGGAACTAAAAATGTAGCATGTTTTTAATAGTAACAAGTTACCTAATGTGTAGATAGATAGATAGATAGATAGATAAACTGCTCATTAAAGCATTAATCTTTAACAGATTTAATATTTCTTAGATTCTAAGTAAATATTTCTTAGATTCTAAGTAAACATAGCATCACAAATGAAGATTTTTAGATTTGATTATCTATAAAATATAATATTGATTAAATAGCCCATTTGTATTTTGTTTTACATTTAGCAAACTCACTTTTATGACTTTATAATTTACCCCCATTTTTTTTTTTTTTTTTTTTTTTTTTTTTACTAAATCTTGCCATAAAGTACCTTTGCATATCTTTGCCATTTTCTCAGGAAAGTTGTAGTAATGTCTAACGTTGTTCATGAAGAATTAGATGAGCATCAATTACCTTGACACATTTTTCATCTGTGCCTTCACTTTCTAATAGGTGGTCAAGAAGAATACGTCTTATCTTATGAACCAGTGAACCAACAAGAAGGTTTGTGAAGACTATTGATGTTTTAATTTGGGGGAAAAAAGTAATACCCCCAAAAAATGTTATATTAGAATTTTTTTTTACTACATTTATATGCAGAAACTTACTACATGTGTTTATGAAACATAGGTTACTCCACAGTATATTAGAATCTAGTCATTTCATATTGACTTTTATATTTGTGTTTTATTTCCTAAGCAACTTCGTTCCAGTGTTCTTGTTAGCATCACTATCTTCCAAATAACCCTTTTTTGAAAATCTTGGAAGCATCTTTGAGCCTTCTCCGTTCCTCCTCCTCCTCATCCAGTTAGGTTCCAGGCACTGTTTATTCTACTTCTTTCTTATTTATGACCTTCTTTTCATCCCTTCTCTCACAGTGTCAGTTCTCAGTCTCACTACCAATCTCCATTCTTCCAGCATGATCCCATACAACCCGGAGTTCATACTTCTGTTAGATCATCTTTTTAGAACACTACTACTGGGACTATATCACTTCCCACATCCAATTTCTTTTCTGCCCTTCTTTGCTCTGCTTCCTTACAATTTCTACTTCAGAGCCATCTGTAAAACACTATACTTTATGCTTTGATTTGCAATGTAAAGAAACATTATCTGCTAACATACCAAATTTAACTTGGTTGATTTATCAATATGACTTCTAACAAGACTGAGCAGAGTTCAAGATCTTAGTCAAGATTATAAAAGAGCAAGTTATGCATCTTTGGTTGATGGTAGAGTGAGATGGAGAAAGAAGAAAAAAAATATTTAAAACAGTTAAGGATATTTTTGTTGTGTGGTGAAATAAAATACATTGGTATTTGCTGACTGTTCATTCCTTTTAACGTGCAGTTTATCTTTATAGTTAATTACACTCGGCCAGTGATCATACTGGGACCCATGAAAGACCGGGTCAATGACGACTTGATCTCAGAATTTCCCGACAAATTTGGATCCTGTGTCCCTCGTGAGTAAACCAGACAAAAACATTTCATTGTTACTCTTAACAATGCCTGTCACTGTGTGTGGGAAAAACAGGTAGAACCATTTTTTAACGGTTTATACCTATTTTATCAGTCACTCTTCCATCCTCCATATTATTGTCCTTTCTCAGATTTAAATTAATCTGTTGAACTTTACAAAACAATGATATAAGGAGAAAATGGATTTATTGTGGGGTTTTTTTAAATATTAAACACTTCCCCAAGTTTTTTTCTGTTAAAGATACAACTAGACCAAAACGAGATTATGAGGTAGACGGAAGAGATTATCATTTTGTGACTTCAAGAGAGCAGATGGAGAAAGACATCCAGGAACATAAATTCATTGAAGCTGGCCAGTATAACAATCATCTATATGGAACAAGTGTTCAGTCTGTGCGAGAAGTAGCAGAAAAGGTAAGCATCAGACTAATCCCAGAATGTAGCTTCTAATCAGATGTGCCTTTGACAATATGAAAGAGTGGTAGGATAGATACAGCATTAATTAGTTTTATTAACGTAATGTATTTGCTTACCTACATGATTAATTTTTGGTGGCTCAGGAAAGTGCATACAAGATAAAACAAGTAAATAAGGTAGACAAAGAAAGTGAAAATAGAAATGGTAGCATGAATATAAGAGGAGAAGTTATTTTAAGGTCATTTGCTAGAGATAGACCTTTTGTTTAACTTAAACCTAGCCCTCCAGCATATATTATAAGGAGATAAGGGCCAGGTATGGCAGCACACCCTTATAGTCCTAGCTACTAAGAAGGCTGAGTTGAGAGGATCACTTAAGCCTGGGAATTTGAGGCTGCAGCGAGCTATGATCATGCCACTGAACTCCAGCCTGGGCAACAGAACAAGACCCTGGCTCTTAAAAAAAAAAACAAAGAAAAGAAAAAGATCAATAAATCTAACCACTTAAAATTTTTAAAAACTTTTTTTATGGCCAAAGAACTTTTCCAAAAACTATTAGAAAACACCATTAACAATATCAAAAGACAACTGACAGAAAAAATTTGCAAGAAGAAAAGGACTAATATTCCCAATATATAAAGAACTCATAAAAACAGGGAATAGAGACCAGAAACCCAATAGGGGGAAAAAAAATGGACAAAAGATGAGAATACATAGTTCGCACAAAAATAAGATATAAAAATGGCCTTTGTACATAGGATATGATGTCCTACCATTTCAAATGAATAACTACATTGAAGAGGGGAGAACTCTTAATCCCAGAGATTCTTTAACACAAGCTGAAGACAGATCTGTAAACAAAATAAAATTCTAATTAGTAGGTTTGTTGGGTGGAGTGTATGGTCTTACAGTTCTGAAACTAATATATATTCTAGGGTTGAGCAAATAAACTAATATAATGACAGTAGTGGGAGTGAGGTTTGACTGTCAGAAAAAGGGAGAGGATAAAATGAACTCTGATAATTGGATTGGAGATATTAGATAATTAGAGCTATGAATATGAACCCATGAATTGTAGTAGAGTAGATCTAGAAAGATGTGTATTTACATATACACACACGTATGCTTATTTGCTCTATCCACTAAGAAGACCTAAAAATAACCCTGAATAAGCCATGAGAATATCTGGTGCCCAGGTCTTGGCTTCTAAATATAATTCGTTAATTGAAAGATCAGGACTCCTTTGAGAAATGGCTGATTCTGGGGCCAGGACTGGAAAAGTGCAAGATGAGCCTGTAACTTTTTTGCTGCCAGAAAAACAAGGGAGCAGTCCACGAGTGATGAGGGTGTGTAAAAAGGCAAGGAACCAAGCTGTGGGGTCCCCCACTGGCCAAGTCTGAGATAATTTGAATATCAAGATAAATGAGAATCACAGATTATAATATATAGAGTAAAATTAAAATCCTAGACTCCATAATGAAACAAACACAGATGGCCCCCAACTTAGAATGGTTCAGCTTTACAGAGGCGCACAAGCGATGCATGCTCAGCAGCAGCCGTACTTCAAGTGCCCCTACGGCCTTTCTGTTTTTCACTTGGAGTACAGGACTCAGTGAATTACATGAAAAGTTCAGCACTTATTATAAAACAGGTGTGTTGGATGATTTTGTCTGACTGTAGAGTAAGTGTTCTGAGCACAGTTAAGGTAATCTAGGCTAAGCTATGATGTTCAGTAGGGTAGGTATATTAGACGCATTTTCAATTTATAGTATTTTCAACTTGTGATGGGTTTATTGGGACGTAACTCCCATCATAAGTCAAGGAGCATCTGTATATGAGTAAATAAGTGGATAGAAGGGAACGCTTTGGACTGTCTACTAATCAAGGTAGAAGAAATGATTAGAAAATCTTTTGAAAACTGCATGGTAATAATTGTTTCAGGCAAAAACTATCAGTGTATTCTAAAATTAGTGAACATTTGATGAAAAATGGGATATCTATATAGTCTCAAAGTGTCCTCCCCCAAAATACTTATCAGTTACAAAGGGAAAAGTAATAATTTTACAGTGGAGAAACCTAGCAGATAAAACCTTAAACAAGTGATCAAAATTAGCATCACTACCAGTGAGACAAATAGATATAATATCACCTCCCAGATATGATGGACTGAGAAGGACACACATTATATCTGTGGTATTCCTGCCAAAAATGTGTAACCTGCCATCCGAGAGTGAGGAAACACACAAACCCAGGTTGAGGCATATTCTATGACATAATATTTTGTACTCTTCAAAAACATCAAGATCAAGAAAGACCAAGACTGAGGAATTGTGTCAGATTGACGGAGACTAAGGAGGCTTTACAGCTAAACACAATGTGTGATCCTATGATCCTGAATTGGATCCTGGGCCAGGAAATTTTTTTTTTCTTTTCCAATAAGGAACATTAGATGGCCACTTGGAATCATATTGTGATTATATAAGAGATGCCATTGTTTTTAAGAAATACGAGGTAAAGGAGCATTATGCAGTTTTTTCTCAAACTATTATGTACATATATAGAAAGAGCTAAAGCAAACATAGAATATTAATATTTCAGTATCAAGTTACTAAAATGTTTAAGCAATAATGTAAAATATATCTGATAAAAGTAGATAATGGATACATAGTGTCTGTTATTTACTTTTCTATATGTTTGGAGTATTTTACAGTATTAAACTGGTTATTTTAAGTGTGCCCACCAAATGGAAATTATCATGTATTGACTTGGACTCAAGTCCTTGGGTTAGAAGTTGCATTATGGGGCCAAGTGTGGTGGCTCACGCCTATAATCCGAGCACTTTGGGAGGCCGAGGTGGGTGGATCACTTGAGGTTGCGAATTTGAGACCAGCCTGACCAACATGGTGAAACCCCATCTGTACAAAAAACACAAAAATTAGCTGGGTGTGGTGGCGCACACCTGTTATCCCAGCTACTGGGGAGGCTGAAGCAGGAGAATTGCTCGAACCCAAGAAGCAGAAGTTGGAATAAGCCGAGATCGTACCACTGCACTCAAGTCTGGGTGACAGAACAAGACTTCGTCTCAAAAACAAACAAAAAACTGAAGTTGCGTTATGGGGGAGGGCCTGATTTCAAATGTATTACAAGCAAATCTGTCATAAATAATAACTACTACTCTGCTTACCATGGAAATGCCCATCTGTATTAAAAACCTAAGTATCCTTTGTCAGTGAGTTTAAACCTGTCAGAAAAGTTGTCATTTAAATCCAGAATTGGGTCCCATATGCTAGTTTATGAGTTTTTGTCTGTCCCTAGTAAAATGAGAAATAGAAGGATTGAGTAGTGGTAATGAGGTTTCACACATTTGTTTATTTAAAAGGTTTGCCCTTACTCTAGGATTTTTTCTTTTATGAAATGATAGCTATGGGGAGATGGTAGTTTGGGGTCTTTATGAATACTTTTTCTTGGCAGAATGAAAAATAGGAACCTGGGCCTGGCACAGTGGCTCATGCCTATAATCCCAGCACTTCCGGAGGCTGCGGTGAGATTATCACTTGAGCCCCAGGAGTTCAAGACCAGCCTAGTCAACAGAACAAGACCCCGTCTCTTAAATTTAAAAAAAAGAAAAGAGACAGGGGGGAGCTCTGGTTTTCACCATTTTGAGAAATTACTGATCTGTGAAAACTAGGAACTGTATTCTCATTCCTTTTTAAATATAACATTTGTTTGAAAATGGCAAATTAATTATGCATAATCATTTCATTTCCTATCATGTTTGCTGAGAGAAGTGACAAGTTTGCTTAAAGTGAACAAGGATCCAGACATACCACGATTTAGACTCTGGGCCTGTGGGAAATGTACCTTTGATATTATTGAGAATATTTGGTTCACTTGTTTTTTTTTCTTTTTTCCTTTTATTTTAGGGCAAACACTGTATCCTTGATGTGTCTGGAAATGCCATAAAGAGATTACAGATTGCACAGCTTTACCCTATCTCCATTTTTATTAAACCCAAATCCATGGAAAATATCATGTAAGTGTAAATGCCTGAGGCATAGCCTCTGTGTACAAATTCAGTCACTGTAGGGTAATTTATTTACTCTCCCTGCATCTCAGTTTCTATATCTATAAAACTGAGATATAGTAGTATATATATTCACCTCAGATTATGTGGTGAGGATTAAATAAGCACTATGGGTTTTAAATTGTCGTTGTAATCATCATCATTAATATTACTAAAGTTATAAGGTAACGTGTTAGAACTTTAAATACCTCCATGTGGCTAGTGGCTACTGAAGTATGCAGCACAGCTCTCGGGTAACCATTAAGAGAATAGAAGAATGTGTAACCATTATGTAATACTTTTGGGGGACAAAAAAATAGAATCTAAGTAAAAATTAAGAAGGAGCAAATAGAAACATAGAACAAGTGAGGCAAAACCATATAAATAGTAAGATGGTATAAACTAAGGCAAATATTAGACTACTGGACTAAATGTTCCAATTAAAAGACAAGGATTGTCAGAATGGGTGAAGAAAAAAGTAAATTATATGTTGCTTTCATCAGACACACCTTAAAAATTAGGCTATGGGAAGGTTGAAAGTAAGAGAAAAAGCTATACCATGCTAAACTAGGCCGATTTTTATATTGCTGACGAAGTATACTTTAAGGCAAGAAGTACTACTTGCCTTAAGAGTGACATTTCATAAAAGTAAAAGATTCACTCCAGCAGGAGGATCTGTTCATACATTTGTTTGCACTTAATAGCATTCTCAAAACATAAAAAGTACAAATTGACAGCTTCATAAGTGCGAAAAGGTAATTCCAGAATCATCGAGAGGGAACCTAACATACCTGTGAGGAAGCAATTAAATAAGAAAACAAATATAAAAAATCAGTGAAGGCACAGAATAACACAAATTAAAAACTTTACCTACTTGACATATGTTAAACACTGCACTCACCATCTGCAGAATACACATGGATTTCCAGTGTACATGAAACAATTACCAAAACTCATCATTTGCTGGATTACAGATTTCAAATGATAGAAAACAAATACTTTCTGACTATAATGCAATTTAAATGGAAACCAATAACTAAAAGATAACTAGAAAATTCTCATATATTTGGAAATTAAGCATTATACTTCTGAGTGAGTCAAAGAAGAAATCACAGAATAAATTAATGTTTTGAACTAAATAGTAATGAATTGCCAAGTAATGAGTTTGGAGGCTTTCATAGCTTTGTTGAAGGAATACACACAGCTTTAAATGTTAGGAAAGAATGTTGAAAATCAAATATTAGGAAAGTTGAAAATCTAAGATTTTGAGAAATTGAAAAAATATCAGTCAAACTCAAAATTATAGAAGGTGGGACACAGTGGCCAGCCCCTATAATCCCAACACTTCAGGAGGCCTAGGTGGGCGGATTGCTTGAGTTCAGGAGTTCAAGACCAGCCTGGGCAACATGGTGAGACTCTGTCTCTACTAAAAATACAAAAAAATAGCCAGGCATGGTGGTGTGCGCCTGTCGTCCTAGCTGCTTGGGAGGCTGAGATGGGGGGATTGCTTGAGCACAGGGAGTGGAGGTTGCAGCGAGCCAAGATCATGCCATTGTACTCCAACCTGGTGACAGAGCAAGACCCTGTCCCAAGTCAAAAAAAGAAGAAAACAGTATTAAAAAAATTTAAAAATAAAAAATATGGCAGAGCAGAAATTAATGAAATAGAAAACAAACATAAAAGAGGATCAACAAAGCCAAAAGTGTTCTCTTTGAAAAGACAGTAAACCACTAGGAGTGATCAAGAAAAGAAAGAAGGCACATCAATATGAATATCAGGCATGAAAAAGAGGATATGACTCCACATGCAGCAGACATCAGAGAGATTGACAGAGTCAGCCCAACAGGAAAAAGGACAAAGGGCTTGGACACATCACAAAAGAGAACCTCCAAATAATAAGCATGTGAGATAGTGCCCAATTAATTATGGAAATACAAGTTAAACCCTGATGTCTTATACTACCACCCACATACCAGAATAGTTAAAATGAAAAAGACAGAAAATATTTAATGCCGGCAAGGATGTGGAGCAACTGAAACTCATAACAATGTTAGGGGTGCAAATTGGTGCATCTTCATTGGTAAACTGTTTATAGTATCATAATGTCTCCTAAAGCTGAACATACACATTAGTTATGACCCAGAAGTCATATTCTTAGATACACACTCAACAGAAATGCTTACATGTGTTTACAAAGACATGTACAAGAGTGATGACAGTACTGTTCAAGTATTCAGCAGCTGTCAGGTGCAGTAGCTCACACCTGTAATCCCAACACTTTGGGAGCCCAAGACAGAAGGATTCCTTGAGGTCAGGAGTTGGAGACCAGCCTGAGCAACATAGCACTACCCTGTCTCTACAAAAAACTTTAAAGGTAGCTGGATGTGATGGTGCATTCCTATAATCCCAGCTACTCAGGAGGCTGAAGCAGGAGGATCCCTTGAGCCCAGGAGTTCGATCAAGGCTGTAGTGAGCTATGCTTGCACCACTGCACTCCAGCCTTGGTGACAGAGTGAGACCCTGTCTTTAAAAAAAAAAAAAAAAAAAACAGAGTCAAATACTGTCAGCAGTAGAATATGTAAATAAATTATGACATATTCACAACGAAACATTGTATGATAATGAGTGAGAGTGAGCAGTCTCCCGCCACATACAAAAGTATGGAAGAATCTCACAAGTACGATTTGAGTTAAAAACAAAAACCCCAACCTAAAGATATACATACTCTATGATTCCAAATTTAATAATTGCTTGTAGAAGTCAAACAGAGGTTACCCTGTGAAAAGGAGCTGGTGACTAGAGTGAGCACACCCCGATTCTGGGGTACTAGTGATGTTCTGTGTCTTGACCTAAGTACACAGGTACATGTAAATTTGTGAAAATGTAATAAGCAGAATGATACGATTTTTCTGATATTGCTCATCTGTGTTTGAAACATATACTTCAGAAAATGTTAAGGAAAAAATAGAAAGGGAAAAGAGAAATAGAAAACCTAAATAATCTAGTACTTATTAAAGACTTGAACCGATCATAAAAAACCTTTCCACAAATTAAATACTAAGCCTAGAGGACTTACTAAATTCTACCAAAAGCTAAGAAGCTATGTCAATTGTATACAAACTCTTCAACTAATTTATGAGCATTAATTTGATACCCAAAGCTGGAAAGGACTATATAGGAAAGGAAAATGATAAAGCCAGTCTTAATTATGACTATAGATGCAAGAACCCTTACCAAAATAGGAGCAAATTGAATCAAACAATTTTTTTAATAAGGCAAAATATAACAACCAAGTTGGGTATGTTCCTGGTATGCAACACTGCTTTAACATTTAAAAACTAATCAATTATGGAGCTAGAGGGAAGATGGAAGAGTAGGAAGCTCTGGGAATCTGTCTCCCCACCCAGACAACAACTGCACTGGCAGAATCTGTCTGATGTTACTATTTTGGAACTCTGTTCACCATTTTTATCGGTTTTGGAACTCTGAAGTCTATTGAAGGCTTATAACTTCCAGGGGAAGGTTTGAAAGGTTAATTTCAGCTCTTAACATGGTAGCAACTACCTATTCCTCTACCCTCAGCCCCATAGCATGTAGCCGTGCACACATTTTCAAGCGGCTTTGCATAGGGTTTGTGGGAGCCAGTGTGGACAATAAGGATTCTGTCTTCCAAATAGCAGGGATCTTTGCTGTGATAGCTAATTATTGCTTCTGATCATGGAGGTGCGGCCATACAGCCATAAAGTGAGCCATTGTTGCAGACCCCACTGCCACTGTTACAAGCCTGGAAGCACTGGAGGCTGAAGTGACTTTTAAAGATTTAAAGGGCCATTGCCTTCAGTGGTGATTAGTGAGGAGAAAGAAAAAAAAAATCAAATGAAAACAAAGGGCTAGTGCCTCCCCCTTCCACCCGCACTACACACACACGCACACACACACACACCTTTTTTCTTGCCCCCCTTTTGGGGGCCAGACCTGGACATTCAAAAGTAACCATGTATGTGAGGGGAGATTTTCATATTCATGGAAAATCACAGGCTTAGAAAATACCTGAAAAGACTGGCTGATTCCTGGTACAGAAACACCTTGCAACAGTAAACAATAAAATTAAATTTTAAATAAAACAGCAAACCCTAGGAAAGGAAAAGAATGTGATCTCCAGAGTTACCACATTGTAAGAGTTAAATGTGCAGTTTCCAACAAAAAATCACAAGACATACAAAGAAACAGGAAAATATAGCCCATTCAAAGGAAAAATAAACTATCCCTGCAGAAGACTATCCTTGAGAAAGAGTTAGACTAAGACTGTAAAACAAGATGCTAAATGAGCTATAAGACATGGACAAAGTCTCAAGAAAATGATAGGCCCAGCGCAGTGGCTCATGCCTGTGATTCTAGCACTTAGAAGGCTGAGACGAACCACCTGAACTCAGTGGTTCGAGACTAGCCTGGGCAACATAGTGAGACCTTGCCTCTACAAAAAGCAAAAATTGGCCGGGCGCGGTGGCTCATGCCTGTAACCCCAGCACTTTGGGAGGCCGAGGCAGGCAGAACACCTGAGGTCAGGAGTTCGAGACCAGCGTGGGCAACATAGTGAAACCCCATCTCTACTAAAAATGCAAAAATTAGCTGGGCGTGGTGGTGGGCATCTGTAATCCCAGCTACTTGGGAGGCTGAGGCACGAGACTCGCTTGAACCCAGGAGGCGGAGGTTGCAGTGAGTGGAGACCATACCATTGCACCCCAGCCTGGGCAACAAGAGCAAAACTCCATCTCAGAAGAATAAAAATAAACAAAAATTAGCTGGCCATGGTGGCACGAGCCTCTGGTCCCAGCTGCATGCGAAGCTGAGGTGGGAGGATCTCTTGAGCCTGGGAGGTCAAGGCTGCAGTGAGCCAAGATCATGCCACTGCACTCCAGCCTGAGCAACAGAGGGAGACCTTGTCTCCAAAAAGACAAAGGAAAAAAAGATGAAAAAGATATGTGAACAAAATGGAAATATCAACAAAGAAATAAAAAACGTAAAAAGAAACCAAAAGGAAATTCTGGAACTAAAAATAACTGAAATGGAAAATTCACTACAGGGATTCAGGGAGATTTAAGCAGACAGAAGAAAGTGTCAACAAATTTAACTTGAAGATACAACAATGGAAATTATTTAGTCTGAAAAACAGAGAAATGATTGAAGAAAAGGGCCTATAAGACACCATCAAGCAGTCAACTCACACATTATGGGGGTCCTGGAGGAGAACAGAGAGGGGAAGGGCAGAGAGATTGAAGAAATAATGGCCAAAAACATCCCATGTTTGATGAAAGACACGAATATAATCCAAGAAAATCAAGGAACTCGAAGCAGGATAAACTTAGATACCCACACGGTGGCACATTATAATCAAACTGTCAGAATATGGAGAGAATCTTGAAAGCAGCAACTTATCACACACAGGGGATTTCCCAATAAGATTATCAGTCGATGTTTTTGTTTGTTTTTTGAGACAAGGTCTCTGTTTGTCACCCAGGCTGGAGTGCAGTGGCTTACTGCTTACACAGGTTACTGCTGCCTTAACTTCCTGGGCTCAGGCAGCCTCTCACTTCAGCCTCCCTAGTAGCTGGGGCTGCAGACGTGCACCACCACGCCTGGCCAATTTTTGTATTTTTTATGGAGACAGGGTTTTGCCATGTTTCCCAGGCTGGTCTCAAACTCCTGAGCGCAAGTGATCCACCCACCTCAGCCTTCCAAAGTGCTGGGATTACAGGTGTAAGTAAATATCCACCAGGCCCAGCCATCAGCAGATTTTTTTTTTTTTTTTTTTTTGGAGACAGGGTCTACTCTGTCTCCCAGGTTGGAGTACAGAGGCACAGTCTCAGCTTACTGCAACCTCTGCCTCCTGGGTTCAAGTGACTCTCCCACCTCAGCCTCCTTAGTAGCTGGGATTACAGGCACCCACCACTGAGTCCTGCTAATTTTTGTATTTTTAGTAGTGACGGGGTTTCACCATGTTGGCCAGGCTGGTCCCAAACTCCTGACATCAGGTGATCCACCCACCTCAGCCTCCCAAAGTGCTGGGATTACAGGCATGAGCCACCATGCCCTGCCAGCAGATATTTTATCCGAAACTTTGGAGGCCAGAAAACAGTGGGTTCAAAACACTGAAGAAAAAAAAAAAATTTAACTGTCAACAAGGAATCCTGTATCTGGCAAAACTATTCTTCAAAAATGAGGGAGAAATTAACACTCACCCAGATAAAAATTACCTGTGGTTCTACCTTACAAGAAATGCTGAAGATAATTTTTTAGGGTGGGATGAAAGAATACTAGACAGTAACTCTACAAAATACCAAAGCAAACATCATAATTAATGGCAAAATATTGAAGGCTTTCCTTTAAGTTGGGAATGAACTCTCATATACTCATCATCCAGCTGCAGCCATGATTATCCGCTTACGACCAATCTTGTTTCTCTCCACCCACACCCACCTCCTTACACCTTCATTCCAGATTATTTTGAAACAAGTCTCAGACATTTCTATCATTTTGTCTGTGTAAATCACTGTGTATTTGTATTTCTTCAGTTTGTTGGAATAAAATTTTAAATAACATCTATTTGTGGCAGTTGGTTAAGTTGTTTAACCTATATATTCTCTCTCCACATCTCTCTTTTATGCCCCACCCCACCCCCGCACCACCTCCCATTTATTTGTGATAGAACCCAGGTCATTTCTTGTGCAGAGATTTCCCCACACTGTATTTTCTGATTACCTTCTCATGGGGTTATTTATATGAATGTTTGTCCCCTTATTTTCTGTAAACTGTTACGTAGATCTCTAAGTCATTTTAATCTGAAATTTTCATCAAAGTCAAAAGTGTCATAAATTAATGAATAGGTGTTTTGGCTACACTGAGCTGATGCAGAATTTGTTAAAACCCTCTGTCATTCCAAGTATATAGCAACATACTCAGTAACTAAATCTAGTTTTTATTGTTTTTGTTTTCATTTATTTATTTATTTTGTTGTTGTTGTTGAGACAGAGTCTCCGTCACCCAGGCTGGAGTGCAGTGGCTTGATCTCAGCTCACTGCAACCTCTGCCTCCCGGGTTCAAGCGATTCTCCTGCCTCAGCCTCCCAAGTAGCTGGGACTACAAGCATGTGCAACCACTCCCACCTAATTTTTATATTTTTGGTAGAGACAAGGTTTCGTCTTGTTGGCCAGGCTGGTCCTGAACTCCTGACCTCAGGTGATGCACCTGCCTCGGCCTCCCAAAGTGCTGGGATTACAGGTGTAAGCCACCATGCCCAGTCTGTTATTTTTATTTTTAAAAATCCCAGAAACAGGCTGGGCTCAGTGGCTCACACCTGTAGTCCCAGCACTTTGGGAGACTGAGGTTAGCAGATCACCTGAGGTCAGCAGTTTGGGACTAGCCTGCCCAACTATGAAACCCCATCTCTACTGAAAATATAAAAATTAGCCGGGCGTGGTGGCGCATGCCTGTGATCCAGCTACTTGAGAGATGGAGGCAGGAGAATCGCTTAAACCCAGGAGGCGGAGGTTGCAGTGAGCCGAGATCACGCCACTGCACTCCAGCCTGGGTGACAGAGTGAGACCCTGTCTCAAAAAAAATAAAATAAAATCCCAGAAATGGCCAGAATGACTCAAGTTTTTAATGACATTCATATTTTCAACAGAGTTCAACTTTTCATGATTTTCTATTTTACGTCTTCTCTCCTTTGTCATCTTTTTTTAAAAAGTATTACAATGTGGTAATTATCAATTTCTGTATTTATTTACATAGGGAAATGAATAAGCGTCTAACAGAAGAACAAGCCAGAAAAACGTTTGAGAGAGCCATGAAACTGGAACAGGAGTTTACTGAACATTTCACAGGTTGGAACCACATTGTAACAGTCCTCTTTAAGATAAAATTTTGCTCTGAAGCCATGTGAACTGACCCATGCAAGTGGATTTTGAACTATGCCTGCATCTACCAGTAGTAACTAGTACTGTCATTTTCAGAACAAACCCTTAAGATCAGTGGTTTTGTCCTGTGGGAAATTCATCTAGCCTAGGCAGTGGTGCTGGGGAATCTTTTTTGGAGACGGAGTTTTGCTCTGTTGCCCAAGCGGAGTGCAGTGGTGTGACTCGGCTCCCTGCAACCTCTGCCTCCCAGGCTCAAGTGATTCTCCTGCCTCAGCCTCCTGAGTAGCTGGGACTACAGGCATGCACCACCATGCCTGGCTAATTTTGTATTTTTAGTAGAGATGGGGTTTCTCCATGTTGGCCAGGCTGGTCTTGAACTCCTGACCTCAGGTGACCCACCTGCCTCAGCCTCCCAAAGTGCTGGGATTACAGGAGTGAACCACCGCGCCCCGCCAGGAATCTTGAGATTTAATGTTTCTTAGGTTATTGATTAGAACAGCAAAAACAGGAATAATTCATACTTGACCAGGGAAAAAGAGATTTAGATTTCATTTATTCTGTGAAACTCATGATTTTTCTCTTATCCTTTATAAATTTTGATCCATTTTCTCTAGCCATGTTGAGGTATAATTGACAAAATGTGTATATATTCACGGCATATAATGTGATGTGATAAATGTATACATTGTAAATTGATTAACACAATCAAGTTAACATGTCTTTCACCACACAGTTACCATTTTGTGTGTGTAGGGAAGATGCTTAATACTCTTTATTAACAATAGTCACTATTGCTGTAGATTAGATCCCCAGAATTTACTCATCTTATAACTGAAAGTTTGTACCCTTTCACCAACATCTCCCCATTTCTTCTACTCTGCAGTCCCTGGAAACCACCTGTGTTTCAATGAGTTCTACTTTTTTAGATTCCACGTAGAAATGAAATACAGTATTTGCTTTGCTGTGTCTGGCTTATTTCATGTAGCATCAGGTCCTCCACATTCACTCATGTTGGTTGTTGCAGATGATAGGATTTTCATTTTTATGGCCTAATAAAATACTGCATTGTTGTATATATACCATATACATACATACATACATATATAGATATGTGTATTTGTTGTTTCTTGTTTTTAGTTTTTTCTCTTTTTTTTTTGAGACAGAGTCTCACTGTGTTGCCCAGGCTGCAGTGCAGTGGCGCGATCTTGGCTCATTGCAAGCTCCGCCTCCCGGGTTCACGCCATTCTCCTGCCTCAGCCTCCCCAGTAGCTGGGACTACAGGCGCCGCCACCACGCCCTGCTAATTTTTTGTATTTGTTAGTAGAGACGGGGTTTCACTGTGTTAGCCAGGATGGTCTCGACTCCTGACCTCGTGATCCACCTGCCTCAGCCTCCCTGAGTGCTGGGATTGCAGGCATGAGCCACCACGCCCAGCCTGTTTTTGGTTTTTTTATTCATTTCTGAGACAGGGTCTTTTTCTTGCCCAGGCTGGAGTACAGTGCCATGATCATGGCTCACTGCAGCCTCAACCTCCTGGGCTCAAGCAATTCTCCCTCTTCAGCTTCCTTAGTAGCTGGGACTACAGGTGTGCAGCACCACACCTGGCTAATTTTTTATTTGTAGAGACAGGGTCTCACTGTGTTGCCTAGGCTGGTCTCAAACTCTTAGGCTCAAGCAATTCTCCTTCCTCGGCCTCCCAGAGTGCTTGGATTATAGGTGCACTGCACCTGGCCTACAATACTTTATTCATTCATTCAACTTTTTTTTTTTTTTTTTTTTTTTTTGAGATGGAGTTTTGCTCTTGCTGCTCAGGCTGGAGTGCAGTGGCGTGATCTCAGCTCACCACAACCTCCCAGGTTCAAGCAATTCTCCTGCCTCAGCCTCCTGAGTAGCTGGGATTACAGGCATGTGCTACCACGCCCGGCTAATTTTGTATTTTTAGTAGAGACGGGGTTTCTCCGTGTTGGTCAGGCTGGTCTCAAACTCCTGACCTCAGGTGATCTGCCCGCCTCGGCTTCCCAAAGTGCTGGGATTACAGGCGTGAGCCACCGGGCCTGGCTCATTCATCTTTTGACAGACTCTTAGGTTATTTTCCTATCTTGGCTATTGTTGATTATGTTGCAGTGAACATAGGACTGCAGATTTCTCTTCAACATACCCATTTATTTTCCTTTGGGTTTGTTGTTGTTGGCTTTTTGTTTGTTTGTTTTTATTGTTTTGTTTTGAGACAGTCTCACTCTGTTGCCCAGGCTGGAATGCAGTGGCATGATCTCGGCTCACTGCAACTGTCGCGTCCTGGGTTCAGTTGATTCTCCTGCCTTAGCCTCCCAAGTAGTGGGGACTAGAGGCGCATGCCACCGCACCCAGCTAATTTTTGTATTTTTAGTAGAGACAGGGTTGGCCAGGCTGGTCTCAAACTCCTGACCTCAAGTGATCCGCCTGCCTCAGCCTCCCAAAGTGCTGGAATTACAGGCGTGAGCCACCACGCCTGGTCCAATTTCGTTTCCTTTGGATATATATACCCAGTAGTGGGATTGCTAGGTCATATAATAGTTCAGTCTTTAATTTTTTGAGGTGACCGGGCACGGTGGCTCATGCCTGTAATCCCAGCATTTTGGGAGGTCCAGGTGGGCGGATCACCTGAGGTTGGGAGTCCGAGACCAGCCTAACCAACATGGAGAAACCCCATCTCTACTAAAAATACAAAATTAGCCAGGTGTGGTGGTGCATGCTTGTAATGCCAACTACTTGGCAGGCTGGGGCAGGAGAATCGCTTGAACCCAGGAGGCGGAGGTTGCGGTGAGCCGAGATCACGCCATTGCACTCCAACCTAGGCAACAAGAGCGAAACTCCGTCAAAAAAAAAAAAAAAAAAAAAAAATTTGAGGAATGTCCACACTGTTTTCTATGATGGCTTTACTCATTTACATTCCCACCAACAGTGTACAGGGTTCCCTTTTCTTCATACCATTGCCTACTTGTTATCTCTTATCTTTTTGATAACAGCCATCCAAACAGGTCTAAGGGGATATTTCATTATGGGGTGGGTTGGGGTGTGTGTGTGTGTGTGTGTGTGTGTGTGTGTGTGACAGTCTTGCTATGTCACCCAGGCTGGAGGCAGTGGCATGATCTCATCTCACTGCAACCTCTGCCTCCTGGGTTCAAGTGATTCTCGTGCCTCAGCCTCCTGAATAGCTGGGAGTACAGTCACCCGCCACCACACTCGGCTAATTTTTGTGTTTTTAGTAGAGACAGGGTTTTGCCATGTTGGTCAGGCTGGTCTCGAACTCCTAGTCTCAAGTATCTGCCCACCTCAGCCTCCCAAAGTGTTAGGATGGCAGGCGTGAGCCACTGCGCCCAGCCTCATGATTTTGATTTCTATTCCTCTGATGACTAAAGAGGTTGAGCACTTTTACTGATACCTGTTGGCCATCTGTATGTCTTCTTTGGATAAATATCTATTCCAGTCCTTTGCCCGTTTTTAAAATGGATTGTTTGGTATTTTGCTAATGAGTTTCTTATATATTTTGGATATTAACCCCTTATCAACTGCATGGTTTAGAAATATTTTCTCCTCTTCCATAGGTTGCCTTTTCATTTTGTTGATTGTTCCTTTGCTGTGTAGATTTTTTATTTGATCTCCCACTTGATGATTTTTTTATTTTGCTGCTTGTGCTTTCCAAAAAATCATCCAAGACCAGTGTCAAGGAGCTTTTTCCCTGTTTTCTTCTAGGAGTTTTATGGTTTCTGGTTTTACATTTAAGTATTTAATCTATTTCAAGTTAATTTTGTATAAGATAAGGGTTTAATTTCATTCTCTTGCATGTGGATATCCAGATTTTCCAACACCATGTATTTAAAACACTAGCCTTTCCCTATTGTGTGTTCTTGGCCCCTTGTCAAAGATTAGTTGCCCTTTGATCCGTTTTGAAATACTATTTGTTTAAAAAAAAAAAAAAGAAAGAGTAGGTAGCAATTCCCCAATATTCTTTTCTTACTCAGTTTGTCCTTTAACTGACTCCTCAAGTCTTTGGACACTTTTGTTGTTGTTACTTGTTTGTTTGAAATACTATCAGCCTAAATTTGACATTCACAGTGAGTATCAGTAAGGGTCATGGTTTTTGTAAGCCTTGTGCTTTCTTACTTTTTTCAAACTAATTTCAGACTTAAATAGAAGTTAGAAGAATAGTACAGAGAGTCTCATGTACCCTTCACCCAAATTCCTCAAGTGTTAACATTTTACCACATTTATAATTTTTTCTGAAACATTTGAGGGTAAGTTTCAGGTAGATGCCCCTTTACTTCTAAATATTTCAGTGTGTATTTTCCAAAAAACAGGGAGATGCCCTTATATAATCATAGTTTTATTACCAAAATCAGGAAATTTAATAATTATATGTCTCATCTAACTATAGATCTTATTATTATTTCACTATTCTTCTAATCTCTTTAGAGCAAAATGGGAAAAAAATGGTTGTTCTGTTCCGGTACAAGATGCAGTTCAGGCTCACGTGTTACAGTGAATTATCACATCTTTAACGTTCTTTAATCTGAAATAGTTCCCAAGTCTTGTCATTCATGACCTTGACTGACATTTTTTAAGAGTAAAATCTAGGGGGGTTTTTTGGTTGTTTTTTCTGTTTCGTTTGTTTTGTTTTGTTTTTTGAGCCAGGGTCTCACTCTGTCGCCCAGGCTGGAGTGCAGTGATGCAATCTCAGTTCACTGGAGCCTCCACCTCCCAGGCTCAAGTGATCCTCCTACCTCAGCCTCCCAAGGAGCTGGGACTACAGGCTGCAGCCAACGTGCCCAGCTAATTTTTGTATTTTTTTGTAGAGACAGGATTTCACCGTGTTGCCCAGGCTGGTCTGTAACTCCTCCGATCCGCCCACCTTCACCTTGACCTCCTGTAGTGGTGGGATTACAGGCGTGAGCCACTGCACCTGGCCAGAGACCCATTCTTTTATAAAATGTCCCTCCCTCAATTTGGATTTATCTGACGTTTTCTCATAATTAGATTTAGGTTATGCATTTGGGGCAGGAATAGCAGTGAAGTAATGATGTATCCTCTGTGTGTCATACAAGGAGGTTTACAGTCTGCTTGTGCCGTTACTTGTGATGCTAATTTTAATCACATGGTTAAGGTGTCTGCAGCCTTATGCTCTCCCAGTTTCTTCCCAAGGGGTATCCTGGTTTACTAACCATGCCATTCATGAATTTACAAAGTAAGCAAAATGTATATTTCCCAAGTCAATTCCTGACTCTTTTCTCCTAAAATAAATCCTTGCGTGCTGTTGTCAACCTAAACTATGAAATGCTCTGGGATTCTGTCCTGTGCTGTTGGAGTGCATCAAGATGCCAAACCCACAAACCAAGTATTTTGTCAATTGAACTGAGTCTTCAGGGACACTGAGGCATGTCTGTATTTAGCTCAAAAGGTAGAAGTCTCACAAAACTGATACTAGCGAATATTATGTTACTTAAAATTCTTGTTTACTCAGGCATTCCTAGCTATGTATAAGCCCTTCTTACCTATATATAACTTCTTTCTTCTATGCACATAATCTCAGGTGCCAAATAGACAGTATTATTTAAAATCTCCCTTCGACATTTTATGCTCAGTTTTTCAGACCATGGAAATCTACACCTATGATGCTCTTCCAAGATCACTGGGGATTTTTTTGTAGTTTAATAAGTGACTTATTTAATTTGCAATTCTGAATTATTTCATTTATATGTAAACTTTTTTTGTGAGAAACAGGGTTTCACTTTGTCACCCAGGCAAATGGTACGATCCAGTGGTACGATCATAGCTCACTGCAAATGTGAACTCTGGGCTCGAGAAATCGTCCTGCTCTCTCAGCCTCCCGAGTAGCCAGGACCACAGGCACACACCACCATGCCTGGCTAATTTTTTTTTTTTTTTTTTTTTTTTTTTTTTTTTTTGGACACACTGTCTCACTATGTTCCCCAGGCTGATCTCAAACTCCTAGCCTCAAGCAACCCTCCAGTTCAGCCTCCCAAAGTGCTGGGATTGCAGGCATGAGCCAACATGCCCAGCCATAAACATTTTCTTTCCTCTTAAAAAGTGACTTATGCTTAGTGCTGTCTAGCGATACTTTGTTTTTGTTTGTTTGCTTGCTTTATTAACCGACCCTCATCCCTCACAGACCTCAGGGGCTTCAGCTATTTCCGAAGAATTACTTATTAGTAATTGTTACTCTTTTTTTCACACATTATTTCAGGCAGCAAATAAACATTGATTGTTAAGTCTCTAAACACTAACAAGCTGGCTTAGATAATTCACCTACTCTACAGTAACTGACATGCCAGCTTAACTGAAACAAGTAGCATCAATCTGTAGCCAGCTCTTTTCTGCCGTGATCCTACCCCAAAAAAATAAAACATTATCCTGCATCGTCCTGTCTGTGGGATTGTAGCCAGTTTCCTTTGTCCTACATGGTGATGGAGAAATCAGGACAGTTAAGAAAATAATTTGTTTTAAAATAATAAAGCTAATATATGCTCAGATGGTAAAAGAACAAAAGATCACCAAATCGTACTTTTTGATCCATTTTTAAGATAAAAATTTTATACTGTACAAGTAGGAAAATTAATGAAGTGAGCCGTTTTTTCTAAGTGAACAGTGCGTAAACGGTGATTCTTCCTGGATGAGTAACTTTCTCAAAGATATTAGTTTCTGCTATTTCACCAATAATTGTAATGACAAAATAGACAATTAATGGAGATTTCTGATTTTTTTTCTATCATTACAGCTATTGTACAGGGAGATACGCTGGAAGACATTTACAACCAAGTGAAACAGATCATAGAAGAACAGTCTGGTTCTTACATCTGGGTTCCAGCAAAAGAAAAGTTATGAAAACTCATGTTTCTCTATTTCTCTTTTCCACAATTCCATTTTCTTTGACATCTCTTTGCCCTTTCCTCTGGAGTCTTTTTTCAATAATGATTTCATGTTGAATTATATCCCACATCATGGTCTGCAGGTGCGCTTATTTTTTTACATGTAGTGTCTCCTTCAAGTTACATCATGTGTATTATTTAATGTCACTATTGGTTAGTGGCCATTTTTCACAACTGAAGATGGAATGGCCTGACCAGCTATTAAGAATTTGGGGAGACGCAGAAATTGTGGTAAAATTCCTTAATGTTTAAGGGAAAGTAACTTTAAGAGATTTTTGGAAAAGCTTTATATACATTCTTTTCAAATTTCAGTACAAATGAAAAAGTGGTTTTAATCAGTGATTTAGTAGACTTTGAGCAACTATGCACGCTTAAGTTTAATAGCATGGTTTGGCCAATGTATTACTCTCCAGTCCTGTTCTCAGTCAGCTTCTATCATCAAAGCAATTGTCTCATTATAGATAAATAAGGAAAACATGTTTTAATTTAAAAATTCATGTCTGAGTTAACTTTCATAAGGGATTTCATTTTTCCTAAGCATTATTAAAGTCTTTTATTATTTGAAGGTTCTTTTTTCCCAGTACATTTGCTAGGAATAACAACGTTTAAATGTTTTTAATCTACTTGAGCAACACTATCGTGTCTTACAAAAGTTGTTCATATGTAAATGATCATCACATTCTGTGAATCGAGGCCATGTTCAGGTGCTAAGGAAGTTCGCCTTTTACACAGAAGGTTGAGAAAATTTCCTAGATATAAATACAGATAAATCAGACATTACAGTGGTGATGTAGAAACCATAATGGCAATGGAAAGGAGTCCAATTCATAGCCTAAAACTTAAAAATGTATTCTTAGGAGTCAGATTTTACTGAATATTTTACCCACAATAGCTGCCTATTTTGTTATAATAAAATATATATAAATATATATATAAAACTTTCTTTAAACTCTGTAACTATGGGAATTATTTTCTTTACATAGTTGCGCACACACACAAACGTATATATATATATATTTAAAATATATTTTGTTTCTTTTGCCACCTACTCCTAACTTTTTGTTTGGTTTTTAAATTAAATATTAATTGAATAGACTTATCTTCCTTAATCCTGTGAACTGAAAATGGGGGCATGGTGATCATGAGGAGAAACATTTAGGGGAATTAGATTATAAGTAAAAGTATGGGCGTATTCTCCTCTTTTCTATAAAAGTTTTCAAATGGTTCCTGGGGTTTTTTTGTTGTTGTTCTTGTTGTTATTGTTGTTCTTGTCATCAGGTTTGATTTTGGTCCTTGCCCTTTCCTTCTAGTTCTCCTTTTATTAATAGGAAGGCAGGCAAAAGCCCCATTTATGTGTGTGTTTTCCCCTCAGACAGCTTTCATCCACTGCTCTGCACTAGAATTGCACAAATCTTCATGGTGAGCAATTTTAAGAAATTTTAGTGAAAGGTAGAAATTATTTCAGAAATCAGTTTCTCTGGTCCTTTATATTAATAATAATATTTGGCTTCCCATTGCTCTTTGGAGTTGTTTATTAAATATGTGTTTTTGACAACCTCCTCATTACAGTTTCTTAAAGAAATGAGTACTGGTTTGTAAAGAATTATCAACATTATCCATTCCATTTATGAAGAAGAGGAGAACAGCTAATAAACTGTATTGTAAAATCCATATGTTAAATGTGTCTTGAATTTTGAAAGAAAAAAATATTTTGCAAGCTAACATTTTCTTGAAACAATTTGAGGCATCATGTAATTTATAACTGAATTCAAGAGCCATTAGGCAACAGAGTATGTTAACACATTGAAATACACACAGTATTGCTGTTACACTAAATATTGTAGGTTGTTAACAAAATAGAAATATACTAGAAGAAAACTATTGTAAAATCTCAAGAGCTTCAGAAATTGCCTTACAAGACCCCAGCATAAGCTGTTTTGAAGTATTTACCAAATAGTCACATGTTGTAAAATACCAAGTGGGTTATAAAAGGATGCCATTTATGTATTAAAATCTACATAACATTTTTTTCTGGATGTCCTTGTTAAGTGATTTTTTTGTAAGAATATATGATTGTGCAGCTTTCTAGCTTGTACAGGATTATCAATAATGAGATTACTAATTGCTGAGTATTATGCAATAGCCACTTTAGTATCATACCTCTTGTTTTTTGTTTTTGGTTTTGTTTTTGGTTTTGGTTTTTTTGTGTTTTTTTTTTTGTTTTTGAGACGAAGTCTTGCTCTGTCACCAAGCTGGAGTACACTGGCTTGATCTTGGCTCACTGCAACCTCTGGCACCTGAGTTTAAGCGATTCTCCTGCCTCAGCCTCCGAAGTAGCTGGGATTACAGGCGCCCACCACCACACCCCGCTAATTTTTGTATATTTAGTAGAGACAGAGTTTCAGCATCTTGATCAGGCTGGTCTTGAACTCCTGACCTTGTGATCCACCCCCTCGGCCTCCCAAAGTGCTGGGATTACAGGCATGAGCCACTGCACCCGGCCCATACCTTTTAATTAAAAAAAAAAAAAAGAGAGAAGTGGTGTTACTCACCCCACTATAAGGTTTACATTAAACCACTCGCCCAAGATGACTTAGCTAGTAAGTGGCAGTGCTTAGTATTTGGATCCAAGCCTCTCTGCCCCAAGTCTACATTCTTTCCAGTACACTTGGCTGCCTCATTTTTCGCCCCCTACTGTGTAAAGAACTGTAACTTAAATTACTAGTTTAGCAGTCCTTTACAAATAAGGAAAGACTCTTAGATGAAAATCCTTGCCCAAAGTCATACAGTTAGTAAGGACAGACCCATAGAACAAGTCACTCCCGTCAAAGTTGAAAAGACTGTTTGTGGGAAACAAGTCAGCCTCGCCCCGCCACCGTGACATGCCAAGAAATGATCCTTTAAAACCAGAATTGAAACAGTGTTTGTAAGAAGAGTCCATTATTGTAATGCCCAGAGAATAATACAGTTTCAAATGTTTCGAAAGGCTGTCTTTTTTAATATGCCTCTTCATATCCTTAAGTTGGCAAAAAGAAAAGTGCCTCTTGGATTTGGCTGTAGCTATCTGGTTGCTTTCCTGTTCTGTGACTACCTGGGGCTCTTCAATAAATAATGGAAGCAAGCAGGCCGGGCGCGGTGGCTCACGCCTGTAATCCCAGCACTTTGGGAGGCCGAGGCAGACGTGTCACCTGAGGTCAGGAGTTTGAGACCGGCCTGACCAACATGGAGAAACCCTGTCTCTACTAAAAATAAAAAATTAGCCAGGCGTGGTGGCACATGCCTGTAATCCCAGCTACTCGGGAGGCTGAGGCCGGAGAATCGCTTGAACCCGGGAGGCAGAGGTTGCAGTGAGCTGAGATCATACCATTGCATTCCAGCCTGGGCAATGAGAGAAACTCCATCTCAAAAACAAATAATAATAATGGAAGCAAGCCTGCAGAGCTAATTCCAGCAAAATACACTCTGGTTAACAAATACTTGCAAAACACTATAGTATTTAAACTCCAAAGATAGCAATTAAGGAATTTTAGTAATTAGTAAAAATTGTTTTCTAACGTATTAGAGCAGTTACCTTCTAAGATTCTCTGCCTTGAATACTCTTAATTTACATGTGATAAAATAGAAGCCTAAAGATCCCTATGTCTTAACAAAGTTACACTGCAAATCAGGGACAGAGCCAGAATTAGAACTTTTAACTCCTGACTCCTAGAAAATAGTTTTCCTACCATACAAATTCCTTTTCCTCCCATTCTAAGCTGGATTTTGTGGTTTATTCAATCCCTGAAGGTTTGAATTTCTGCTGTTAAATATTGGTACATTTATGATATTACAGTGAAGAAGTTGCATTTTAAAGATATCAAGGAAATACACAGGTGTCACTTTCCGGACCCTAGTGTAGAGCATTTGGTAGTTAAGTCTAATATTTAAGATTCCATTTGTCTCCCTCCAGAATTGCACAGTATACCTCTCACTGACTTTGGCAGCAGTGCCCTCTGATGTGAAGAATGTGGGCTGTGGAATCAGCTTGATTTGAATGCCACTCTGCCACTTATGTAACTTTGGGCAAGTCATATAATCCCTCTTACTGTTTACTTATCTGTAAAATGGAGATCTATTGAGGATCAGTAAGATTACAGATAAAGGGAACCAGCACATAGAACACTCTAAAAGCTAATTCCCTTTTCCTTTGGAATCGGAGGCTTAGAATTCTTCCAGCTTCTCTTGTGGAGATTAACCTGACCCTTAATTTTGCCGTGTTTTAAATGGGATTTGAATGACTACCTTGCAGGATTGTTATAAGGGCTAAAGTGATGTATACAAAACACAGTTGGCCAGGCGCGGTGGCTCAGGCCTGTAATCCCAGCACTTTGGGAGGCCGAGGTGGGTGGATCACGAGGTCAGGAGATCGAGACCAACCTGGCTAACACGGTGAAACCCCGTCTCTACTAAAAATATGAAAAGAAAATTAGCCGGGCGTGGTGGCAGGCGCCTGTAGTACCAGCTACTCACGAGGCTGAGGCAAGAGAATGGCATGAACACGGGAGGCGGAGCTTGCAGTGAGCCCAGATCACGCCACTGCACTCCAGCCTGGGCGACAGAGCAAGACTCCATCTCAAAAAAAAAAAAAAATGTGTGTATATATCATCTGATACTTCACACTTCTGTTTTTCCCCATACGAAGGGTTGTGTTTATGTTGGGTGGCAGACCCACAACATTAGTTGTGGAGAGTCTCAAAACAGGCCTGAAATAATAGTGTGAAAAGTATTACTTAAATCACCCGGATAAAATATTTTGTCTTTAATTTGACTAGAAATAGTCACTACTTAACTAACTTTCCACCACTGGCTCTTTCTCCACTTCACCCAAATAGGGTTACCTGAGAGCTGGCAGAACAGGAAATCCTAGTCTACTCAACAGTGTGATGAACAGAAATGGTGATCAGGTAGCTTTTTATTGAAGTATAACATATCTATGTAAATGTATAGATACACATAAGTGTAATACCTTAATACTTCTTTACGGATAGGCTGGGCGCGGTGGCTCACGCCTGTAATCCCAGCACTTTGGGAGGCCGAGGCAGGTGGATCATGAGGTCAGGAGATCGAGACCATCCTGGCTAACGCGGTGGAACCCCGTCTCTTACTAAAAATACAAAAAAAAAGTAACCAGGCGTGATGGCGGGCACCTGTAGTCCGTCTCAAAAAAATAAATAAATAAAATAAAAAAGTACTTCTTTACAGAGAAACATCACCTGTGTAACAATCATGAAGCTCAGTACATAGAGCATGACCGGCCCCCCAGGTGACCTCGGCTTCCGCCTGGTCTCCCACCGCGGGCAGGGGAAGCTGCTGTCTTCTATCTTTATTTTTTAATTTGTCTACAGTAAAGTTCACTTTTTTGGGTGTATCATTCTAGGTTTTGACGCATGCATAGAGTCGTGTAACCACCACCACAATCAAGAATACGAAACAGTTCACTGTCCCAAAGAAATTCTCAGATGCTTTTCCTGTGTAGTCCAGACCTCACAGCCCCAATCTGTGACAACCACCGCTCTGTTTCCAGTGCCTACAGTTTTGCCTTTCCCAGAATGTCACGGGGAGTATAGTGTAGCATTTGGGGCGTGGCTTAGCAACATGCATTGGAGAGGAATGCATGGTTTTCGTTGCCAAGCAGCGTTCCGTTGTGTGGATGCACCACAGACTGCATTCACTGCTGGAAGGGTTTGGGGGCTGTTTTCGTTTTTTCCCATGATAGTTGTGTATTTCTTTGCCACCCTAGACCTACAGGAACAAGAGGCAGCAAGCAGAAGAGGGTTTCTGATGCTGAAAGCCATGAAGGGCCCAGCCCCACCCCCACCCCCACCTCATCAGTACTGTGAGGACCCACATGCTTAGCCGGTTGCATAGGAGCCTGTCATCCTGAAACAAATTTTAAAGGCAGAATGATGGATCCCAAGAGCCTGTTTACAGAAGAAGTTTGTGTCTAAAGCAGGAATGACTGCGAGAATGAGCACATCAGAATTTCAGGCCCTCAGGAAAAAACACTAATGATCCAAAAGCCCGGTGTGCCAGTGACTGGTGCCTGACTCATTACTGAGGTCCTAGGTGAAATAAGTGTAGTCTATCTAGGACAGCAGTGAGTGAGAAGAGAACAAACTGCAGACAGGCCGTTGCTGAAGATGGGATTGGCTCATAGCCTTATAATTTAGAAAACAGTCCATGCAGACAAAACCCTGATCTTTTCAGAAAATTGGGTTTGTTGGATTCCAGACAAAGGATTGTCATTTTTCCAAATTACTGTTTTCTTTAGGTGGTAACCTCTACGCATTTTAAATATTACTTATGCAATTTCTAGTAATCTAATTCTAGTGCAGTGCACTTAAGGAGTCCTTGATGAGACCTGGTTCCACCAACGGCTGTGACGCTCAGCCTTTTCCTGCGTGCAGGTAGCACATGTGGCCTTGACAGTCCCTTCACTTTAACCACAGTACGGCTGCTCACTTGTGTGAAAAAAACACCGTAGGTCCCGCCTTTCATTTGGTTCCAGATTAATCCTTAGGAAATACCGGTGTTTACCGAAAGTAGAAAGAAACTACTTGTGTTGCGCATATATTTATCCTACTTCTGCCAGTCAACTGTTAATGACCAATTTCATTTGGACAGTTTATAACTCCAGTAGAGTGATTTTTTTTTTTAAACGAAGTTACTCTGTTGCCCAGTCTGGAGTGCAGTGGCACCATCTCTGCTCACTGCAAGCTCCGCCTCCCGGGTTCAAGCAATTCTCCTGCCTCAGCCTCCCGAGTAGCTGGGATTACAGGCATTCACCACCATGCCCGACTAATTTTTGTATTTTTAGTAGAGACAGGGCTTCACTATATTGGCCGGGCTGGTCTCAAACTCCTGACCTTGTGATCTGCCCGCCTCGGCCTCCCAAAGTGCTGGGATTTCGGGCGTGAGCCACTGCGCCCAGCCAAATGAATTTCTTTATATACAAGTCAGTACAAAAAAAAAAAAAAAATTAGCATGTGAAAGTTGCTAATGAATTAATGATACAATGAATTCTCTGATGGTAGAAAAGATGAGAGAGAATGATGTAATCTGTCTTCAGGATGTCTAAAATTGGGTACATTTACCTCACACAGATGGGATAGCTAAAGACAAGACGAAGTGTATGAAAGTCCCATATGTTCCACACTATTGAGTCTCCACAAAAAGGTTTTCTAAATCGCATGTCATCTGATCAAAAATATCTACTTCCCTAGTGGTATTTAAGACTAGAAAAGACATCTTTTGAAGATAGATCCCTTTCTCTGAAAGTTCAGTGCTTGGTTCAGATTTAGTTTGTCTGACATACCCTTCCTAGGAAAAAGCTTTACTAAACTTTTAACTAATTTTCTACTTGTAGACAATAATGGTTATACTTTATATTCTCTCGGTCACCTCCCATCAGACACCAAATGCTATTCTTCCTGAATGTGATCATTTTTCTTGCTCTCATTTCCACCGTCATCACTCGAATCCGGGTTCTCACCCACCCCACCCAGACCTGGATTATTACAGTGGCTTCTTAAATCATCTCCCAGCCCCTAATCTGCTCCCTTGCTGATCCAGCTACCCACCAGATGACTTCTCCTAAAGTGCAACTTTTATTCCCTCTCTTCAGTGACCTTCACGTATCCTAAATCCAAATGAATTGATTCACCTGTAAAAGTATAGTTCCTGGAATATAGTATGTAATCAGTAAGTCCTAACTTCCCTGGCCATACCTCTTATCTGTACACCCTCCGCGGAGCTTGTCATAGCTGTTTGTCAATGCAGATGCCTCCTTTGCCAACCCACCTCCCATCTGTTGTGTCCTCCCCACCCAAGTCCCCTTATCAAAGCTCTAGTTTCTTCAAAGCCACCCGAAGTCCCCTCACCTGCAGAAACCTGGCCAGTTACAGCCCTTGGTGCCTGAATTCCTGCAATCCTTGGGTGTCCACTTAACACTGAGAATGTGCTTCCTGTGCTGCCTTTACTGCTTTAGATGCCTCCTATTAGGTGGCATTTTTTATTGTGTTTCTCCTGTGAAGTACCAGGGCAGATTGGAGCACACAGCTCTACTGCAGAGCCTGCCAGCCACTGTGGCATGGCCGTGTCATCACTGTGGTGGCTTTTTAAGGGTCTGAAAACAGTCTTAAGCGTTGGCAGTGGCTTCATTTGCAAATTGGTAGAGATGTGGGGGGTAGGGGGGTGGAGAATGGGATAAAAAGGTCTGACTATAGGCCGGGCATGGTGGCTGACGCCTGTAATCCTAGCGCTTTGAGAGGCCGAGGCCAGTGGATCACCTGAGGTCAGGAGTTCAAGACCAGCCTGGCCAACATGGTGAAAAATACAAAAATTACAAAATTAGCCAAGTGCAGTGGTGTGCACCTATAATCCCAGCTACTCGGGGGGCTGAGGCAGGAACCCAGGAGGCGCAGGTTGCAGTGAACAGAGATTGTGCCATTGCACTCCAGCCTGGGCAACAGAGCGAAACTCAGTCTCCAAAAAAAATGTCTGACTATAAGTCTCTAAGCCAAATTTTTTGTTCAATTATAGTCTTTCTTTTCTGGTTCCTGTATAATAATCTCCCTTCTCGAACATGGTTTGTGATTTTATCTTCCTTGTGCATATATGTTTTCTTTATAAGTCAGCTGAAGCCCTCCTTGGAAGTAGCTGGGGTATAAATAATTTCTCTGAAAGTCTTTAGTGACAAAGCCAAATATAGTATTCTTGATTTTACTTCTTCACTCTTTACCCCCTTTTATACTGGTTTCTTCCAAGATTAACTCTTATATTCAATGAAGTTGATGGAGATTTATTAATGACTTTATATCTCCAAAGTTCATCTTTGAGTCTTTATAATCTTCTTCTACATATTAAATCTGAACTGCAAGTAAGTTTTTAGGAAAAGAAAGCTTTTGTGGTTTGATAATTAATAAACTGAGCTCAGCACTGAGAGACTTAAACTGACAGCAGGCTCAGCTCAGTTCCAGCCTTTCCCATCCCCAGGGAAGAAGCTTTGTTTTCCTTTCTTGGCTGCCCACTCTGCTTGTCTTGATCTTACTCTTCACATTCTGGTCAAATGTCTCCTATAAAAACTTACCGTCGACACTGAATCCCCTGAAAACAGCCCCTCTCCCTTTTTTAGCCAAATATCTTGAGATACTCTGTTCACTCTTCCCTTCATTTATTATAATATCATAATTATGTATTGAATCCAACTATATTCCAGACCTGATGCTAGACACTGGGATCGGTGGTAGACAAGACACCATCCCTGCCCTCATGGAGTTCGGTTTCCTGGCCAAGCCTCAGCCCTGGCCGTGCCATTGAGACAGCTCTTTGGGGCCACTGTAGTCCCCAAATCCTGTGGCTCTTCTCGTTCTTCCCCTCAGCCGCATCAGACAGCAGTAATGATAGTTAATAACATCCTAAAGCATAATCGTTCACACTTAGAAACCATCCTTTCTGTTCAAGACCCTGTGATGAGCACAGAAACGATCAAACATAGACTCTGCCTTTGAAAATCCTGCACATAGAGCTTCACACAGCCCAAATGGACAGGACTTACCCTACATCTAGCTCCATAGGAAAAAATCCTTTCCTATAAAGAGGCACAAAAAAACTTATTCCTAAAACTTGCTCAATATGTCTGCCATGGTTCTCGATATACAAATTCAGATTAAGTAGTCAGCAGGTGTAACACTCTTTGATATCACACTACTGCAGGTGCTCACACCCAACCAGTCAGCAAGAGTGTAACATCCTCTGATATCACACTACCGCAGGTGCTCACATCTCACACCCCAACCAGTCAGCAAGAGCATAACATCCTGTGATATCACTACTGCAGGTGCTCACACTCCAACCAGTCAGCAAGAGCGTAACATCCTCTGACATCATCACACTACTGCAGGTGCCCACACCCAACCAGTCAGCAAGAGCGTGACATCCTCTGACATCATCACACTACAGCAGGTGCTCACACCCAACCAGTCAGCAAGAGCGTGACATCCTCTGACATCATCACACTACTGCAGGTGCTCACACCCAACCAGTCAGCAAGAGCGTGACATCCTCTGACATCATCACACTACTGCAGGTGCTCACATCTCACACCCCAACCACTCAGCAAGAGCATAACATCCTATGATATCACTACTGCAAGTGCTCACACCCCAACCAGTCAGCAAGAGTGTAATATCCTCTGACATCACACTACTGCAGGTGCTCACACCCAACCAGTCAGCAAGAGTGTGACATCCTCTGTCATCATCACACTACTGCAGGTGCTCACACCCAACCAGTCAGCAAGAGCGTGACATCCTCTGATCCTCTGACATCATCACACTACTGCAGGTGCTCACACCCAACCAGTCAGCAAGAGCGTGACATCCTCTGACATCATCACACTACTGCAGGTGCTCACATCTCACACCCCAACCAGTCATCAAGAGCATAACATCCTGTGATATCACTACTGCAGGTGCTCACACTCCAACTAGTCAGCAAGAGCGTAACATCCTCTGGCATCATCACACTACTGCAGGTGCCCACACCCAACCAGTCAGCAAGAGCGTGACATCCTCTGACATCATCACACTACTGCAGGTGCTCACACCCAACCAGTCAGCAAGAGCGTGACATCCTCTGACATCATCACACTACTGCAGGTGCTCACACCCAACCAGTCAGCAAGAGCGTGACATCCTCTGACATCATCACACTACTGCAGGTGCTCACATCTCACACCCCAACCACTCAGCAAGAGCATAACATCCTATGATATCACTACTGCAAGTGCTCACACCCCAACCAGTCAGCAAGAGTGTAATATCTTCTGACATCACACTACTGCAGATGCTCACACCCCAACTATTCAGCAAGAGTGTAACATCCTCTGATCCTCTGACATCATCACACTACTGCAGGTGCTCACACCCAACCAGTCAGCAAGAGCGTGACATCCTCTGACATCATCACACTACTGCAGGTGCCCATACCCAACCGGTCAGCAAGAGCGTGACATCCTCTGACATCATCACACTACTGCAGGTGCCCACACCCAACCGGTCAGCAAGAGCGTGACATCCTCTGATCCTCTGACATCATCACACTACTGCAGGTGCTCACACCCAACCAGTCAGCAAGAGCGTAACATCCTCTGGCATCATCACACTACTGCAGGTGCCCACACCCAACCAGTTAGCAAGAGCGTGACATCCTCTGACATCATCACACTACTGCAGGTGCTCACACCCAACCAGTCAGCAAGAGCGTGACATCCTCTGACATCATCACACTACTGCAGGTGCTCACACCCAACCAGTCAGCAAGAGTGTAACATCCTCTGATCCTCTGACATCATCACACTACTGCAGGTGCTCACATCTTACACCCCAACCACTCAGCAAGAGCATAACATCCTATGATATCACTACTGCAAGTGCTCACACCCCAACCAGTCAGCAAGAGTGTAATATCCTCTGACATCACACTACTGCAGATGCTCACACCCCAACTATTCAGCAAGAGTGTAACATCCTCTGATCCTCTGACGTCATCACACTACTGCAGGTGCTCACACCCAACCAGTCAGCAAGAGCGTGACATCCTCTGACATCATCACTACTGCAGGTGCTCACACCCAACCGGTCAGCAAGAGCGTGACATCCTCTGTCATCACACTACTGCAGGTGCTCACACCCAACCAGTCAGCAAGAGCGTGACATCCTCTGACATCATCACACTACTGCAGGTGCTCACACCCAACCGGTCAGCAAGAGCGTGACATCCTCTGACATCATCACACTACTGCAGGTGCTCACACCCAACCGGTCAGCAAGAGCGTGACATCCTCTGACATCATCACACTACTGCAGGTGCCCACACCCAACCGGTCAGCAAGAGCGTGACATCCTCTGTCATCACACTACTGCAGGTGCCCACACCCAACCGGTCAGCAAGAGCGTGACATCCTCTGTCATCACACTACTGCAGGTGCCCACACCCAACCGGTCAGCAAGAGCGTGGCATCCTCTGTCATCACACTACTGCAGGTGCTCACATCTCACACCCCAACCACTCAGCAAGAGCATAACATCCTATGATATCACTACTGCAAGTGCTCACACCCCAACCAGTCAGCAAGAGCGTGACATCCTCTGACATCATCACACTACTGCAGGTGCTCACACCCCAGCTTTCTCAGGGCACACTAGCCTTCCAAGGGTTCTCCAGAATGAAAACTATTTGGCTTGTTCTTAAAGACATTGTGGGCCATAGAAGTAACAAATAGAAATTAGGATTTGTTGAAAAATATTTTTTTTCCTAAGATTTTGGGTAAAGCAGTTCACCTTTTGCTGGCTTATTAGCCACTACCTGCTGACAGACCTCCTCAACCGCCTGTCAAAGCCCCCCTCTTTCTGAGGCTGCCTGTAGTGCATTCCCTCCATGGGATCTACTGTTCCTCAATTCCCTGACAAGCAAGCTCGTTGCTTCTGGGCACTCTGAATCCTTGGAGAGCCAGAGCTGTGTCTTTGGCAAGAGTGGAGAAGAGCTCCTTGTATTTCAGATTATGGGGTAGGGCCAGGGAGTCAGGCAGAACTGCTTAGGCCCCAGCATCTTATCAAAGTGTTAGTGAAACAAGGTCCTTTAGTTTTTGTGCTCTCCCTCTAACCTCAATATGAGTCTAGAATGGGGACCAAACTAACCTCAGCTTCTGCTCCTCCAGAAGGCTGTTTGTGGCTTAAACTACTGGTTTATTACTCTCATTACATCACACCCATTTCTCTGGCACACTCAGGTATGTCTGGACCCCAGAAATGGCAGAATCCCGGCTCAAGCTGAGGCAGAGTTCCCCATTCCACAAAGGTGATACGCGTTCAGCCAACTGTGGGCAAATGAGCCCCATGCGGAATCCCCGAGAACCCAGAGGCAGCAAGTTCACTGATGAGTCACAGGTGACTGACACCCAAGAGATAAGGGAAGAGCCTCATTGTGAAAGAGCTCAGCAGACCGCTTAGGTTATGGTCGTTCTCACTCCCTATCAGTGTCACTTGGAGTTTTGCCAAAGGAAGGACTTAGTCAACAAAGATGCTGCCAGTAACCTGGTGGCTCCTGGAATGTGCAAATGAGCCTTTCTATCCTCATGGCCAGGAGGACGAGGCTTGTTAAGAACACGTCTATTTATTCTACCTTCTTAGGACAACCCGTGAGCCCCTCTGGCAGGGCTGCCTGCTAGTCCATTCGGCACCTTTGTGCGAACTGGGAAGAAGGGGCCCATCTGCCGGGGATGGAGAAACGGCTTCCACAGCGCCTGAGCTCTCCAGAGCAGACAGGAGAGGGAAGTGTGGCGTGCCAGGGCCGCCATGACCTACCTTTTACATACGGGGAACAAGCCCAGAGAGAGGGCAATGAACTTGCCCAAGGTCCGTAAGTCGTTGGTTTTTAAAAAGTAGAGCTCGAGTCTCCTGAAGCCCAGCCTATCTTCCTTCCCCGGATCCAGTGTGTGACAAGCAGTAGCTTCATGGCCCAACAGGAGGAGGGAGGGCTTCCTTCCCCAGGGCACAGAGCAAGCTCAAGGACAGACAGACTCACAGGGCTCTCCTCTCTCACTGTTTTACTTACCCGTGTCAGAGAGAGAGACATCATTTCTGAGTACTCACGAGGGGCTGATGACACAGGTGAGACCTAAATGGAGGCAGATGACTAACAACGTCTTCAGTGCGTTCCCCACATCCCCAGCCACATGGGGAGCGAAGCTTTCGCCTGTCTGGAACAGTGGTTCTCAACATTTGCAGTGCCCCAAAATAAAAACAGATTGTGGGCCCCGTCCCCAGAGCTGTCGATTCAGTGTCGGAGGTGGGGCCTGAGCACTTGGATTTCCAACAAATTCCAGGGTGATGCTCACGTTGCTGGCCTAGGGACCACACTGAGAACCGCTGTCCTAGAAATATGGTCACCCCACCCTTTCCTCCCTCACCTTCTTCACTCTCTTCTTCCCCTTCTCTGCCTGTTTCTCCTTCTCTGCTTCCTCCAATTCCTCTCCGGTCCTCTTCTCACCTGCCACTGACTGGATGCCTGACTCGGGCGAGTCACCTCCCGTCTCTAGGCCCGAGGACAGGCCGTCGGCTAGGCCGAGATGCCCCCGGTAGCTGTTCCCTCGCCGGGCAGTCGGCCTGGGCTCCTCTGTATCCCTAGATCTCTGTGCAGGTGTGTTGGGAGGGAGCTGCTGCGGGAATGAGACGACCTTCCGGCTACCTCCAGCCCCGACCCTGGGATTCTGACCTCTTCTTCCCTCCACCCCTGAGCTTTTCTCTCTCCCGTTAGACGTGGTGTTTGGAGTCTTTGAGGACAAGAGGAGGGGAGGATCCCTGGGATGCAGGCGAAGAGGCCCGAACCGCTGTGCCCGGGCCCGAGTTAGGCCGCGCTCCAGCAGGGGGCGCGCCGGGGCAGCCCAGGTGTGCGGTCCGGGCCCGGCGGGGGGAGACCTGCGCCCCAGGGGCGTGGATTCCGCCCGGGAACTCCCGCCCGCACTTAAGGAGCTCGGGCCAGCGTGAGGCGGGAGCGGGGAGGAAGCCCGGCTGCTGCTGACTCCCTCCGACCTGGACCCAGACCCAGACCCAGCCCGGCCCCAGCCAGCCCCGACGGCGCCATGCGGGGCCCGAGCCGGGCCCTGTGGCTGCTCCTGGCTCTGCGCACCGGTGAGGCCCCGCCGTGAGCGCCGAAGGCGGGCGGGTTCCTGGGCCTGGAAATGTGCCTGAGCCCGCGGCTCTGGGGGAGTGAGGAGGGGACGCAGGGGCTCGGGGTCGAGTGAGGACCGCGGAGGGAACTAGCAGCGAAGCGCGACGGGGATGCCTGGAAGGCTTCTTGGAGGAGGCGGCCTTGAGCCAGGCCTTGAAAACGTGAGGCTTCCGGCGCTCCAGGGAAAAGCGCGGGCCGAGGCGTGGCGGGGAGGCCGCGGATGTGGAGAGCAGCTCCCCGAGGGCGGCCCCTCCTGACGGGCGCGGGAACTCAGGACGACTGTGGGGGCCAGAGCGGCTCTTTCCCCCGACCCCGCGGGAGAAGACTCAGAGGGACTGACCCGGAGGGGCGCGGGGTCCGCCCGAGGGGGCCTTGCACATGCAGGTCGGAGGTGGGGGCGGAGGCTGGGTCCCCTCGCGTCGGCGCCCCAGGGAGTCGGGCCCGGGATGGTGGGACGGGAGGCGGGACCTCGGGGAGCGGCTCGCGGGGGTCGCAGGCGGCCACCGCCGGGGGGATGGAGCTCGCGGCACCGCCGTGGCCGCAGGCGACGCACTCATCGATGCAAACAGTGAAGCCACGACCACCCGCCGTCTGAACTTTGCCGTTTCCTGCCCGGGAGCTTGGAGCGCTGCGGAGGGGAGGCCAATTCGACTTTCCAGGGCGCCGCCGGGAGTGGGGAGTGGGGGGCTGTGCAGGAAGCTGCCGTCTCGGCCCTCCGACTGGTGGGGCTGCCACAGGAGGGTGACCTGGTTGCAAGGGGAGTCATGCGTTTCCCTCCAGCACAGGCCTCTGGCAGTGCTGGCCGGGGCAGAGGAGCTAAGGCCTGAAAGTCATCAACCCCAAGGGGCTCCAGCACCCCTTCCTCCGGGGCCCTAGCCTGGAGCTCTCGGGGGCTCTGACCCGGTCAGATCCTGAGGCCTAAGCAGAAGTCCCCTGAGGATCTGTGTGTCTTGGGCTCTCTATGTGCGTTTCCTTTCAACACAGAAGGTGGGGTTTTTTATCTGCTTTATCGAAGATGCAGCAGGCTCCGAGAGGCTTGAACCCACCCTGATGGGTCCTCAGCCTCCCTTCTGTGCCTGCCGCCTTCCCTTGGCAGGGCCTGGCGCTGTGCCCACCGAGGGTGCGTTTGCAGCCAGCGTAATCGCAGACACTCCCTGAGGGTGCAGGGCTCCCGCAGGGCAGTCCACCCACAGCCCCTCACCTCACTCTCCTGTCACAGTTCATGAGAAAGGCCCGGGACACGGCTGGGTGAGGGAACCCACACAAGCTCGCTCTTTGGGAGGCCTGGAGAGGGGAAGGAGCTTCCATTTCCAGGGCCTGCAGACACTCCCTAGCCAGTGCTCCCACCAGGTAGGGGTAGCTGAGAAGCGACCTGTAGACCTTCCCACACCTCTGTAAAGGGCCGGGTTCTGAGCCATTCCATTTGCCAGTGCCGTGCCCCTGGTCAGAGAGGCCCTGAGCACAGGAATACCAGCCCTTCCCCTGCCGCTGTGCCTGTGGGAGGGCAGGGCGGCCGTAGAGGACTGGCTCTCCAGGCGGATGGGCTCACACAGAACTGCTGGAGCCCCCCTCCATGGTGGGCCCGGACTGGGCTTGGTGGGGGAGCTGGGCCTCACAGTTCCCTGCCCGCAGTGCTCGGTGGCATGGAGGTGCGGTGGTGCGTCACCTCAGACCCGGAGCAGCAGAAGTGCAGCAACATGAGCAAGGCCTTCCGGGAAGCGGGCATCCAGCCCTCCCTCCTCTGCGTCCAGGGCACCTCGCCTGACCACTGCATCCAGCTCATCGCGGTGAGTCCTCTCCGTTCCGCCCTGCCAGAAAACAGGGCTCTGACTCAGGAGGGAGCACACAATAGCCTCATTCACCCAGAAAGGAGCCGACCAGGCCCTGCCAGGCCCAGCCGATAGGATCTCCCCAGTCTCCCCGGCAACAAGGCCAGCTCGCCTCCCGCGGGACCCAGGCCAGGAGGTGGGAGCCTCAGGAGGACCCACTGCTCAGAGGGGCGCCAGCAAGGAAAGGCGCCTGAGAGGCTTTGCTTCCACAAGGCCCCTACCAGGGGGGCCCGGATGGTGGTGGCTCCTCAGTGGCCCCAGATGGTGGTGACCCCTCAGTGGCCGCAGATGGTGGTGACCCCTCAGTGGCCGCAGGTGGCTGCTTGCTCATTTTGCCATGGGCTTTCCAGAATGGGGCTTGTGTGGTTTCTGGGAAGGAGGAGTGGGGGCTGGACTCCCAGGTGGGTGAGTATGGGGTAGGAAGGCAGGTCTGCTGAGACCTGCTGAATGACACTGAGAATCCTCAGAGGCACCATGAGAGAGTGGCGTCCCTCCCGGGTGGGCGTAGAGAGCTGGCTTTTCATTCCAGCTCTGCCTCCCGTATGCCCCCAAGACCTCATCCAATCATAGGCCCACACTGGGGCCAAGGCTGTGGGTCAGGCTCCATGTGAGGGCAGAAACCGCAACCACAGACCATCTTAGAGAAAAAAAGCTGGAAAACCTAGGGTGGCAGTAGAGGCGCAGGGTGGAGGGACAGAAAGCGAGGGAGACTCACTTTTCACTGCCTGCCATTTTCTACTATCTGATTTTTTACTACGATATCTGAGTCCTGCAAATAATGATTAGTATTTTTTTAAATAACATTATTAGGAAAACAAGGTGAATCCTTGGCCTGGGAAAGGGGGAGAGCCCTGAGCCCTGGTTGGGCTCCAGGGCCAGATAAGAACAGCACAGCCCTCCGGGCCTTGGGGTGGGCCCAGGCCATCTGGTTGGTGTCCCAGGTTCTGTGCTGAACAGGCCGGCTGGGCTGGGCTTGGCTGAGCCACCTTTCCTTGCAGGCCCAGGAGGCCGACGCCATCACTCTGGATGGAGGAGCCATCTATGAGGCGGGAAAGGAGCATGGCCTGAAGCCCGTGGTGGGCGAAGTGTACGATCAAGGTAGGAGGGGGCGGTGGGAGGAGAGAGGACGGCCTGCGCTGGAAGTCAGCTCTCCAGGCTGCCCTTGCTGGGCCTGGCCTGAGCTGACCATCAGCCCTGTCCACAGAGCAGTCCTGGAGTCCCAGCCAGACGAACGCCCTAAGTCTCCCTGAAATTCCCCAGGGGCAGGAGCTCGGGACACAGAGAGCTGCCCCAAGTCTGCTCTTCCCCACAGGGAGCCCTGCAGCCCCCCAGCCTGTGCCCACTCATCTCTTACTGCGGGCTGCCCCGGGCGTGGTGCGGTGCCGGGCGTGGTGCTGCCCCGGGCCTGGTGCGGTGCCCGGCGTGGTGCTGTGTGTGTAACTGCCTGGGGTGAGCGAGGCGTCCTTCATGCCAAGCCACCTGCACACTCAGGGCCTCCCTGTCAGAAGCTCGGCTCTGGGTAGGGAGGTGCTGCCTGGCAGCTGCACAGTTCAACAGAGCCAGCGCTTCCCCTTCCCATGACCTCTGTGACCTTGGCCAACCGCCACTTCCCGGACTGTGAAATGGGGATAGTAACACCTGCACTGTCACCCAGACTAAATGAGCGAGGCCGTGTGTCCACCTGATGTGGTACGTGCTGGAAAGCGTGAGTTCCTTTGCCCAGTGCCCACATCACACACGGGACCTGCCTCCAGCTCAGCCTGCTCCTGCGTCTCCCCCGCCACCTCTGCTTGGCCGGCGCCTGGCCTCCACCACAGTCCAGCGCAACTGTCACCTCCTCCAAGGTGCTCCCTGAGCCCCTCCCTCCCTGGAGCAGGGCCTCTTGCCTGCACCCCCACGGCCTCTGCAAGCCTCTGCCTGCTCAGTCTCGTTAGTCCCCAGAGGAGGGTCCAGTCTTCCCCTGTGTCTGTCCTCTGGAACTCCACACAGCATCTCACTTGGAGAAAGCACTGGCCGGTTCCTTGTTGAATTAATGACCATCAACTGACACACAGCACAGTCCAACCGTGCACACCCATCAGCCAGAACCAGCTCTGCCTCGCAGGCCCCAGGCACCTCTGCCTCTTTAATTAACTCCATACCTCTGCTAAGCACCTGCCACCCGCTGGTCTGAGCATGGAGCAGTAAACAGAGAACTTCCTGCCCTCACAGAGCAGAGTAAACACACACAACTCTACAGTGACACATGTGGGGGTGCTGTGAGGAAAAGGAAAGGGAAGGACAGAGCAAACGAGGGTTGCGGAGAAACCCACTGAAATAGAGCAGGCAGGACGGTGCTCTGCGGAGGTGATGGGCAAACTGAGCCCCGCAACGATCTCAGGCGGTCCAGGGAGTTGGAAAGAAACAAGGTGGGTGAGTCAGAGGATGGCACCAGATGAAGCTACTTAGGTTAGGGGGTGCAGACCCTGGTGGGCAAGAAGGAACACTGACTTTATGTTCTAGAACCCAACTTCGTTCTGATATGGCCTCCCACACCACCTGGCAGTTTGTGCATGCGTGTATGCCTGTGTGTGTGCGCTTGTGCGATGGGAGACCCTCTGGTCATCAGTTCCCACAGCTGCGCTGTCTGTGTTTTGCCTGAACTGCCCGGAACATTTCACAAGGCTGCAGAGCCCTGGCCCACCACACGCACCCTGCAGCCTTGAGGGTCGTGAGTGACTTGGGACCACGTTGCTAGGTCTCTCTGTCTCTGTCTCTGCCTCATCTCACTCTCCTCCAACCCCCTCAGCACCAGGAAATCGCCTCTCCTCATCTGGGGAAGCCTCTCCCCTGCTCCCCTGCTCGTCCCAGCCACCCTTCTTCCCATGGCCCTGATACCGTTCCCTCAAACCCTCCAAGTTCTCCTAGGGGCCTAGGCTTTTGGAAAGCAAGGACTTGCTGGCTTCTTCTTTCTGTCCAGCTAAATAACTCCCCTGATGTGAGCAAATGTGAACCAGCTAAGCACCAGCTGCTTAGGAAGAGGGGGAAATCAGTGAATACATCAGTATCTCAGGATCGTATCTACCTCAAGAGGCTAGAGGGCAGGGTCTCGTAGTGCATGTGGATGAAGCCCACCTGCTGTCTTGGTAACGAGAATGCTATGCACACATCCACGATGTACAGCCATGCTCCCTGCACACACCTCTCCCACAGCCGGCCCCGGCAGGGTGCTGGTGCAGCCTCCCTTGAGGCCTCTCCCTGCTGCCCTCACCCGCTCCCCTCCCCTCCTAGAGGTTGGCACCTCCTATTACGCCGTGGCTGTGGTCAAGAGGAGCTCCCAAGTGACCATCAACACCCTGAAAGGCGTGAAGTCCTGCCACACGGGCATCAATCGCACAGTGGGCTGGAACGTGCCCGTGGGCTACCTGGTGGAGAGCGGCCGCCTCTCGGTGATGGCCTGCGATGTACTCAAAGGTGAGTGAGGGCTTTGGGCTGGGCAGGAGGGTCCCCAGGCCTCCCGCTCCTTTCCTTGGCCCATGCTTGTCCCTTCACTGGGTAGCCTCCCTCCAGCCTCACCGCCATTCTTCATCCCTGGAAGGCGCAGCCTCCTCGGCGCCTCCCCGCACCGTCCACTCTGCCGCCGGCCCCTGCGCGCCACCACGTGACTTCCTGCTTGCTTGGCCCCTGTGGGCACCATTCTTGCTCACCCCTCACGGTGCCCCACATGACGGTCAGGCCCAGGCCCAGGCCCAGCCCATGAGTGGGAGGCAGTGAATCTCCCAGGAGTGCTTCCCACGCTGTCTAGAAATGTGTCCTCAGCTTTACAGGACCAGAAATGCTGTTTTTTCAGGACCCAAACAAGGTGTTGACTTGCACCCAGAAAGCCCCCAAGTGGCTCATCAGCCCAACCAGCCGTGTAAACCCACGAGAGCCTGGAAGCCGCACCCTCTCAGCTGGTGGCCAGGCGCGGGTGGCTCGCCAGGAACTTGGCATATTTATTAAATACCTACTCCTCTGGGAGGTCACAAAAAAAAGACCAGGAAGAGGGCTTACTCTGGAAAAGCTCAGTATGGCTGGTGATGAGTGTGGCCCGACGGGCGTGGGTGCCGGCAGCAGGGCCTTCTCGTGTGGCACAGGATAAATATTTGTGAGTTTTGGTGCCGGCCGGGCCTGAAGAACCATGCAGGGCAGCAGACCCTGACCTCGTCCCCCACGAGGCCAGCCGCCGGGCGTTCGCCTCCTCCCTGTGCTGTGAGAAGTGTCTGTCTGTCTTTCCCCTCTGTCGTCAGTCACACCTCGCTGAGTTGGAAATGAAAGCCACGATGAGAAGAGCATCTAGTTGATGCTTAGTTATCCCGCATGGTCATTTAGGAGGAAACTTGTAGTTCCCCCGAACCACTTTTTTTGTTTTGTTTTTTGTTTTTTTTTTTTTTTTGAGGCGGAGTCTGGCTCTGTCGCCCAGGCTGGAGTGCAGTGGCCGGATCTCAGCTCACTGCAAGCTCCGCCTCCCGGGTTCACGCCATTCTCCTGCCTCAGCCTCCCGAGTAGCTGGGACTACAGGCGCCGCCACCTCGCCCAGCTAGTTTTTTGTATTTTTAGTAGAGACGGGGTTTCACCGTGTTAGCCAGGATGGTCTCGATCTCCTGACCTCGTGATCCGCCCATCTCGGCCTCCCAAAGTGCTGGGATTACAGGCTTGAGCCACCACGCCCGGCCCCGAACCACTTTTAAATGACAGTCGCTCCCCGGTGCTCACTGCTCCCTTGGGGGACCCGGTTTGGGGTCACGGATTGGGTCTGGGGTCCGGCGCCCCAGTTTTGCTCAGACTGAAGCTGGAAGGTGGAACCGTTCTCAGCAGAGTCCGGATGAGACCCTGCAGGGCCCGGGCCCCCCGCTAACCCTGGGGTTTTAATTGGCTCTGAAGAAAGTTCTGAGTGACCTCTCTGCCTCCTTCCCACAGCCGTCAGCGACTATTTTGGGGGCAGCTGCGTCCCGGGGGCAGGAGAGACCCGTTACTCTGAGTCCCTCTGTCGCCTCTGCAGGGGTGACAGCTCTGGGGAAGGGGTGTGTGACAAGAGCCCCCTGGAGAGATACTACGACTACAGCGGGGCCTTCCGGTGAGCGGAGTGGGGCGGGGAGGGCCGGGCGGGGAGGGGCTGAGTCGTGCGGGCGGGCGGAGGCGCTCACGGCCACGCTACGGTGCTGGGGAAAAGCACCTTTGCCCAGAGAGGCCGTGGAGGGGAAGTGGTGGTGTTGGCTGCATCTCATCAAAGCGCGCTTTATATAGTTCTGTGCCCTGGTGAGTTTAAAAACATCCAACTGGAATATGCCAAACTGGATTTGCTCATAAAATCAACATGTTTGGTATATTTAGTGAGGTGAGGGCTCGGAGAGAAGAAAATGGAAAAAACAGCCTTTTGACCACTCCCATGTCCCCATTCTCAGACCAACAGGGACAGGGGGTCGGGGGACTGTGTCTTGACACTCGGGGCCAGCCTGTCTCTGCTGCTGGTTGGGGCTGGCACCTTGGGTAATCCTTCCGTGGATACAAGAGAGTCTCTAACAGTTCGTGGTCCAATTCCGTCTGCCTGCAGAGGAGGAAACGTGCTCAGCAGGACTGGAAAGGAAGCTTCTCGGGCTCCTCTAGCTGCCTCACGTTTCCACCTGGAGCGGGGAAGCCTGCTGGTGTCCCACGCTCCAGATGTAATCTGAGTGGATGCAGTTTTTGGCAGAGAGAGAGGAAACAGTACTCAGCCCCTCTGAGCGGCAGAGCCTTGCCCCTCCCCTGCCCCGGGTCCTTGGCCATGCACGCATTCTCTCTGACTCTCGTGGAGCCTCAGAGCCCTCTCTTGATGTCGTCCTCCCTGACCTGCTCTAATCCCTGCGTGTTTTCTGCCTGTGGGGACCTAAGCAGCCTCTGCCCAGCAGGTCTCACCTGCCTCCAACACTAGGCAGTGACATCAACAGAACATGTACAAGTCAATGGTCCCTCCCACTCAGGATCCTGTGGCATGGCATGAAAAGGCCTTCTAGTCCAATCCCCTGCCTCAGGGTAGAATGCTCTTCAAAACACCCTGAAAATTGGCCCAACGTGGTGACACACACCTGTCCGCCCAGCTACTTTGGAGGCAGAGGCAGGATGATCACTTGAGCCCAAGAGGTCAAAGCTGCTATGAGCTATGATTGTGCCAGTGCACCCCAGCCTGGGCGACACGGCGAGACCCTATCTCTAAAAACAAAATAACAAAAACCAACACCCTGAGAGTCAAGGCTGCTAGTATTATAACAGCAGCTGCCCTGGGAGTGCCTGCTCCCTACAGGCCTGAGCCAGGCTGGAGAGGGTCTGTACTGGATTATAAAGAGCCTCTCATCCTCAGAGCAGCCCGATGGAGCTGCTTTCCCGCCCCCGCTTTACAGGTGATAGGGACTAGGAAGGGGCCACAACTCAGCAAAGCCACACAGCCAACCAGCCAGGGAGCTGGAACCCAGACCACATGACTGGAAAGCCCATGCCAATCATGGCCACCCCTACAGCCCGAGCCAGGCCTCCAGAGGTGGAAGATGGGCAGGGGCCAGGGGCTCAGCCCATCCAGACCCACAGCTTCTCCACAGGTGCCTGGCGGAAGGGGCAGGGGATGTGGCCTTTGTGAAGCACAGCACGGTACTGGAGAACACGGATGGTGAGTGGGGACGGGGCACAGGTCCGGAAAAGCAGCGTGCCAGGCCAGGCCGGCCTGGGGCAGGGCACCTAGATGGCAGAGTTGGGATCAAATGCCCTAGTTCAGTGCTGCTCTGAGTCTCTGGGTGACCTTGGATAAGTCCCATAGTCTCTGAGCCTCAGCACTCCCAGCTGCAAAAGGGCAGAGGCAGGTGTCACCA